>NC_083333.1:7304702-7607808 GCF_963455315.2 Globicephala melas
CTTGGTCCCCTACCTTACCTCCCCATTTCTTTTTCTTCATGATATGTGTGGCAGCAGAGTTCCAAATTCTTAGCTTCCTCCTGCCAAACTTTGGAAGACCATTTTCATATTCTCATCTGTGGACAGGGCCACTTCTCTCTCCACATCTGTAAGAGGAATAGACTTTAATCTGAAGATAAGGGTCACAAAATTTAACAGCTGTTATGAGCACTCCAGGCTATATAAAGGAACCCAACACTCAACCTATCACAAGATTTGGCAGCTTCTTATTGATAAAAAGTGGAAACATACTTAAATCACCTTGCTGTTAAGTGTGTGTACAGCAAAGATGGCCCCCTTGCAAGAGCTTCCTTTAACTCTGGGTTGATACTCTGCTATGTATACAGCAGTAACTAGATGTTTGTTTTGGATCCAAGGCAGAATACTCTATAAATGACTGGCAAAGCTTGTCCATTTCATTTTAAAACTTCACTACCCACAGGACGTAAGACTATGGAGTATAAAATCAACCTTTTAGGTATATATATTCACACACTGTGTGTACGCATCTAAATATACATGTGCTTTGAGAAAGGATGGGAAGAACATAATGTTTAACTCTTTCAAATTTCCTAAATTATCTACTCTGAAAAAAGTGCTACTTACATAAAAAAGAAGGAATTACACTGAATATCTACCCTACGATTGTAAAAACCTATCGTATAACATCCACACTTATCTGCTTTACAAAGCCCCTACCACATCCATATTTTCTTTATACCCACATATAACCATTTCTGGACAAGTTTGATGTTATCTGTCCACATCATTCCAGCTTTCCAATCATTACATAATCATTCTTATATTCCCCTTAAATCATTGTTTCATGACTTCTGGAGACTCCTCAAAGTAACACCAATGACAGATCCCATCTTTTATGAGTACCCACAGAGTGTGTATAATTGTTTCTTTACCTCTTATTCCCTAAGCATAAAAGATTTAGCTCTTTTGTGAAAAATATTCAAAGATTACTTTCTTCAAAAGATCACCAAGCCAAACATTTGGCCATATTTTTATTTACTACATATACTATAAACATATACAATACATGCTACAAAAAAAACATTTTTTTAAAAATTTAACTGTCAAGAAAGTGTATAGTGTTATAATACAATGGCACATGTTCATATTTTATTTCAAATTGGTTTGCTTATCATCCATTTCAAACCATTAACAGTGAAATGTTACTTAAGGATAATTAAAAATTATCTATTTGCATTATTAACAATAAACAATTCCAACAAATTAATAAGAATTAATCATGTCAAATATTAGTATCCAAAAAACGGGCTTTTGCAGAAATTATTATATAAAATATAGCAGCCAATTTCAGTTTATTTTGCTCTATGATAATGTACATATGCACTTAAATAGGATTCTAGCATTTGCTTTTGGAAGATACTTTTAACAAGTCCTTTGATTTCTTAAGGTCCAACAACTGTCACACCCAGCCAAATCTAATCCAACAGTTCATGTAATGGCTTTGGACAACCGATCATTGAGAAATTCTTACGATTTGGGTAGAGTTGCATGTTCCACCAATATTACATATGATGAAAAGAGACATTACAAGCCAATATCAAAATTGAAGCAAAAGAAAATACAAACATTCAAATCAGTTGTGACAAAGCTTTTCTACAAATATTTTAAATGTCATTTTAGGAAACCAAGATTTAATGTGTATTTGGATTTTACAGTGTCTATGCTCTAACTGAAAATTTAACAGAGTAGTCAGATGGAATTAAGTCTAGTATTGCAAATCTGTCCATTCAACATCATTGAGCACCCACTATGTGCATAGCACTGTGCTAACATTTTAAAAGTCGAGTATTAAGGTCCTTATCAAGCATTACCTTAGTGTGAGGTAAAAATATATTAAATTAGCGTCAACTCATTAGTTTGCTTGTGGTACTGTACGTAATCCTGTGCCAGCTGGCTTCCCTGTGCCATATAATGAGCTTCTGCACAACCCTCATTCACTCACACAAGTATCTATACACCAACTGTGCCAGGCATTGTGCTAGTCACTGGGATACCATGATTTGGCATATGTTCAATGAACACAAATTAATCTTAACCTATGCAAAACAATTGGAAAGCTACATTACTTTTCTAAAATGAGGCCCAAAGCAAAAAACAAGGTGTTTCTATTGGTCATATCACACCACAGACCAGTTAAGTGCCTCTAGACTGCGAACTAACTTTGAAAGTTTCACACTGTAGTCTAAATAGCCTAGATCATTTCTGGTCTTAAAAGTCAATTCTTTGGAGCACCTGACCCCATATAAACCACTCCATACTTAAAAGGGTTTGTAAACTAAACTTGAACACAAAGAAAAAGAGCCCCAAATGAAGGCAGTTTATAACGTAATGTACTTCAAGCACTATTCTGGCCATATGAAATTAATAATACATAAGTAATTCATGATTGGTTCAAACATTTTTCAAACCACTAACCCTATCCCCAAACTCATGTAATTTTAACTTGACTTTTATACAAGTTGTACATAAAGCAAAGGGCAGAATTTGGCCCCCCAACCGTCTATGGAATATTCTAAGTGATTGGTCCTTCCACTCTACACACAAGTGACGAATTCCAGAGTCCCCTGATAGGATACTGGCACTCAGGAGAATGGCCCTGCTGGATCCCATTAGCCAGGAGTCTATTTAGCTGTGGTAGCAATGTGAACCTACTATGACCCCTTGAGGGATGGCAGAGAGCTGGGAGTTTGGCTGTCCATGCAGTGGATCCAATACTGGCTTAAAGCTATGCACTGAATAAAGTGCTCTGCACACCCTGCTTATCATCTGGAATGAAAATAACACTTATCTTGAGAATCAACCTATTTGTAGGTTTGGGGAAAAAGAATTACAAGGCTTGAAAGAATCCCAAGAAAAAGTATGAAGCACTGACTGGGAAGGAAGACAAATGCCTCTTGTAGTGTCCTCAGAATTCTCAGGATTTGAACTGTCAGAATGAGTCATACAATGGTCATGTTGTATAAATGAAAACGCAATCCCACTGGGTACTATCACACGGTGCATGATTACTTCATGGGGGTGGAAGGGAACAGTCTATTGCCATTTGATAGCATGATTTCAGAATGAAAATAAAACCATTGAATAAATCAGGGTAAGCAGTGTGCAACACTTCTCTCCTGTCCATCAGTTTTCCACAGGTTGATTTGTATTGCCTGAGAGAAAGAAGGCAAGATACCTATCCCTTCAGATACACTCAGGCAACGTTGCTACCATCTAAAATTGCCAATTCAAAAGTTAACACACTAGCCCTCCAGTTTCGTACCCTGAATATGGTAAATAAGACTAGGGATGGAGTAGTTCAGTCTAAAAGAGATCACAGGTAACAGAATGCTTATATAAACTAGACTGCTTTGACATCTGTAAGAAAATTGTATAGATGGCAATTGGAAAAAAAAAAAAAAAGATTGTTCCCATCTGTGAGCAAAACTGTTTGTTGAGCTATACTCAGCTGAAGTCCTCATCGGGATTCTGTTGATCCAGCAGACGGACATGTGTGAATGGGAAGTGACCTCGTTTGCCATTACACTCCCCTTCCCACTGACCACTCACATTAATCTTCGTAACCTTTACCAGCTCACCGACCTGCAGGAGGAGAATAAGGACAACACTTTATTTCCAGTTACGAATGCAAGCTGAAAAACTCCATTCCTGGTTAGCCATACCCTGCCCACGTGATTGCTCTAGGGCTGATATCACAGAAATGGCTATTCGCTGCCTCCCAAGCCCCAGCCACCAGACCGATTACTTGTGGTTAATGCAGGCAGGAGGAAGAAGTGATTTTAGCAGTGCAGAAAAACACAGAGTACAGAAGATAGAAGGGATCCTAAAACATGATTAGAAATCTCAACTGTCTCTGGAGGAGCAACCCTACCTAGAATGATCTAGTATTTCTTATCTTTGTACCCACTACTCTTAGCTCCCTGCCTGACCCACACTGGCCCTCCTACCCCTGGCATATAGCAGCACAAACCCCCAGCCCACTCTCGTACACATATCCTGGCCTGCTGCTGCTTGTAGAGCAGAAGGCAATCATGGGAAGCATACTTCATTTGGTCCCAGAAAATGAAGTGTTCTCATCACCTTCCTACCAAGGCAAGGCTTTTCCCACTTGAGCAGGTACAGGCCAAGACTCCAAATTCCATCAGCTCCCTGAAAGACCCCACCTTCTTCAGCAAGTTTTACTTGGCAGGCCACTGCCTGCCAGTCCCCCCACTCCCACCCCACCATGTACTGACAGACCTTGTTGCTCCCTCAATGCCACTTGGTACTTGTCCATTAACAATAAGGGGACATCACGTTTTTGCTGTTACAAAAAGCTTCCTGTTGCAACATCAGATAATTTTGACAATCTAGGATATACCTCTATCTTATTATGAATCTTAAGACAAGGTCTGATGAATGGATTCATCCTGTAGCAAAGTATTTAACAATGGTGAGGTAAGTCCCCAAGTGTCACTGGACTAAAGAACTTTATGACTATCCTTTAATTATGAACATCTGCGTTTTGAGCAGGCAAGTTGTTTCTAAACATTACTGTTCATTTGGTTTTATTAAATTAATAACTACTACATATTTATCTTTTCATAAAGTACTATAGAGAGCATTTTATATAAATTATTTTCTAATAATCATTATACCCCTATAAGACAGGAATTGTTTTCATTTTACGTATGAGAAACTGAGGCTCAGAGCAATTCCATATTACACCTGAGGTCACAAAGCCAATGACAGGGCTGAGATTTGAGGCCAGAAATACCTGGCTCCCAAGCCCATTTATGTTCTTTCTGCTATACCAAGAACGTTCAAATTATGCTCCCACAGCCCTGAGGGTTCCTTCCCTAAGAATGCAGGCCAACTACTGGCCAAAGCCAACCCAAGTCTAGGCCGGGGCCTTCTCTTAAACCAGCTTGATCTCACTCACAGAGGAAACAGGTTGCCTACTGGCCAGTCTACAGTTTCCTAAAGAATTATCTGAAAACCGTAGAGGCCTAAAGTGGTTGTGGGGGTCATAGGATGCTGAGAAAAGGAAGACAGAAACCATCGGATATTAGAGAGACAAGGGATAAGACACAAGTGTGAGAAAAAGCAGCTTGATCTGTTGATAGTGAAGGCTAACGGTGTAAGGGGAGGAGAGGGAAAAATGATAGTGCATGTACATCTTTCCAAACAGATCCAGTTCCTATAGGCTGCTAGCACCAGGGTTCTGTTTATTCCCAGCAATCTTCCAATACAGTTCCTGACATCTGAGCAGGCCAACTATGACAAGCAAAAATTTTCAGTCTTTGAAGAGAGGAAGCCCGGAACATCAAGTGAAAATTTCCTTGGTAGTAAAGACAATCTAAAAGATTTCCTCCTATATCCCCAATTCTAGTTCTCAGACTATCTCACTTGTTCTCTTCTTTTTAAAATCCTCGGGACTTTCCTGGTGGTCCAGTGTTTAAGAATCCGTCTTCAGTGCAAGGGATGCGCGTTCCATCGCTGATTGGGGAACTAAGATCCCATATGCCGCAAGGCAACTAGGCCCGCGCGCCACAACTACTGAGCCCGCAGGCCACAACTAGAGAGAAGCCCCCACGCCGCAATTAAGACCCCACGTGCCGCAACGAAAGAGCCCAAGTGCTGCAACTGAGACCCAATGCAGCCAAATAATTTTTTTTAAAAAAGTGCGAGGGAAAGAATATGAAAAATAATAATAATAAAATAAAATTCTTGCAGTGTTGCAAGAAGTTAGCCTCTACATAAACTCCATAATGTGACTATTCCTTAGTGAATTTTCCTTGTTTCTGAACTGTCAACTACCTTTGACTCCCCACTCTTCACACACACACACACACAACACGTTACTGGAATAATTGCCCGTGTGCTGCTAGCCCCTTGCTATGATACAGTAAATTATATCAAGTGCAGCACTCCCACCGCCGTTTTTGTTATTTATTTGTACTATCTGTTAAAACACTCATGTTATACTAAAGTGCTATTCAGGTAGCTGGACCCAGAATAATAACAAGTCCCTGACCTTAAGAAAGAAGAAAACATTTGCGGGGATGTGTTTGCTCATGTCAAAAATCTAAATTGCCACTCATGTTAGATTCTCCTCCAGATGGGGATGAAGGGGCCAGTTTCTTTCAAGAAGCTGGTTTAATGACATCCCAGCTGTCATATCTGAATCCATCATTTTACTGATATTAGAAACACACCCAAGGAACATGAGGGAACATTCTGGAGTGCTGAAAATGTTCTATACTTTCATCTGGGTGGTTGTCACATGTATATATACATGTAAACTCACTGAGCTATATACTTAGGATTGGTACGTTCTACCAAATGATTTCATATCTAAATTAAAAAGTGAAAAGAAAGGAATGTTTGTTATGTTTTATCCAGCTTTTCTAGGTGTTTTGTAAAAGATCGTTCTTCAGGATACATCCTTAAGCCCACCATTCTACCTGATACCAAAATCTAGGTTTAAACACCTCTCTTTTACTATAAGATTGCCATTATTCTTAAGCATTCAAAGTGTTGTCTCAAATCACATCCCAAAGAGCCCTCAGTGACGGGCAGGTAGAAGTGTGGACCACCCACCCCCTTGCTGTTAATCAGCACCACAAAACCACACTAGCTTCTCCACAAACAGGGCAAAACCTGCTGACCTGCCCTCAGGCCTTTCTTCCTTCAGAGTTCGAAGGGAGAAATGAGTTGGGGCTCCCATACGGCAAGATGTTACTGGGGGGACGAATGAAGTGCAAATTAGTCCTTTGGACAACATCAGAGTCTGACATCATACAACATCTCTGATGTATACACTCTCTTGGTTCTACCCTACAGAGAAGGGCTCAGGAAAAGCACACCATCTTCCAGAATCCAAAATCTTTTTTTACAGTTGCTTAGGTTCTTGGCAGAGAAGTCCAACCACCACAGGGTGGGGAAAAAAAAGCTGTGTTATGACTCTGAAACGATTCTGATTTTTAAATGGATAAAAGAAGAAAGTTGTAAGTGGTTAATAGGCTAATTAACCTGCACAAAGCTGCCTTGAAGTACAAATACTTTGAGGAAGACCTTATTAAAATTAAATACCCTAAAAAAAAAAAAAATAATTAATTAAATACCCTATGTTTAATACCCTATGGGTTCTTTCTTCCAAAATATTCAAAGCACATGGGGACTGTTGGGGGTCAAGAACAGACAAGTCCCAAAGGCAACATGACTATCCTTTAGAACACATGAGGCCCTCGAGCTCCAACAGGGTGGAAGAAAGGGTAGCTGTCGAGCCTGGGGCTGAGTGCAGGAGGGGATGGGGCAGTCTAGGAACATGGTGCTCCATTAAGTCCAGTTCTTTCTCCAAGTCAGACATGACACCATAATTTGTGCTCCTCTTCCTGTTAAGCAACAACACTCTGAAGCAGAATTCCCCAAGGCCAGACCAGGGGATGCATATAGGTTTGAAGCTTGGTGTACTACTTCAAAGACAAAGAAAGCAAAACTGAATACTTGCCCCAGAAATGTTACAATTTTAAGACACAAAAGAATGTACTAATCAGTGAGTGCAGTAATAACTTAGTTCTAACACTACTGATTTCAAAATTCAAGTTATAGATGGAAAAAAAAATCCTCATCTGCATACTAATGAAAAAGAAAGAACTTATAAAGGACCTAAAGCACTATGAAGCAGTTAACCTTTCCTTTTATGAGGCAGACCTCACTAACACCTTGTAAAGGAGAGAGAGTGATGATTCTTTCACCACCAAGGTACTATTTTAGAGTCCATCAGTTCCTAGCCTCTCAACTATATACCACATCCTCAGGAGCAAGTGCACAAGTAAATTATGGCACCATCTGTAAAGAGGACTGAATGTGGTTACTTCAGTTTCTTCACTCCCAGGGAACTTGAGGAACACACTGGTTTGTTCCCTAGCTCTGTGTAGTTCCCAAGGTCAATCATGATCTTGGTACAGATTAGTCAAACCTAGAATTGATCTACAAGCCAAAAAAAAAAAAAAAGAATTGATCTAGGAGCAAAAGATTACCCAGTTCACCTTCACCAGTGAGTTCCAGTGATAATGAGAAAGAAATTGGAGCCCAAATGGCATTAAACAGGAGACATCAGGGAGCTGTGTGACCTAGTCAGCTGCTGTAACCCCAGGTGACTGCTTTTCTAGTTTGCCTTCTAACATGAAAGGCATCAACAGTTGCCAACGTTCCTTTGATCCAGATTTGCTGCACGATTCCAGTGAGCTCAGGGCAGGAAACACACATAACTTCATATAAATAAAACCAGGGAAACCAAGTACTGAGATGGAGTACAGGGACCTTGTGTTCAAATATTTTCAAACACACCAAGAACACATTTAGTAAATATTTCAAGATTTGACTGAAGGAGGAAAAAAACGTACGAAAACTACAGCAATCTAAGACAGGGGTCAGCAAACTATGGCCCATAAGCCACAACCAGCTTGCTGCCCCCTCTGTAAATAGTTTTACTGGAACACAGCAAGCTCATTTGTTGTTTTCTACGACTGCTTTCTAGCTATAATGGCAAAGTGACAGAGGCCAGATGGCCTAAAAGTCCTTTACAGAAAGAAAAAGTCTGCAGACCCCTGATCTAAGGAATAGGTGATATTTAGGGTCCATCTAAAATCTTTCAAATCAGTGAAGACAAAGTGACGACAATCCAGCCTTAATGATTCACTTGCCTCAGAGATGGACTGAAATGGGCATGGCTCATATTGGTGGAAAGTTGCAGGTCTTTGAGATTTAACTGGTAGGTAGGCTTCCTGGTGTAGAGCAAAAGTACCTCACTGAAGATAGGTCTTACCCTGATTCTAGTCCAAGTCAGAAAAGATTTTCTATAGACCAACAACTAATAATGACTGCAACTAAGTTCTCCATCCCCTTGGTGAGAGGTGGGGAGATGACCACATAGAGCAAGTACATTTTAGCTCAACATAAAGAATTTTCTAAGAACTAGTCCAGTGAACTAGACCTGAGGTTCCCAAACTGTACAGTGTCAGAGGCACTGCAGCAAATTCAGAGGGGTGCCACCAAGTATTTTAAATTTTTGAGGGAAACACAGCAATACTTGACACCTCTTATGTCACGTGAACTACCAGCTAGAGGCAGTTAAAAATTCTGACATCAGATTATACTACATCCCTTTCAAAGATGTCAATCTTTGTAAAGCTGGGTTTTGGCAGTTGCTATGATAAAAATCAAGTACTTCATGAAAATAAGTGTAGAACAGGAAATGAAGGTGGCAATGTTCCATATGATCCCAAGGTCTGAGAAAATGAGGTGTACACATCTCATCAGTTAAATAACTGAAGTGATTTTATTAAAACAAAAATATTATTTTCTTCCAATTATTTTTATTATTTTTTCAAGTGGGTACTAAGTTATTAAGATATAAATATTTAAGCTGTTTGAACCTACTGACTTAATAAATGGAACTGTTAAGTATTTCATTTGGCCTGGAACATTGTAAAATATTACTGAAACACTATGGGTTCTATGATCCAAGAAAGTTTGGAACCTCTAGACTACACTGTTGTGGATGATAGAGCTCCCCAAAAGTAGAGATAATTCAAATACATGTTTAAAAATCATTTGGGGGGGCTTCCCTGGTGGCGCAGTGGTTGAGAGTCCGCCTGCCGATGCAGGGGACACGGGTTCGCACCCCGGTCCGGGAAGATCCCACATGCCGCGGAGCGGCTGGGCCCGTGAGCCATGGTCGCTGAGCCTGCGCGTCACAACGGGAGAGGCCACAACAGTAAGAGGCCCACGTACCACAAAAAAAAAAAAAAAATCA
Organism: Globicephala melas; assembly: GCF_963455315.2. Lineage (NCBI taxonomy): Eukaryota > Metazoa > Chordata > Mammalia > Artiodactyla > Delphinidae > Globicephala > Globicephala melas. The sequence goes on from NC_083333.1 coordinate 7,314,586, forward strand.
TCTGGGGGTGGAGGGTCAGAGAGACAGGGATACGGGATTAAGAAGGTACAAACTATTATGTACAAAACAAGCTACAAGGGGGACTTCCCTGGCAGTCCAGTGGTTGGTACTCTGCGTTTCCACCACAGTGCGTGCGAGTTCAATCCCTGGTCGGGGAGCTAAGATCTCACATGCCGTGCGGCGTGGCCAAAAAAAAACAACAAACAAACAAAAAACAAAAATAAACTATCAAAAAATAAAATAAAATAAGCTACAAGGATATATTTACAACACAGGGAACATAGCCAATATTTTCTAATAACTATAAATGGAGTATAACCTTTAAAAATTGTGAATCACTATGTTGTACACCTGTAACTTACATGATATGGTACATCAACTATACTTTAATTTAAAAATTATTTTAATTTATCTCTAAGGATACCAGAGGGCCTGCCTTCAATGTCCAAGAAGCTGGATTAGTTACTTCCAAACTCTCTTCCCATTGAGATACTGTAATCTGAAATGAAGAAGTCCAAAAAGGATGGAAGGAGACGGAAAGTAGACACCTGTCTCAATGAACAATACAGAAATCTACAGCTACAATTCCAGAAAAAGACAAACTGAACACAGCCAAGACTTGTCACTCAGGTTCTTCTACTTTCTAATCTCATTTTTTCTCTCTGGATCACAGGGAAAATTAAGGTCTTCACTCCGCTTTTCCATACATAGGTCAAAAGGCCTAAATAACTTAAGTTTCACAGAGTTCCACATGGGGAGATGTAGAGTTGATGTAGTCACTGCTGCATATAATCAGGGACCCAAAACACTTTACACCGTCCCTTATCTGTGCTCTGCAGGACAGGTCCATGCCTAAGTCCACCTGAGAAGCTCCCTGGTTACTCAGAAGTCTTATCTACCAAAGGAAAGATGCCAGAAAATGGAAGTTACATGATTAGTACATTTAAAGATAATGGGTGGGGGGGGGGGCTTCCCTGGAGGCACAGTGGTTAAGGATCCACCTGCCAATGCAAGGGACAGGGTTCGATCCCTGGTCCGGGAAGATCCCACATGCTGCGGAGCAACTAAGTACGTGTGCCACAACTACTGAGCCTGCGCTCTAGAGCCCGTGAGCCACAACTACTGAGCCCGTGTCCCAGAAGCCACCGCAAGGAGAAGCCTGCACACCACAATGAAGAGTAGCCCCCGCTCACTGCAACCAGAGAAAGCCCACGTGCAGCAAGGAAGACCCAATGCAGCCAAAAATAAATAAATAAATAAATTTATTAAAAAAGATAATGTGAAGGACTTCCTTGTTGGTCCAGTGTTAAGAATCCGTCTTGCAATGCAGGAGACGCCAGTTAGATCCCTGGTCAGGGAACTAAGATCCCACATGCCACAAGGCAATTAAGCCCAAGCGCCACAACTAGAGAGCCTAAGTACTGCAACTACAGAGCCCACGCGCTCTGGAGCCCACATGCCACAACTAGAGAAAAGCCCGCACGCCTCAATGAAGATCTCGCGTGCCACAACTAAGACCCAATGCAGCCAAAAAATAAATAAATATTAAAAAAAAGAAAAAATATATAATGTGATTATTCTGGACAGTCTACAGAGGCATAAAATAAACTTTAACACCTGCAATTTACAAGATAAATTCACTATTCAAGTTCTCATGGAGTCATAAGCATGAAACAAAAACCAATCAAATCAAAATCTTAGATCAGCAGCAGAGCAACTAAGCCCGTGTGCCACAAGTACTGAGCCTGTGCTCTAGAGCCCGCATGCTGCAACTACTGAAGCCCATGCACCTGGAGCCCTGGCTCTGCAACAAGAGAAGCCACCACAATGAGAAGCCCGTGCACCATAACAAAGAGTAGCCCCTGCTCGCCACAACTAGAGAAAGCCTGTAAGCAGCAACGAAGACCCAACGTAGCCAGAAAAAAATAAAAATAAACTTCCATTTCTTTAAAAAAAAAAACCAAAAAACTTAGATCAAATCTAAGATCAAAAAGATAAAAGGTGCCTCTGCACTGTTCTAGTGTTACTTCCAGTGTTTCTCCTTCAAAACACTCAGCATATCTACATTTGTTTAAAATCCGTCTTCATTAGAAGCTCCGGATGGAACAGATGGATGGTGTCTTCCTGGTTCAGTTATATTCCCCCAGAATTACAGTGGGCAGAGGAATACCCCTACTTTGGTTGTTAGCTAGAATTAATCCCTTCTTTCCAACAGGCTTCATTCCTACTAGAGAAATCTGATGAGCAGGAAAAGAGGAAATAGGCATTAACTTATATTCTACTGGAGGACTCTGTTCACAGCAAATATACCATGCAGGAAACAGCCATCTGTAAGATGAGGACAGGTGGATCTTGAACAATTTTTTAAATTTATATTTTAAAGTACAGAAACCCTCTGTACTTAAAAAATCTTAGAGAGACCCTGATATATAACACAGTGAAAAACAGAGTTGCTTTGATTAAAAGCAAGAGAGGGAACCCAGAATCTTGCATCCTCAGCTACCTCCTGGGAAATGTTAGGGCACTGTAGAGCAGTCTGAACCCTATTATGTCTAGGGTTCTATCCAATTCTAAAATGCAATGATTCTAATTTATCATTTTCAAGTTAACTGTAAGACTCCACTAAAACGTGCCTAGCTCATCTACAGATCTAAATTTATAGTGGGTCAAATATAGCAATGAATATTTTTCTTATCAGAATGCTACAGTCAGAAAGCCAGAGTCTCCTAATCTTACCTCCTAGCCTCATCTCAATAGGGATGAGGCATCAGCTCCTATGAAAAACCAGAGATGGGAAAGGAAAACTGCCTCCCTGCATAGAGAATACAACTAAGATATGCTGTCAGTGAAACCACACAAAACTTACACTGAGGAGGGCAGCATCACTGTTCTAAAACAAAAAGAAGCACAGATTGAATCTGGGTATGGTTGAAAAGGCACCAAGGTAGATCTGGGTTCCTCATATCTCCACCTCCAACTAGTTTAAACAACCCATTCGATTTGTCTCAAGGTAAGTTTTTTTCATACAACGAATAAGGATATCTAAGGTCTTCTCCAGCTCTAGATTTCTATGATGCTAAACTAACATCATATTTTATTAAGTACATACAGTGTTTTAAAGCTATTATTTGGGGTATTTGTTCTAACTTGAAAGAAGCTATCTTTATCAATCAACATATGTGGCTCAAAACTAATATCCAATCAAAAAAGAAAACTTACTGAAATCATAAACTAGTCTTCCACTTTAGTTTTTATTTTGCAAGATTTAGGTTTCACAGTAGCAGAACAGCTCAACCATCTTTGGGCACTAAAGCCTCTAATCAAGGCAGGCATCATTCAAAACAATTCTGGTGGGACTTCTCTGGTGGAGCAGTGGTTAAGAATCCACCTGCCAATGCAAGGGACACAGGTTCGATCCCTGGTCCGGGAAGATCCCACATGCCGCAGAGCGACTAAGCCCATGCGCCACAACTACTGAGCCTGAGCTCTACAGCCCGTGTGCCGCAACTACTGAAGCCCACGCAACTAGAGCCCGTGCTCCGCAACAAGAGAAGCCACCGCAATGAGAAGCCCGCACACCGCAACGAAGAGTCGCCCCTGCTCGCCACAACTAGAAAAAGCCCGCGCACAGCAACGAAGACCCAACGCAGCCAAAAAATTAATTAATTAATTAATTTAAAAAACAAAAAACAATTCTGGTAATTCCCTCGTGGTCCAGTGGTTAGGACTTGGCGCTTTCACTGCAGTGGGCCCGGGTTCAATCCCTGGTCAAGGAACTAAGATCCTGCAAGCCACACAGTGCAGCCAGAAGACAAAACAAAACAATTCTCTTTGAGAAAGGAATTGCAAATGGAAGCAAAATTAATGTGATAACTATTCTCTACTGGGTGTCAGCTGGCTTGTTCCAAGAATGCTATTTTCACACTCCAGCCCCGTGCTAACAGAGTCTGCAATAAATGTCAAGAGTCACAACTGTCATGAGCACAGCACTGTGTTGGTTGTTGCCATCATCTGAACTTAAATGAAAACGTGAGGCTAGAAACTTGTTTTCCTTACCCTCCAAACTCTAAGTGGGAAAAAGTGGTGTGACCTAGACAATATACATTTCATTTCTCATCAAAACCAGGACACAATTAAGTCACAACATGATCTCTTAAAAACACACATTTTTCAGTCAAACCTGTAAGACCTAACTAACCCTCCTTTGCATCTATTATTCAGAATGTAAAAGAAAAATTTCAAATCCAGCAACATCAGAGACTACTTCAAATAAATTCCAGCTCACTGTACAGGCTAATACTCCCACTTAAAGGGCAGCTCCCCCGCCTCAGTGTATAAACATGACCCAAAGGAAACAAAATTTAGAGATTTCAGTTTACAAGAATATACTTTTGCACCTTCTCTGCTAACTTGTGCTCACAAAACTTCAGCCTGTGCTTATGAAATTTAGCTACTTACATTCAAGTTACCATATCTGAAAGGCTCTGAAAGATTGGAAAGCATGCTACTTCTACACTAGCTTTTATGCTGAACCACTAGCTCTGCATAACTCAAAAAGGAAGAAGAAAAGAAGGGAGGGACGGAAGGAGAAAGAGAGGAGATAAGGGACAAAGCTGTGAGAGCTAAAGACAGGAATAAATACAATGCAATGGTTGGCGAGAGGAGGTGGGCTACCAAGGATAACTATTCACCCGTAAAAGGCAAAACTTTATTCCTCAGGAGGAACTGGCTTCTTGTCTATAAAATGCATTAAACAGAGGGCTTCCCTGGTGGCGCAGTGGTTGAGAGTCTGCCTGCCGATGCAGGGGACACGGGTTCGTGCCCCAGTCCGGGAAGATCCCACATGCCACGGAGCGGCTGGGCCCGTGAGCCATGGCCGCTGAGCCTGCGCGTCCAGAGCCTGTGCTCCGCAACGGGAGAGGCCACAACAGTGAGAGGCCCGTGTACCACAAAAAAAAAAAAAAAAATGCATTAAACAACAAAGACCAAGTAAACCTGCTGCTCCTGGGAATTAATACTTTTGGGTATGTATCTCTTCATACCTATACACTTTACCATTCCTCCTGAATTACTTGATGAATACAATCAATCAATGGTAAGAAACCCCATACCCCCTAAAGTAAAAACATTATATTTTTATAAGAAAATTAGTTTAAGTATTTTGATAGACACCACTTACTGTACTCAAATCTGTGTGAGCCCACCTTGTTTTAGATAATGATAAACAGAAAGAAAGAAACAGATTAGAACATAGAAGATGAGAAAAAATATTTTAGGTTAATTCCTGTGAATCCAGGTAGTGTTATTAAAGTAGTCAAAGTATGGTTTAGTAGATCAATCAGAACATTCAGTTATACAGTTTTAAGCTTACTCATTCCAAAATAGGTTTTCCATAAAAAAGAGAAAACCCAACATTAAATGCCAAAATCAGTACTTAATGGTAAAGTACCATTCGACATCTATAACAACATCACAATGCTGTTGCTTGTATTCAGCATTCCTACAAAGCTCTAAGAGGTCTGAAAGGGAGACCCTGTAGCAGATCTCTTCTTTCTACATTTTACACGTTATGTACCTCCAAAGCCAAGGCTGTCTTGTCGTAGGCATTAGGGACTCGCTTCTGGATTACCCTGGCATAAATGGGCCCATTCTGGAGGTTAGGGAGCGGAGTGTTGACGCTGGGTTGGGCATAGGGCCCGGGCTCCGGCCCACCCAGTGGCTGTGGGTGGGAACCCTCCTGGTTACCTCCAATCAGAGCCGATACTGAGGCGGAGGCAGGTCTATACTTCTCGACGTAAGGGACTGGAATCATCCCCCTCTTGCCTTCGCTGTCCTCCGCATTCCACCACTGCTCTTCAGGCTTATCCCGGATTCTCAGGATGTCTCCTTTCTTAAAGGGAAGATCTTCTTCATCATTCCCATTAAAGTCAAAGAGGGCTCGTACATACTCTGCCTCTTCCTGCCTGAGAATCACTCCACTACCCTGCCTGGATCTGGAAACTGGTTCTATCAATGTTGTAGTGTCCAAATAGTGTATTTTGTAGAATTCCAGTAAAGCAGGCAATGAATCAAATTCTTGATCTCCTATTCGGAGTCTGGAGGGGCTCACCCCTGGAAAAAAACAGAGCAGGGTATTATTTAAAGATATATTATACTGGAGATGCAATGTAGATTTTAAGCATTTCCCAAACACATTTAGTCAATATTTAATCAGAAAGAAACAAACAAACAAACAAAAAAAAACCTGTCTAGAATAAATAACTGCTTCTCCTAATAGTAAACTAAAATCATACTTTGTAGCTCAAACATTCCCCAGGAAGAAAGATGCCTATCACCACCTGCAGCAGAGTCAGAAGGCTATGACAGACCAACCACACCAGTCATGACATGCTCTCATACTGAATCAAAGACAGAGCCACATGGAGACTTCTTGCTCATTCTCCCCAAGTGTTCTGTTGCCATTGCATTTACAGGGTACAAACAGTTCAAGGCTGTGTTACAATCTTCTTTTCAACCTCAGGAAATGTAGCAAGCTCTCCTTTTTCATAAGTTGCAGTAGCTATCCCAGGAAGAGGTGGGGAGAGCTTGATATCTATACCAGGATCATACATTCGTATCTTCACATCTAGAATGTACAATTCCTAATAAGAAAAAGTTTTAGACTATCTTTTTAATCTACAATTAATGACCTCAATCTCTCTTCTGACAACAAACTAAGAAGCTAACTGCTTGAAAATCAACTCATAAGATCTTCACTTAAATAAAACATGGAAACTGGACTGTTCCCTTAGAAACAAACAGGTCTTGAAAAAGGTAAACAAGGATGCTCAGGAAAATAAAGAAGGGTTAAAATCCTCAAACTGATGACACACTGAGGGTCCAAGAGAAAGGACATATTAGGAATGCTTAAAATTCACATGACACAAAGATGTGTGAGGCCTTTGACACAGGGCATACTTTAAACTGCATTCCCTCCCTATCCTGAGATTCTAGAATTGAAGGATAATAAATGAATGTATTTTGCTTCAAATAAGAAACAAAGTTTCTAATGAGGAATACAAACCTTTAACTTGCATTCTGCTAAGCACCCAAAATATCAGTATCTTAATTGGATTGTTTACTATTTGGTTTCCTGATAAAGGAATGCATAGCTCTACAAAAACTTTTTCATGGAGTTTTTTTTTTTTTTTTTTTTGCGGTACGCGGGCCTCTCACTGTTGTGGCCTCTCCCGTTGCAGAGCACAGGCTCCAGACGCGCAGGCTCAGCGGCCATGGCTCACGGGCCCAGCCGCTCCGCGGCATGTGGGATCTTCCCAGACCGGGGCACGAACCCGTGTCCCCTGCATCGGCAGGCGGACTCCCAACCAATGCGCCACCAGGGAAGCCCATAAATACATTTTTATAACTAGATTACTATAATTTTATACCTTGCCCCTTTTCCTACTGTAAAATAAAAATGTTTTACTTTATACAATATTCTATTATATAATATTTATATAATAAAAATTTCCCCATATTCTTCAAGAATATGACTTTTAATGGCTATAAAATATTCCCAACTTTTCACTATTGCAAACAATGCTATTATGTTTTTGTTCTGGTCTACTAATGAACATTTTTATTACTTCCTCACGATAAACTCCTTGAAATGCAATTGCTGGATCAAAGGGTAAGAACATTAAGGTTTAGGGACATCCTGGCGATCCAGTGGTTGAGACTTCACCTTCCAACGCAGGGGGTTCGGGTTCGATCCCAGGTCGGGGAGCTAAGATCCCACATGCAGGCCAAAAAACCAAAACATAAAACAGAAGCAATACTGTAACAAATTCAATAAAGACTTTAAAACTGGTCCACATCAAAAAAAAAAAAACAAAAAAAACATTAAGAACATTAAGGTTGGACTTCCCTGGTGGCACAGTGGTTAAGAATCCGCCTGCCAAAAAAAAAAAAAAAAGAATCCGCCTGCCAACGCAGGGGACACGGGTTCGAGCCCTGGTCTGGGAAGATCCCACGGAACAACTAAGCCAGCACGCCACAACTACTGAGCCTGCGCTATAGAGCCCACGCACCGCACCTACTGAGCCCACAGGCCGCACCTACTGAAGCCCGTGCGCCTAGAGCCCGTGCTCCGCAACGAGAAGCCACCGCAATGAGAAGCCCGCACACCACAACGAAGAGTAGCCCCCACTCACCGCAATTAGGGAAAGCCTGCCTCACCACAGCAGCAAAGACCCAATGCAGCCAAAATAAATAAATAAATAGTTTTTTTAAAAAAATAATAATTACATTAAGGTTTATGTTGCCAAACTGTCCTCCAAAAAGTTTGTATAGTTTTACACTCCCACCAGTAGTTTATGAGTTCCCATTTCCCCCATATCCTTGCCAAACAGCAGGGATATCTCTTCTTAAATAACATCTTTGATTGTTTGATGTTTTTCATGTTTATTGACTATTTGTACTTTTGTGAAAGTTACTTGTTCGATTCCTTTGTTAAGGGAAACAGCCAATCTACCCTCTCCACTCCTATTAAGACTAGCCCACCCATCTAAAACCCTTTGCCATTAATGCTGTGAAACAGGAACATTGTGGTAGCCCAGCTGTCTAAATCACTTCACCACTCTAAAAAAATGAGACCAAACTATTTCGTTCAATGTTAGAAGAAAACACTTCTTCCAGAAAGACCAGAAAAAGTACATTTAAAATTCTCTACTGGAGACAGGTGAGGAGACAAACTTTGGAAGTTAATCAAAAGTCCTCAATACAGAATGAGTACTGATGAGTGCCTTCTCTTTTCACCCAAATGAAAGAAAGATCAAGACACAATTGAGAGGACAGATGCACATTTCTTATATTGCAAAAGTCCATCTGTGGAATTCATGGCTGTAAACTAAAACAAGTTAATAGCCCACATTCAATAATGTTGGCTGTCTCTCCAACTCAAGATGTTGAAATACATGCCCAAACCCAGGACTGTCCATCTATGGCAAACACTCATCAGACACCAGCATAATGCAACCCAATAGCTCCAAGTACAGGACTGGAGAGATGATTTTGGTTATGACCATACCAGAGCATGGTGGTGCTATATTCTGGAGTTTCTCTTCACTAAAGCGGATCACTGATGGGCAATTATTCCTATTCAAGTCTGGTAAACGAGATGCATGGCTATCTCACCTATCACCGGTAGGCTATAGTGAACTTTCAGGTCTGTGGAACTATGTTAAGGATAGGGTCAGTGTGAGCTCCAAGAAGACCTACTTAGCACTGCCTGGTCAAGAAAGCCTCCAGGGCAAAGTGGTAGGGAGAACCTTCACACCAGCAGAGCACCCCAGCTTAGAAAATGGTCCTGATGACACCTGGGAAGAAAAGCTCCCTTGCTAGAATTTACCCAACTACATTCCAAGGTACAACAGCTAATATGGTTTTCACTAGTCACCCTTTTGGGACAGTGGTTGGCAGACTGTACGTGCTTATTAAGTGTTAGATATTATTCTTTTTTTAAATATTTTTATTTACTTATTTATTTTGGCTGCACTGAGTCTTTAGTTGCGGCAGGCGGGATCTTAGTTGCGGCACGCGGGATCTAGTTCCCCAACCGGGGATCAAACCCGGGCCCCCTGCATTGGGGGCATGGAGTCTTACCCACTGGACCACCAGGGAAATCCCATGTTAGATATTATTCTTAATGAACATAACTCTGAAGTGAGGAAAAGTTAAATCAAAATCTGTTCCCAGTTTGAGAAACTCACAGCATAGTTGGGGATACAAGCATACACAGTGTGGTTAGTAAGCAAGGAGTGTAGCAGCATGTCTTAGGAAGACATTATTTTTTTCCCCTGGCTTTCACTTCCAACTGGAGACATGCTCTTACAAAAACTAGTGGCAACAACAAATTATGTTCTAAGATACAACAAAATCACAATAAAAGAGCAGCTCTTTCTGTTCCTGAACAGTTTTTTTTTTTTTTTTTTTTGCTCACACTGTGCAGCTTGGGGGTCTTAGTTCCCCAACCAGGGATCACACCAGGGATGGAACCCAGGCCCCCAGCTGTGCAAGTTCCAAGTCCTAACCACTAGACCATCAGGGAAGTCCCCTGAATGCTTCTAAGGTACTCTTTTCATTCTAAGATGGCAACTACTCCCTCCCATCCACTGTTATGGTTTCTCCAATTACTGTACTATCCCAAGTGAAATGTGTTTTGGTTTTTTTTGGGGGGGATTGGGGGGTGGGATAGGGTTTAGAAGAACAAATAAGACGACTAAGCCAAGTCCCTTAAAAAGTTCAGTGTGAGAATTCTGAAAACAAACCGTCAGTTCATCTGCCAGAAAGGTAGCAAGTTGGTTCAATTCACTTCTTGCTCAAATGCTTCATGATGTGAACTGGGCCCACTATTTTTTTTGTTTGATTTTTGCTTGGCAATTCCAACAGACACAAAAATACAAGGAAAACACCAAGTGAAAATTTACCTATAAATTCTTTACCTTTCTTTAAAAAAAACTATATATATATATATATATATATATTTTTTTTTTTTTTTTTTTTTTTTGGCCACGCCAAGCGGCTTATGGGATCTTGGTTCCCCAACCAGGGATCAAACCCAGGCCCAGGACAATGAAAGCATGGAGTCCTAACCACTGGACTGCCAGGGAATTCCCTCTTTTCCTATTCTAATGACACTATAATTATTCCATAGAGGAATACCTGTTTTTGTGTACTGCTGCAGCAGTTACAGTTAGATATATGGGGCAATCAAGCTTTGCTGATCCAGAAGAAGAGAAGAAGGGGGAACAGAACATACATAAGCCCCAGATAAGCCCAAACCTCACCACAGCTATGCGTTCTGTTCCTTTTCCTTAGTTCATCTCCTTCCAACCACAAACAGCCAAAGGCAGGAAATAGAAGGGCGGGAAAGGAAGGAGATACAGTCAGTCAGTCTAGAGAACAGAACAACAGAGTTCTCATAGCTGGGACTTGGGAAACCTCACTGACTTGTTTTACATTAAACCTGTGCTGGATTCTGAATGTGCAGTTATGAACACAATCAGAAATCAAAATCAATGCAGTCAGAAGTATCTTTTAACCAAAAGAGTTGTACATGCTCAACTCATTACTTCTAAGCATTTCAGCCCTCAAGTTACATCAGTCTTTACAAGACCACTCTCTGGAGGTTTTATGAAGAACACCCAAGAGCTCTGTGGGCTAAACAGGCCAGGTCACTTCTGGCATGGGCACCACCACAGTGGCTCCATCATCAGCCTCTCAGTCTCACAGCACTTCCTCTTTAATTCTCATTCCCTCTTTCTCCTCTGCCTATGCTATTTATAGAGGCTGCTTAAGCACTCTCACTACCTGTCCAATACAAAGGGCTAACAAGGCCACTGACTTCCATTTGAGAAAGTATACTGGGAAAAAAAAAAAAAGTCATGAAGAACCTAGGGGCAAGACGGGAATAAAGACACAGACCTACTAGAGAATGGACTTGAGAATATGGGGAGGGGGAAGGGTAAGCTGGGACAAAGTGAGAGTGGCACGGACATATATGCACTACCAAACGTAAAATAGATAGCTAGTGGGAAGCAGCCGCATAGCACAGGGAGATCAGCTCGGTGCTTTGTGACCACCTAGAGGGGTGGGATAGGGAGGGTGGGAGGGAGACGCAAGAGGGAGGGGATATGGGGATATATGTATACATATAGCTGATTCACTTTGTTATACAGTAGCAACTAACACAACAATGTAAAGCAATCATACGCCAATAAAGATGTTAAAAAAAAAGGAAGTATACTGAAGACGTATCAAGATGTACGGTTTCCTAAGCAAATAGAACTTCCTAAAAATGGTGGATGTCAGCATGGTATACTTTGCAGATTCAGACTCACCAGGTTTGATGAATTCTGTCTCTATTTCCTAGCTGTATTAGCTGTTATTTAACTTCTCACAGGGCCTAATTCCTAACTAATAAAGTTCCTGAAAGTAGCTGGTATATTATAGGTGCCCAATAAAAAGCAAATCAGTTTAACACACACCCCCAAACCTCCGAATTCCTTTAGAAGTTTTCAATTCATCCCCAAATCCAGAGTCTGCTGCACTGTTTCCTAGAGAAGCTTCCACAGAATCTCAAGATGCTTCTCAAGAAGTTCCGTGGTCAAACTGCTTTGAAAGACCCAGTATCCAATACCTGCCTCTCTTAGAGTCATAATTTCACATGAGCATAGTAAAGGCTTGGAGAAGTTCTGCAATAAATAAACCCACCTCCTTTTACCAAGGAATTTTTTTTTTTTTTTTTGGTCTAAAACCTTGAAGTAACTCACTGAAGAACTTCTCCAGAACCAATGAATGGAGGGATACTCTAATATTAAAGAGCAAATCATGAGCACCAGACTTGAGAACTACAAAGATGAGGTAAACAAATGAAACAGATGCTGAAGGTACAAAAAGGCAGCAGTAAATAACGCGCAGTCCCCTAAGATCTCCAGAAGTGTCTTGACCCAGCACCACCTTGAAGAGGCAGTACAGTTATCACCCTAGCTTCTACCCCCACCCCCAAAACGAGGCAAGTTTTTATGCTCCACTCACCCACTAGAGCAACAGGTGGGAGGCTCTGGGTTGAGCAGGTGACGGCAGGCGCCATCTTATTTCCACGTACTGGATCCAAGGTTCTTTCACGCTTCTTGATGCACCCCACCCCCCTCCACCCAGCACTTACTCCTTCAGACATGCTGTAAGCCTCTCAAAGCTGAGAACAGTTTTCCACCTTGCTTCAACTCTTCCCTCTCAACCACACAGATTAATATACCTAATGCTTACTGAGTACTTACTAACTATATGCCAGTTCCATTCCTAATACACTAAAACTCACTGAATCCTCGAAACAACCCTATGAGGTCAGTATTACTATTTCTCCTCTTTCACAGATAAGGAAACTGAGGCAGAGAGACGTTAAAGAAGCTGCCCAAAGTTATATGAGTAGTAAGCAGCAGGTAAGGCAGGTTCAAACCCAGGCTTCAGAGCACAAGCTTATAACTACTTTCCCAAGTCATATTTACTCAGTTTTATTGATTGTCTACTGGACAAGGTCTAGTAAAACCTCATGTTCCAAGAGGAAAAAACTAGTGGATCCATCAATGATTGCAAAGTCTTTCCAAGAGGTACAGCTGACAGAGTATGACCAGTAGACTTGACCAAGCCCTGTGCTATGGCCCTGGGGCACAGTCAGGTCACTTCCAGGCAATGGCAGCACTGGTAGCCTGTGGGAGCTAAACGCTTATGTTAAAAACAAGTTCACTGGTGGGGACTTCCCTGGTGGTCCAGTGGTTAAGACTCCACGCTCCCAATGCAGGGGCCCGGGTTTGATCCCTGGTCAGATTAGATCCCACATGCCACAACTAAAGATCCTGCATGCCACAACTATGATCCAGTGCAGCCAAAGAAATAAATAAATATTTAAAAAAACAAAACAAAAAAACACCAAACAGGTTCACTGGAAAAGGTTGAGAATACCTGGTCTATTTTGTCCCTATGCCTCTAAAATCTATATCTAAGCCATTCCATACAAATTCATCTTCTACATTATCTCTACAAAATACACTATATAACCCTAAACAAAAAGCTCATTTCCCATATTCAATCTGCCAAATAAGGTTATTAAAAGCCTCTTTGTCACCAACTTCAGATAGCAGATGTGTATTCTCTGAACACTAAAGCCAGTTTCTTCTTGTCATTCTTTCCTTTTGGTCTTTAAACAGAACCTGGGACCGAGGGCAGAGACAAAAGTGTTGAGTCCTCAAAGTGCACTGTGGGATCTCAAAAGAAAACTGGCTTTGACAGAAAGGAATACAGTGTAATAGTGTCAGCTCTCAGGTCACAATTCCTAGGTTCAAATTCTGGCTCAGTCATTTACTAGCTGTGTGACTTTGGGCAATTTACTTTATCTCTCTCAGTCTCCTCACCTATAAAATGGAAATATTTTAATAAGTGGAGATCATAGTACTTTCCTCACTAGATCGTTATAGACAGTAAATGAGACAAGGCACATAAACTATTCAGAAGAAAAAAAAAAAAAAAGGGGGGCTTCCCTGGTGGCGGAGTGGCTGGGAGTCCACCTGCCGATGCAGGGGACACAGGCTCGTGCCCCGGTCCGGGAGGATCCCACATGCCGCGGAGCGGCTGGGCCCGTGAGCCATGGCCGCTGAGCCTGCGCGTCTGGAGCCTGTGCTCCGCAACGGGAGAGGCCACAACAGTGAGAGGCCCGCATACCGCAAAAAAAAAAAAAAAAAAAAGTATTCAGCAAACTGCCTGGCATAGAATAACCAGTCAATAAATGTTAGCTATTAATATTGTATATGCCTTTCTAAAATTCAAGAAATTCTTCTGTGTGGTTTCAAAAGAATAAGAGCTGGACGGGGAGGGGGAGAACAGAGACTAAATAGTTTTTATAAAGACAGCAACTGAATCTATTGCCCTATGTGGAAAATAGGGTACATGGCAGAAAGAAAAATGACCACAATGCCCATGAACTTTCCACACCCCATGCACAAACTTTAGCAATCCACACCTTCTCTCTTGGGCCAAGGATCTGACCTCATATCTGTTATGAAAAGGTGGAGCTCAATATTAAGGTAAGAGCTGAGATTAAAGTTGTAACACCAAGATGTGGGGAAAGCTCAAATAAAACTGCCTGCTGCTATTTCCACATTCTGCAACCAACAAAACACATACACAAACAAAATGTTGAGAATTGAGTTTCAGGGACCGTTTGCCATCATGTCACTGCACAGTAATGCAAAACCCTAAACACCATGAAGGTGGTAAAAAGTAGAACATATTTAATTTAGGGTAAATACAAAAATATTCCCATCTCATGTTATAATGCTATTAAACCAACCAGACTGAGAAAGACCTCAGATAACTGTGGGCTTAAATATCCCCACGCTTGGGACTTCCCTGGTGGCGCAGTGGTTAAGTATCCGCCTGCCAATGCAGAGGACATGGATTTGAGCCCTGGTCTGGGAAGATCTCACATGCTGTAGAGCAGCTAAGCCCGTGTGCCACAACTACTGAGCTTGCGCTCTAGAACCCGTGAGACACAACTACTGAGCCCGCGTGCCACAACTACTGAAGCCCACACACCTAGAGCTGGTGCTCCGCAACAAGAGAAGCCACCACAATGAGAAGCCTGTGCACCGCAACGAAGAGTAGCCCCTGCTCACCGCAACTAGAGAAAGCCCGCACACAGCAACGAAGACCCAACACACCCAAAAATAAACAAACAAACAAACACATAAATAAATTTATTAAAAAGAAAAAAAAGTTAAAAAAAAATCTCCACTCTCTTTTTAAAATTGGTATGCGTTAACAACAAAGACACTACCCCATCTCCCCATTTCTGGCCAGAGTGAATAAATCTAAATTAGGACTCTCCTAAAAGGGCAAGTCTGCAAAGGCTGGTTCAGGAGCCTCCTAATTCACAGGAGATTGGCCTGGATCTCGTCTCAGCTGGTCAGGATGAAACTGCTTCAACTTGGGAACAGTGAGAAGGTGCTAAGCCTCTTGGTGCTGTTCCACAGATAACAGCAACCTCAGAATTACTCTGTACCTCACAAATCTCAAGAACTAAGTGCCTAAATCTCCTTAATACTCCCCAAACAACTCCAATGGCATGGGTAAGAGAGTCACATCTCAATCTCTGGCAAGGAAGATCCGGTACAGATAATTTAAATTCTCAGAGAATCAGCTCAGCAGGGTCTGTTCCCAACATCTAGGAAGACTCAGGCCACAGCCCTCAAAGTTACTGAACAAGGAGAGGCCCTGGAGTACAAGACAGACAATGCTGAGGTCCAAGAAAAAAATGAAGTTCCATTCACTTTCAGGGAAGTGATTGTCTCCACTGTCTTATTTCTGAATTATTTCCTGAAAAAAAATCTTTCCTCCACTAATCGCTTTGAAAACTAGAACCCCCTCATTGTGGAGGGCAGTCTCTGGACGCTAAGATCTCTTGAACACAGTCAGCCGGTCATCAGCTTATTCTGGGCTGGTCACAGAGGCCTTTCTTTTATAACCAAGGCACTTAGCTCACCACCTTCGTCCTCCGCGGGGGAAGAGGACGGTAAAAGTATTTTGGAAAAATGCCCAAGAAAGGAAAAAGCTGACCGGTTTCCTGAGGGTGTCTCCATCCCTCCCGGCCAGTATGCGGTGACTTCCTACCAAAGGCCACCAGGGGAGTATGGCCAAACCCGGCTCTCCAACACTGCAGGAAATGTTTCAAGCCTAAAAAGCCACTTGTAGGATTATCGGATTCATTCCGGGCACCGCTGCCAAGTGATGCCCCCGCAGTGCCAACATCCCCCTCAGCTCTTTTGTCCCCACGTTGCTCGGCCCTGCTCTGGCGCTAGCCCCACCCTGGGGCCGAAGCAGTTCCCCTTCCCCTGGGCTGTCCTCCCAAGTCACACCCAGAGGCCTGGGTCAGCGGCTCCTCCTCCCCCACACACTCCCGCTCGTCCGTGGGAGCGAGCCCCGGCAGCTGGCTGTCCCCCGGGCCACGGTCACTCCGGCCCTCTGCCTACATCCCTCGTGGGGGTCAGCTCTCGAGGAGCAGCCGGCCAGGCTGGGGAGTTACGCGGCCCTCACCCCCGCCCGGGGCCTCCCGTCCCGTCCGTCCCTCACCGGGGGGAGGCTGGGCGGGCGACGGTGGCACCGGCGGGCGCGGGCCGCTGCTGTTGATGATGTAGTGGGAGACGCGCGAGTTCTCGGAGACGCTGAGCACATAGTCCCCGGGGCTGGTGCTCGAGTCCCGCACCAGGAACACCCCGTGCCGCTGGCCCTGCAACAGCGCCACCGCCTCCTGCCGACTCAGCCGCCCCCAGTACCAGCTACTCCGCTCCTCCGAGTCGAAGTTGCCTGCCATGGCCGCCTCCGCGCCTACACGCTGGGCCGCCGCCGCCGCGCGCGCCCCTCCAGCCCCGGCGCCCGCCGCCCAGCGGACCGGCTCGGGTCTCAGCCTCTCAGCAGCGCCCGAAATGGCGGCGGAGGCCGCGGGCCTTCCCCACCGGAAATGACGCGCTCCCTGCCCCTGGGAGGATGCCGGGAAGGGGACCGCGGCCCGCCATTGGGAGAAGGGCAAGGCACAGCTCTTGAGCGCACTGCGCATGCGACCTCTTGGGCGTCGTCGCGTGGCGGGGATCGGGACTGCAGAGGGTGGAGAGGCGGAGTCTAAGGCCGAGGGGCGGGGCCTCAGCTACCAGTCCACTGTTGGCCACACGGTTCTTCGCTTCTCCGGGTTTCAAGTTCCTGGAAGGCCCAGGTTTCTAGGCAGTGACTAGGAGACAAAATTAGAGTAAAAAGGTGATGTGGCCCCAGGGCCTGAGTTCCCTGAGACAGTCTTTTTCTGATGGTTCCTCCAGCTTCTCCCCAGGCCTGCTAAAGTTCTTGTTTTCATTGATTCATTCAGCAAACAGTTGACCACATTTGTCCTGCTGGTGCAAAGGTCATCAAGGCTGGGCCCTTTCCTCACCGAATTCTCAGAACAGTAGGAGGAACCAGGAAACAGTCAATGACGAAGGAATAACAAGTGACACGATGGGGAAGGGACAAGGGGCTCTAGGAATACAGAGCAGGGCCCCCTAATCCACTCTGTAGAGGAATCCAAGAGGGCTTCCCAGAGGAGGTGGCTTGAGCTGAATATTGAATGGCAATCGGGGAAGAGAATTCAAGACAAAGGGAACAGAGTGTGCCAAGCCACGTGGAAGTATGGAGTTCTCCTCTCCGTTGAGGCTCGCAGTCATCTGCCCGGATCCTCTAAACTCTAATTGTGGTCATGGGTATCCTCTGCTCTCCCTGCCATCAAGATCATTTCTATCTCTGCATCCCATATCTATATCTGTATTCCTGTGACAGCCTGCTCACTGGTGTTCTATACTCTTGCTGCCCCTAATCGCATAACACACATCTGCCAGTTTGCACTTTCTAAATTATAGCCCTGAGTCTGCTGCTACCCTGTGTAAAACTTTTAACAGTCTCCAGGTGTTAGAACTCACAGTTTATCTCACAGTATGAAACCAGGCCACAGTCTCATCTTCACCACTCCTACATGAATCTTGTGTTTCTTCTTTCTGGAATACCCTTCACTCCTTTTGGGATCTCAAACTCAAATGCCTCCCCTTTCTTGACCATCACATCACTCCCTCTCTGCATCTACAACACAATGTCCATATTATCTCTATTAGAGTTCTTACTTCTTATACTGTAATCTTTCATTTACACGTCTGCATTCCATGCTAGATCTCCTCAAAGGCCAGGCATCTAGTGTAGGACACACTCCATAATCATTTCATAATAACAGCTAACAGGGCTTCCCTGGTGGCGCAGTGGTTAAGAGTCCGCCTGCCAGTGCAGGGGACATGGGTTCGAGCCCTGGTACAGGAAGATCCCACATGCTGTGGAGCAACTAAGCCCGTGCGCCACAACTACTGACCTGCGCTCTAGAGCCTGCGAGCCAGAACTACTGAGCCTGAGTGCCACAACTACTGAAGCCCGTGCGCCTAGAGCCCGTGCTCCGCAACAAGAGAAGCCACCACAATGAGAAGCCCGCGCACTGCAACAAAGAGTAGCCCCCACTTGCCGCAACTAGAGAAAGTCGGCACAGAGCAACGAAGACCCAACGCAGCCAAAAAAAAAAAAAGCAAATAAATAAATTTAAAAAAAAAAAACAGCTAACATTTATTCAGGAATACTACTTGCCAGACATAGAGCTAACTGCCCTTAGATAGATCATTTCTTTTAATCCTCTCAACAACCTTATGGGTTGGTCCCATTCTACAGATGAAGCCAGAGAGTTAGGTGACTTGTCCAGATACACATAGCCACTGAGTTGGGAGCCGGGATTCAAATCCTGGGAGGAGAAGAGAACTATGGTCACTCTGCTCTATCCTCAGGCTTCTGGGATAGGAATGGCAAGAGATGGGGGTGGGGAAAGGATGGCAGAAACAGATTTTTTTTTTTTAATCAGTCAGCCCTGGGTTTTATGGTCTTATATGAATAACACACCTATTCCAGACCCACTTCACACACCCCTGGGCCTACTCTGGAAAGGGTTGGGGAGCAAGGATAACTTCCCTGCTGTGGGTGATTCATCCTGACCCTGGCTTAGTCACAGCATGTCACCACAAGCCAGCAGAAGAAGCCAGCCCAGGGTGAATTCTGGTCCTTTGGGAAAGAGACATGCCTGCTCTTCATTTCCCCAGGATGACTGGGTAAGGTCCTGCCTATGGGGATCTGAAGCCGTGCCTCTAAGCCCCCTCTCTGGGGCACATGGACATGACAGAAGAAAATACCTTAAAAGAAAAGAAAAGAAAGAGGGGGTGAGGGAGAAAGAAAGAAAGGAAGGAAGGAAAGAAACAAAGAGAGAAAGAGAAGACAGAGAGAGGGAGGAGAGAACAAATCATAACTACGCTGGAAAGTAAGCAAGGAGGTTGGTAAGGAGGGGATACCCAGCACCAAGCAGCTATTCAAGTGTGTTCTTCCTTGGAGCACAGAGAACCTATAAATGCAGAGGCCAACAAGGTGGGAACAGGAATGGCCTTGGGACAAGAAGAAGGCAAGCCCCTCTGCCCCTTCCTCCTTTCTCTTCTCCTCTCCCCTTCATACATGAGGATTTACAGCTAATAATGGTGGCTTTTGGCCCCTGATAAGCCTGAGATCTGCCCTTCAAAGAATGTAAAGAATGTGACCTTCTTGTTCAGGAAGATGCTCCTGGAGTTGCCTGACGGAGAAGCAGAGACGAAAGGAGAAAAGAAAGGGAAGGCTTCCCTGTTCAAGAGAAAATCACATCGAAGTCCTCTACTCCCTCCCATCTAACCAAAGAAAGGCATTCCTGGGAATTCCCTGTCGGTCCAGAGGTTAGGACTCCGTGCTTTCACTACCGAGGGCAGTTCAATCCCTGGTTGGGGAACTAAGATCCACAAGCGGTGTGGCAAAAAAAAAAAAAAAAAGGAGAAGAAAGGCATTCCTTATTTTATTTATTTTTAAAATAAATTTATTTATTTAGGCTGAGTTGGGTCTGCTGCTGCGCTCAGGCGGGCTTTCTCTAATTGCGTTGAGTGGGGGCTACTCTTCATTGCGGTGCACAGGCTTCTCATTGCGGTGGCTTCTCTTGTTGTGGAGCACGGGCTCTAGGTGCGCGGGCTTCAGTAGCTGTGGTACACGGGCTCTAGAGCGCAGCCTCACTAGTTGCGGCACACGGGCTCAGTAGTTGTGGCTCACGGGCTTAGTTGCTCCGCGGCATGTGGGATCTTCCCGGACCAGGGCTCGAACCCGTGTCCCCCGCACTGGCAGGCGGATTCTTAACCACTGCGCCACCAGGGAAGTCCCACATTTCTTATTTTAGCAAAGGACGAGGAGCAGAGGTGCAAGGACCTATTTTCCTGCCTATGTCTCCTAAGATGATGAAAACTGCCTCATACATCTGTGCAAGTCATGTGCTGCACAACTCCAGGGTACTAAGTGAATGAAGCCCTCTGGAGTTGGGCTACTCACACTCGCTTTTCCTTTAAAAAAAAAAGATTATTTATGAAGATGACAACAATTGCTATTTAGAGAGAAAACTGACACATATTGCAAAGTGTGTGTGAGAGAGAAAGGGAGAGACAAAAGTTGGTGGGTGTATAGGCACCATTGGTGTTGGTGGGAAAGTACACTTCTGCCCAGTTTTCATCCATGGATGGAGACGAGGAGAGAGAAAGGAGACAGAAAAATTTCCAAGTCTCTGCTGGAGTTTCTGGATAATGAAGAAGAGAGATGCCCCACCCCCAGTGGGTAGCCCATAGTTTTGCAGAGACAAGGACCTGTCTAAAGATGTACAAAGGTAGGGTCTGGAGGCAGACACTAGGGGAAAGCTCTGGGGAGAAAAGTGAGGGGATTGCAAGGCAGGTAGAGGGGAGGAGAGCATGCTGGGAACCAAGGCAGGAGATGGGACCTTCCTAGAAAGGTCAGTGAGATGTTCCCAGGGGTGACATGCTGCAGGGCTTTTGAGAATCATTTGTCTGCTTTGCTACGATGTAATTCCCCCTGATTGCCCCATCCTTTAGGAGAGCTGCTCACACAGATGCCTTTTGCAGGGAGGAAACAAGGAGAAGGTGCCTGGGAATTCCCTGGTGGTCCAGCGGTTAGAGCTCTGTACTTCCACTGCAGGGGAACTAAGATCTTGCATGCCACACGGTGCAGCCAAAAAAAAAAAAAAAAAAAAGAAAAGAAAGGAGAGGGTGCCAACTTCCTTGTCTCTGTCCTTGTGGAGCTGAGAAAAATCGAGAACATCTGAAGGCGGTGAGATGCAAGTATGCCTATCTTCTCCTCCTCTCCTCCTGCCCACTCCTCTCTGGTCCCACTAACCATCCTCTTCCTCCATGCTTTGACTTGCTGTTCCGTCTGCCCGGATCTCCACAGTCACTCCCTCAGAGACCTCCTTCAGGTCTCTGCTCCAACGTTGCCTCTTCAGGGAAACCTTCCCTCACCCGCCCATTTGACACTGCAAACTGCATACTCAACTCTCCCACTCCCCCTTCTCTGCTTGATTTTCCTTGCACTTATCCCCTTCTAATTTTACAGATCTGTTTCATGCGTTGTCCTTTCTTCCCCTCTAGAATGCAAGCTCCGTAAGAGCAAGGATTTTGGTCTTTTTGCTCCTGCTATATCTCAAGTGCCTGGCAGAGAGCCTGGCATATAGGCATTAAGTGAATATTGGTCGAATGATGAAATGAATGAAAGGAGAGTCCAGTGGAGGCACTTGTTCAAAGTTAGCTTCCTGTAATTGTCAGGTATCTCCTGGAGGGCACTGCACTTCCCACAGGAGGTGAGCAAGGGGTGCAAAGCATTCTTGGTTACTTCTCAAAAGGACGTGTCCTCGGCTGCATCTGGGCTATGTCTGGGGCGTCACTCTCACATGTGCTCCAACTTGCTAGAGGAAGGCGTGTTGTTACAGTTGTAAAGCTGGTAATTGCACCTATCACAATGCTTATCTTATCTGTCGGCTTCTTGGTGTCAGCTTCTTGGAACCGCAGTTACTACTGACAGAGTGAACAAATTATTGTGGTGCTTTCATTTTTCTTTAACTTAATTCGCAGGGAGGTGTCCAAATCTAGGTGTGTTCACAGGATTGTGCCAAACCCAAGATAAGTCATACATGACATGGTATCTGTTCTTTGGGAACTTCTGTCCTAGGTGATGAATCTAAACCCCTTGGCAGGTAGCCTGACTCCAAACTAAACCTCTCCTTGCCTTTAAGCCTTGCACCTGCCATTCCTTCTACCTACAAGGCCCTTCTCTTTTGGGAAAACTCTTAGCCTGCCAAGGAGCTCTGTGGTTGCAGATTGCAACACTTACTCCCTTTCTTCTGCAGGCAGCACTCTGATTAGGGGGGAAATTTATCTGCTCGCAGTCTTGGTCCTTGCAATCAGGTGTGGCTCCTGCTTCTGCCTGGGGGGGAGCAGGCACATGACCCAGGCCCGGCAGGCATATATCAGAATGAGCTCTTCTCCCTCACTACACGGACCGGGTCAGGGAAGAGCACCTCATTCAAGCTGCTCCACTGAGAATCAGCTGAGACTTTGGAATCACTGGGAAAGAGGCACTTTCTTTCTCTGCTTCCGATGCTGAATTACAGAATGCAAGCCTGGAGCTGCCCGTAGCTGCTGCTGCCACTACACGAGTGGAGAACCTGCCTGAGAATGAAGCCACCACCCAGAAAGGCTGAGCCAAGATGGTTCCAGACACATTCCTGATAGTGAGTGCCTAGAAGGAGCCCTACCCTGGAACTGTTAAGCTGTTAATGCTAATAAATGTCCTTTTCTGTTTAAGCCAGTTTGAATTGGGTTTGTCACTTGCAGTGGAGTTTGGAGATTACCCTTTGAGACCCACTTCAAATGTTTTCTTCTCTGAAGTGTCAGCAACCCTCATCCCCACCTGAGTCAACCTCTCGTCACTGTGCCCTTGATGCCTGTACTTCCCACACTGGGCTGTTTCCATTCACTAGGCCTGCCTGCCAGGCTGAGGACCACACGGCAGGGACTGTGTGACGACCCGCCCTCCGCCACAGCACTGGGCCAGGCTGAGTGGCCTTTCCATGGACAGTCAATGAAAGAGGGAGGCCATGTTGCAGCTACTGGTCACTCCTACTCTTTCCCCCAGGGAGGGAGCCCCGCCTCCTTCCTTCTGGGCATAAGGCAAAAATTATAATACAAGACCCCTGGCTGCCTTCTAGGGGTCCTCTCCCTTTTTTTTTCTTAATTAATTTTTTAGTTTTTGGCCGTGTTGGGTCTTTGTTGCTGCACGCGGGCTTTCTCTAGTTGCGGCGAGTGGGGGCTGCTCTTCGCTGCGGTGCGCGGGCTTCTCATTGCAGTGGCTTCTCTTGTTGCGGAGCACGGGCTCTAGGCACGTGGGCTCAGTAGTTGTGGCTCATGGGCTTAGTTGCTCCGCGGCATGTGGTATCTTCCCAGACCAGGGATCGAACCCGTGTCCCCTGCACTGGCAGGCGGATTCTTAACCACTGCGCCACCAGGGAAGTCTTCCCTTTTCTAACATTCACAAGGAAACCAAAGTTGGCAAACACGTATTGCTTTATTTAGTGTTTCTCTGGATTGCAGAAGTGTCAGCAGTGGGCTGAGACCCCCCCAGGACGGCAGAGGCAGCTGGGCAGTCCCCCAGCCCCACTGGGGAGGTGGGGGGGAGGGGGAGAAGCAGCAGAAAGAGGTGACGCCCCTGCAGCTCCTCCCAAGGCCGGCCCCTTCCCCAGGCTCCCAGGATAGGGAGGGGGGTCAGGGGCCAGTAAGGCCCTATGTCCTTGAATTGGGGCCAAAGTATATGGGCAGGGTGTTTGTCATCCTAAGGCATGGACTCAGGCAGGAGAGCTCCTCCCACCTGGTGGCCCCCAAGGGTGATTGCTGGTCAGGAAGCCACATGCACCCTTAAGGCATGAGCCTGTTTCACGGGGCCCCCATCCCTGGGAGAGGCAGTGAGGTGTGCTGAGGACAGGGTTGCAGTCTGGTTTTGCCCCAACCTGCTGGATGACCTTGGGCAAGTCCCTTCCCCTCTCTGGGCCTCTGTCTCTTGCTCGTCACACCAGACTAGACTAGGTGATCTCTCAGAGTTGTCCAAATTCTATGCTCTAGGGGTCCTGTCCCTACTCCAGGATGCCCTCAGGCTGGGATGATATTAGAAGGGCATTTTTAAGGCAGGAAGGAGGGGGCAGGCAAGGGTGGTCTCAGCCCCCAGGGGGATGTTGGAGTGGGCTACAGGTGGGCAGGCAGACAGACAAGGTGCCAAGGAAACGAGGAGGAGAGGGTGGCCTGGGCAGGGAAGAGGGCACCAAGGCCCAGACCGCCCACCCTCTCAGCTCCATTCCCTGCCCTGCTGGAGTCAGGGAAAACACATCCAGTGTGTCTTGGGGGTGGGAAGATGGCTTTTTTAAAAAATAGTTTCCTATAAAGCATCAAAAAATCTCAGAGAAAACCTCAGCAAAAGTTCCCTTCTCTCAAATATTTGGCATTGGCAGTGGGGCTGGCGTGGCTGCCTCTGGCCCCGGCTTTCCTATTGCTGTGGCCCGGCCTGGCCCACTCCTGGGGCAGCTCCCTGGTCCCTGCTGCTCCCTCGAGAGAGGGGCGAGCGGCAGGCAGGAGTTTGTTGGTGGGCTTCAAGGTGTCCCTGGGTCCCTGTCTGGAAGCTCGAGTCTTTGGTAACTGGGAAGGGGAGAAGGGGATGAGCAAAGCACTGGGAGGCGGGAGGGGGGTCCAGTGGGCGCCTTCATCACCGAGAGTTCAGCCGTGGGGCCACCTGTGGGACGGGGGAGAAGCCCAGGTGGTGAGCAGGAAGCAGAGGTGCTTCGAGCACTTGTCTTCACGGCTTAGATATGTCACAGTGCGGGGACAAGCTGGGGGAGTGGTCTAGAGGCCTTGGCGCTGGAGACTCCAACCCTATTCCCACGGGAGCCACTGCCCTGGCCAGAGCGGGCCTCCCTTCCCCCCCAGCACACTCTCACCTCCCGATCCCCCCCGCCCCTGCGCTGCCATGTTTATGACCCTCTGCACTGTGGGAGCTCAAAGGACCCACCGCGAGGCGCTCAGGCTCTGCCCAGCACTGCGGAGGTTGGAAGGCTCGGCCACCAGAGACTCTGCTCTGGCCCCAGGGCCCTCAGCGGGAGGCAGGGTGCTGCTGCCGGGCCCCACTCACCACAGCCAGGTGCCCGTTCTTGGCCTTGGTGACGAGCAGCTCTGAGCCGGTCGTGAAGTCGATGATGCCATCCCTGCCGGGACCCCCTGCGAACGTGATGCTGGAGGGAAGGTGGTGCGTGAGGCCCGCCCGCCCCACGCACGCACAGCCCCCTCCCCGCCCCTCCCCGCCTCACCTGCCCTGGTTGATGTTGATGTTATTCACGCGGTCGGCGCTGAGGGCTGTCTTGGTCAGTGTCTCAATCACATGGTCACTCTGCAGCACCACGTCCCCCTGGGGCCCCAGATGGGGTCAGGGGTCAGGCCCTGCCCAGAGCTAGAGAAGCACCCACCCCCCACCCCACCCCACCCCACCCCCGCCGCCTCCCAGTCCCCCGAGGGGCACCTTCTGCTTATTGTCCTCACGCTGCACGTGGAGCACAAAGAGGCTGTCGCTCAGGCTGCTGACGGAGATTCCTGAGGCGGAAGGGCAGAGGTCAGGGATCAAGGGTCAGAGCAGGGGCCCTCCCCACCCAGCCCTGGACTCCGGCTCACCGGTCAGGTTGGCGTACTCAATCCTCTGCTTGACTTTGGCATCCTCCACAATGACCACGGCGTTGGGCGTCAGCAGCAGCTGCCGCGAGCGGGGCTTGTAGCCCTTGCGGTCATATTTCACGACGGGCACCGCGTACTGGGGACAGAGGGTGGCTGAGGGGCCTCCTCACCCTCTGCCCAGGCCCTGACTCCCCCACCCAGTCCTCGGACAGCAGAACTGTTTGCGATTGAGGGTGGCCGGCAGGCAGCGTCTCACCTGGATGGGCTCAGAGCCCAGGGCCTGCAGCACTTTGGGGCTGATCTCATCTGCGCCTGCAACCCAGATGGGGGAGGGGGAGGTGAGAGGAGAAGAGGGGGGACTAGGATGGTGATGGAGGGCTTACGCACTGGAAAGTCAGGGGCTCACCAAGCCGTGTGCTGATGAAGAGCCTGGGGACACTCTGGGGGTAATTGTCCTTCTTGCCCTTGAAGATCTCACTAGCCACGGCTTTCTGCTGCAGCTGAGGAGACAAGGGCAGGGAGGGGGGCTGTCAGAGGGATGGCGACCATCACAGCAGGGACAGGCCCAGCCTCAGGAACTGAGACAGCTTCCCTCACCCTCTCTCTGGCCCCAGCACCAGAGGCTAAGCCCTGCCACCAACACTCCCCTTTGGCCCCTTCTCTCCCTTACCCCCATCCCCACTGACCAAGGCACAGGCTCCTCAGAAGGGTCATGACAGACAGTACTGTCAGGGTTCAGGCCCCACTTTGGGGATAATTCCCCATCACAGCAGGCCTTGGAACCCCTGAGATAAAGCTCCGGCCTGGGATCTGGCTGGTTGCTAATACTCAAAGAACTACTACAGGTTGGGATTTCCCTGGCACTGCAGTGGTTAAGACTCTGTGCTTCCACTGCAGGGGGCACAGGTTCGATCCTTGGTTGGGGAACTAAGATCCTGTGTGCCACAAGGTACGGCCAAAAAAATTTAAAAAATTTTTAAAAAACCACTACTGCAGGTTAATTCTGCTGCGTGCGTCCTTTAGCATCATCCTATACTGAGTTGGCAAATACAGGCATGTCAGTCACCAATGTCTCTCTCTGGACCTATTCTATCAGACTCAAGCTGCAGCCTTTTCAACACAGGGCTCTGGGCAGCCTCTACCAGGCCAGCGGAGCTGGTCTAGAAGATAAGCCCTATTTGCCGTGCAAAATCTACTCCAGCCTCGGCTTCATACATGAGGCCAAACGGGCTGGGATCCATTTGAGGGCACGTGGTAAATTGGGGTGAAGGTCCTCCAGGCCAGCACTCTTCGAGTGTCCCCCTGGCTAGTCCCCCAATGTCTGCCTCCCAGCCCCATACCTGCTGCTTCCACTCAGGGCTGATGCTCCGGCAGTACTTCCACACCATATTCTTCCGGCACAGCTCCCGCAGCAGTTCCGAGGCCTGTGGGCGCGAGCGAGGTCAGGGCACCCAGGCAGCCTGGCTCCCTTCCCTCTGAAGACAACAGGCATGTGCCTACCATCAGGCCTTGGCCTAAGTGACACCCCCTCAGCCTGGACCACTCTTCCATTCCTGAGTTGCTTCTTTGCAAAGAACTCATCCTTGGGACTTCCCAGGTAGCGCAGTGGTTAAGAATACGCCTGCCAATGCAGGGGACACGGGTTCGAGCCCTGGTCCGGGAAGATCCCACATGCCGTGGAGCAACTAAGCCCGCGCGCCACAACTACTGAGCCTGTGCTCTAGAGCCCGTGAGCCACAACTACTGAGCCCGCGTGCCACAACTACTGAAGCCCGCGAGCCTAGAGCCCATGTTCTGCAGCAAGAGAAGCCACCGCAATGAGAAGCCCACACACCGCAACGAAGAATAGCCCCCACTCGCTGCAACTAGAGAAAGCCCACAGCAACGAAGACCCAACGCAGCCAAAAATAAATAAATAAAATGAATAAATTTATAAAAAAAAAAAAAAAAGAACTCGTTCTCTGCAGCCCAGCTCCAGTTCCCTTCCCTTCCCTGATGGCTCCTCTGGTCACATGGTTATTAGGTCCCTCCGCTGAGCGTGCTGGTGGTTCCTAACTCAGCAGGGAGGGCCCACGGACCTCACACAGGGCAGGTGGCGGCGTGGGCCAGGAAGTGTCCAGGATATTCCGGGGCAGCTGCCGCCGCAAGTTGAGCAAAAAAGAGGTGCGCACGTGATCCAGGAAGAAGGCATTCTCGGGGCAACGGGGTGCGTGGCGCAGAATGAAGCCGCGGATGAGCCTGTGTGTGGGGGTGAGAAGCCTGGTAACGGACCCCCACACACACACACTCTGCACCCCGCCCCCCATGGCGTCCAGTGCTCACCGCCGGATGGTCTGTGCTGCCCACTTCCTCTTGGCTGCCTTCCTCCGGCCCAGGGTTCCTCGCCACCACGACTGGATGCAGATGGCTGCAGAGACCACAGACGGCTGACCTCTATCTCCTCCGCACCCTTACCCTAGCCCCTGCCCTCCTGAAGACCCCTGGGCCCCCAAACCTGATCGCTTCACCCGGAGGAATTTCTGCCGCCAGTGAAAGCCCCTCCAGGTGGCCTGGATCTTCGTGGCTGTAATTGGGAAAGAAAGTCACTTGGCCAGAGCACAAGCGACCCGGCTGGGGGCCGGGCACTGTCAGAGCTCACTGAGCGGCATGAGTGAGGGGAGTGGCTGAATGAGCATTAAGTGAAGGGAGAGTAAATGAAAGAGCAAGGGAGCGAGCAAAGCAACATGAGAACATGCTGAGTGTGTAGCCAAGGGCAGAAGACGGGGTGCTGGGGCTGGGGAGGAGGGCAGCTGAATGTGGGCGTGGCGGACTTCCTGGAGAAGGAGCCCAAATGCAGTGATTTCTTTCCTGCTCCCCAGAATGGACTCCACTGGGATAGGAAGGGTGGGGCCCCTCTCTCACCCAGGCTCTGCCGCCGGACCTCCAAGGCGTCCTCTGTGGCAAACAGGGTCTTGGGGAAGCGGATGAAGATCTTGGTCCTGTGAAGGCAGCACTGTTCAGCCCCTGGTTGCCACCCCCGTGCCCCCCAAACACCAGGCGTGGGAGCCACTCACCTGCCCATCTTGTACTCTTCTGGCTTGTAGCCGAGGTGTCTGACCAGCACAGCCACCCCATCCTGGGGCCGTCCTGCCCATATGGGCCATGTCTCTGGGCACAGTGACTTGTACCTGGGGACAGGAGGGGCAGAAATGCACTCAGCCCCCACCCCTGCCAGCATCCTTCTCTGGGGGCCCAAACCAGCTTTCCCGGGCATCTGCTGGGTGCTCCCACTGACTCACAGCTCACAGAAAGCCTGAGAGGTCGCTCTGTTACTATCCCCACTTTAAAGATGAGGAAATTGACGTTTCTCATCTGCTGAAAGTCATGGGGCTAGAAAGTGGTAGAGATAGAATTCACACCTGATTGACTCCCCAGGCCCCTAACTCAGGATAACCCCAAAGCTGCTCTATCCTTTCTGAGCTGATTGGAAACTCTGTCCTTTTCACAGGCGTTTACTATCTCCGCTGGTGAGAGACAGGCATGTGGATGCACGCTTCATGGACCCCTGAGCAGCTGCTCTGTGAGGGCAGGGCCTGAGGGGGTGGGGAGGGCTGGTCTTTGCCCTACCAAGCTTGACATTAGGCCTGCAGCATGGAGGGGCCCCTGGTGTGGATCCCACAGCAGCTCAGAGCCCCGTCCCTGAATGGGGCGGAGAATCGCTGTCCTCCCTCCCGGGATCGAGGAGGTGCCGACGACCCTCCCACCCTTTTCCCCTGGCGCTGAGCCAGGCCCCGCCCCACCTCTGCAGGAAAGCCTCGTATTTGCGGCGATAGGCAAAGCCGGCTCTGCGCACGCGCAGGTTCTCCATCAGCCCCAGGTACTTCACCTGGTGCCGGATCAGCACCTCGTCAAAG
Organism: Globicephala melas; assembly: GCF_963455315.2. NCBI lineage: Eukaryota > Metazoa > Chordata > Mammalia > Artiodactyla > Delphinidae > Globicephala > Globicephala melas. The sequence continues at coordinate 7,344,224 of NC_083333.1, forward strand.
CGGCCTGGGGGAGGGATAACCGGGTGGTCAGAGGGCTTTTGCCGCCAGATGGCCGTTGCCTCTGCAGGGGAGGCACAGCCTGCACCGGTCCAGGGGGCAGAGGGCTTACCGGGCTGCTTGGCGTCATTGGGCTTGATGCAGCGGACGTAGGCAGGCTCCTTAGACTTCAGGATCTCCACCAGCTGCAGGAGGCTCATCTTAAACTGGGTGGCCACCTGGTCAGCCAAGATGAACGGAAGGTTGGTCGGAGCTGGGCTGAGGCCGCTAACCCCTGCAGATGCCGCTCCCTGTGGCAGAGCTCTGAACCCCCCGAGAGACCCCTCCCTGGGGCAAAACAGAACCAGTTCCCACAACTACCCCTGCCCTGCGTGGGCCCTTACTTTTTTTTTTTTTTTTTTTTTAATTACGACACTTTATTCCAGCATCGGCAAAGGTCAGAATTCTGAAGCTCCTGAAGACTGGGCAGCATTTCCAAGGGAAATGTTACAACTTTACAAGTTTTGTTTCTTATTTAATTCTACATGCAGGAACTGAAACTTGGTAAAAGAAAAAATGCAAAAAAGCCAGAAAAAAAGATGTAATCAAGTTGTAGCATAGAGATGTGCTCTTCAACTAAATTTACCGTGCCTATTGGAAAGCAAATGAAAGACAACTATCCTAATAAATTAACAGATTGCCAGAAACAGGCTAAGAACCCTCATTTCTATTTAGTGGGGAGAAAACAAAACAAAACAAAAACGAAAGCAAAATGAAAGCTCTACTATTTCCATACTTTGTTTAGAGACAGAGGCTGTAAACCCATGAAGGTCAACAAAATCTCCAGGTCCCCTTCTCCCATCACCCCTCCCTCACAACAGAGGAAGGAGCCAGACTACGTCACCTGCATCCCTCTGGCCGAGCTAGAGACCTCAGTTGAAGAACCTCATTCCCGTCTTAAAAATCCTGTTCAGGTCTCCTGGCAACCTCAACCCTATGTCTTCCTTTGGCAGCCACTCTTTCTCTTTTTAGAATTCCAGGGCCGCATTCCTAAACAGTGTGTCCTACTGCTATGCGTTCAACCGTTATCCCTGTACACTGCACTGCAGGACCTTCAAGGACTTCAGGCCTGTGGGAGAAGTGGATGCCTCAGCAAAGATTTGCAATCCACCGCGGTCCCATTAATGCCAGGGGCGTATGCCTGGGGGTTCTGGAAGCATCAAGAAGGGGCAACTGTTTCAGTCTGTGGGGTTAGGGGGCATCAGGAAGAGTCTTCTGAAAATAACCCTTCAGCTGAGAATTAAAGGCTAAGTAGGAGACAGCCCGAAGGCAGGCAGGAGGGGACGGCATTCAGGCAGAGCAACCGAGTGAGCAAAGGCTTGGTGTACACGGGGCACTACAAGCAGTGCAAGGATCCAGAGAGGGAGTAGAAAAGATAGTGTTAGAGAGGCAGTATCACGGTAGGACTCGAGAGCCACATTAGGGAGATTAAATTCTATCCTGAGGGAAATAGGGAGCCAAAGAGGAATTTGGAGGGAGGGAATGACAGGAAAAGATCTGCCATTTGGAATAGCTCTATAGCAGACAGGTGGAGGATGGTTGGTAAGGACAGACGGGAAGCCAGGAGACCACAGAGGAGGCTGTGGCTGGCTCAGAGGACCAAACTGGAGTAAGGGATACAGAGAGGCCAAGAGGCAAGGGTATTCAGGCAGCAGAAACCGGCAAGATCCAACGGTTGTTAGGATGAGGGCAATGGGGGAGGCTGAAGAATCAGGGATGATGCCCAGGTTTCTGTCCTTCAGGACTGGGTGGAGGGTGGTCCCTGCCCTGAGTTAGGGAAACAGAAGGAGCAGGCCTGGGACACTGGATAGTCAAGGGCCCTTTATAGACTGCTGGGGTCTGGAGTGCCTGCAGGCCACTTGGAGATCAGTGGAATCTATGGCTTGCTGGAGAGGCCTGGATCGAGTGGGTGTGTCCTCACGAGCGTCAAGGAGGGGGATATGAGGCCATGGATGAGAATGCTCAGGGAAGGGGCGAGGGTGGGGAGCAGAGGGCAGGGTCCCAGGGAGTCAGACTCTGGACAACATGCTGCCTCCATGGCCTCCCTGCCTGCATGTCTTGGCCTGCAGCGCTGTGGCTTCTACCTCTCCATGACCTTGCTCTTCCTGGGACTGCCCTGGCACTCCTCCTGCCAAGCCCAGCAGCCACACCTCTGACCACAGCTCACTGGAGCTCTCCCTGCATCTGGCACCACTGGCCATATCTGCCTTTCCCCGTCTCTCTCCTCGAAATGTCACTTTCCTGTCCACCTCCTGGTTTTTCTTTGGACTGTGTACCTGTGTGGGGCCCTCTGTCTATCTGATAAGCACCTACTCATTCCCAAGTTATCTCAGATGCTTCCTCCTCCAGGAAGCCCTCCCTGACCACCTCCCCTCTTCGACTCCCTCAGGCAATTTGCTGCTCCCTAAGTTTCCATAGCACCCTGCGCACATTTCTAGGAGAGCACCTATTCATTTTTGTATCCAAAGTGCCCAGCAATGTCCACTACAAATGTCTGCTGTGGGGGTGAATGCACGCAAGTGCCCGCACAGACACAGGTATACACGTCCACACTTAGAGACAGTGCACACACAGGTACACATGGAAGTAAGCACAGATGCACCCACGGGCAGCCTCCCAGACACACACCGATGCACAGTCAGGCACCAGTGAACACACGAACTCAAACACACACTGCTAACTCGCAGCTCATGCAGGCACTGGTCCCGCTCCCATGCACACACACACCCCCTCAGGTCCCACAGCCTTCACACCGTCTCTGGCCGCTTCTTGTCACTGAGCTCGCTCCGGTCGAAGCACTGGCTCATGATGGGATTTTCCGAGCTGCACATGGCCTGTGAGGGCAGAGCAGGGCGTCATGGTGGGAGCACAGGGTAAGGCCTGTCAGATTCCTGGGGCAGAGGTCATACAGAGTCCCGACCGCGAGCCCTCCCCCTGGTCCTCTGCACCTCCTTCAGGTTCCGGAAGAGAAGGTCATTGTTTTTATCCAGAAACCCTGGAAGGAGAGAGCAGAGGTAAGGGGAGGGAGAGCCCCTCTCCCCACCCACTGTGGGGACCCAGCCCCAGGATCCTCACCGGTCACGTTGTAGGTCACCTCCCCAGCATAGTGCAGCAGGCGGAACTCCCCGCGGCCCAGAGATTTCCTGGTCCGCTGGTCAGCCAGCTTGTGCCTGGGGGTGACAGGGAGAGGAAGCTGCAGATTGCTGGCCTGAGCCATGCACCCTGCCTGCTGATGAGACTTCAAGAGAGGAACCAGGCATCCAGTAAAAAGCTGGCAGGGCAGGGCCACCTCCCTGCACAGAGGCTGCCACAGAGGCTCAGAGAGGTAGATGGCTTTGTCCTGGGTCACACAGCACCAGGACGGGGACCTTGGCCTCCGCACTGCCAGGGCATGCTGGGTGGAGGGCTACTTGGCGTTGCTTTTGGCTGCTACATGGCTCTGCTCAGAGGGCTGAGTGCTGCCCACTACATTTTAAGACTGGAATCTGCCCCAAGAGACTACTTATGTCTTAAGCATGTTTATACCCTTTAGCCCGTTTTCTACTTTTAAGAACAATTCCAAGCAACTATCCAGAGAGACCAGGCAGAGATTTAAGGCACAGAGACAGATTTTCGTGGCAGCCCTGTTTTCCCAGCAGAAACCTGGAGGCTGGACAGGGCCCCCAGAGGCTGGGTGAGAGCAGTGGAGTATCTGCTTTAGAGCCGCTGGAGGAATTGTTTTGAGGAAATTTTTCTGTTTGATGATACAGGAAGATACTCAGGATATAACATCATCCTGAGCCTTACACACAATAAGTTCTCAACTACGAAAAAAAAAATGTATAGAAAAAGGCAGGAAGAAAATGTCTCGAATTATTAACAGTGGTGACCTCTAGGTGACAGGATTACAAGTGGCTTTTGCACATGTTCCAACTTTTCTCTGATGAGGGACATTATTTTTACAGCCAGAAAAAGTTTTCCTTTTTCTTTTTTCTTTTTTTTTTTTCAGGCAAGGCTTTACTGGGGCCCCTGCTACAGCAGGTGCGGGGAGCAAGAACAAACAACAGGTTCCCTTGCTTGCTCTCTCCAGAGAAAGGTTTTTAATATTCTCTTAAGCAAAAGCTGTTCGGGGGCTTCCCTGGTGGCGCAGTGGTTGAGAGTCCGCCTGCCGATGCAGGGGACGCGGGTTCGTGCCCCGGTCCGGGAAGATCCCACATGCCGCGGAGTGGCTAGGCCCGTGAGCCATGGCCGCTGAGCCTGCGCGTCCGGAGCCTGTGCTCCGCAACGGGAGAGGCCACAACAGTGAGAGGCCCGAGTACCGCAAAAAAAAAAAAAAAAATTGCTCAGGAATTCCCTGGCGGTCCAGTGGTTAGGACTTGGCACTTTCACTGCCGGGGCCCAGGTTTGATTCCTAGTCGGGGAACTAATCTGCAGCCCTGGGCCTGAGTCCCAGCTCTGGACTTAACTAGATGTGAGATAACCTCGGGCAAATGGCTTCACCTCTTTGAACCTCAGTAAAACCTCCTCTAGGGGTTGCTTCGGATTAGAGGAGCTGATGTACTCAAGATCTCTGTACTCAAGGGCAGAGCTGGAACAGAGAGGCTTGTTTCTTTTCTCCCCTCACCCCGCTTTAGGGGATTCCTTAAATGTAAAGGAATTTCCAAATAAGGAAGCTAGGAAAATCTTAGGAAGTTTCATTCTCAAAAGGAAAAGGAGGAAGCTGTGCTCCTCGCTTGTGACTCTGCGGACATACTAGGAGCTGCGGCTCTGTGTGCCTGTCCTTCACTTAGTGCCTCCTCTGGTCATCCCCTTGTGACTGGTGTTCAATGACTGGGGGGACTGCAGGCTTCCACAGGCTCTGCCCCAGGAGAGCCCCACAAGCCCACTCACGTCAGGAAGTGTGGATGGTGCTTGACGGTGTCCTCCAGCTTCTCCAGGAAGGTCAGGTCCGTGGCCTCCCCGGGGCGCAGACACTCCTCATCCTGGGGGGTGTGGCAGAGGGTGAAGGACGTGTGGGGGAGGGACTGGAGAGCACAGGGACTCAGGGGTCCCCATGGGAGGCGCAGACACAGAGGAAAGGGCCAGATCACAGGGAGCCTCCCAGACCTGGCCAGCACCTCACCTCACCCTCCACAGACAGCCCTGTCCTGTCCCTGCTCAAACTCTGGCTCTCTGCGGACAGGCCCGGAGAACAAGGGGAAAGGGGTGATGTCATCCCACCCAGTCCCCAACACGGGGCCTCGGAGGAGCAGACGGCTCACCAAAATGGAGATGATGCCCTTGAACTTCTCCTCCACCAGGTCACAGATGATCTTGTTGTTGAAATACTGGACAGGCTCCCACTGAGGGACAAGAGGGGAGGAAGGCATCATCATGGGGTCCTGGCACCTCTCCTGGGGAGACCGACACCCGGGCTTCCATGGCAGGTGGGGATGCCCACAGGCTTGCACTCACCGCGATGCCCTCTGCCTCATACTCCTCCTGTTCCGACTTGAGGGTGAGCTCAATGAAGAGCTGCTGCAGCTTCTCATTGCAGTAATTGATGCAGAACTGCTCAAAGCTATGAGGGAAACAGAGGAGCCCTCAGTAATTCCAGGGGACACGGAACCAGAAGCGGGGGAGGGTTGGGATGAGGCCCCACAGCTCTAAGGGAAGAAACACAGAGCAGGACCCAGGTGGCTGGGAAGACACGGGCAGGAATGTGAGAGGCCGGGGAAGAGGAGAGGCACCAGGACAGGGGAGACAGGAGGAGGGACAGGAAGGGGACAGTGGGGCTCTGACCTGTTGTTCTGAAACACTTCGAAGCCATAAATGTCCAGGAGCCCGAGGACCGTGGTGCTCCGCCAGCTGGGGCTCTCAGCATCCTAGGGCCAGATGACCAAGAGCATGGGTCCCAACGTTCGCCAGCTCCCAGCCCCGGGCCTCCCTGGTCTGCCCTCCCTGCCACCTTGGGAGCAGCAGGGGCCAAGCCCTCACCTTGGAGGCCAGCGACCTGTTGATCTTCGCGACCAGCCAGGTAAAGGTGCGACTGTACACAGCCTTGGCGAGGGCGTCTCGCGCGTAGGCAGCCTGTTCTAGGTTTAGCGGGCTCAGGAGCTGGGGGTGGAGAATGAGATGGGGAAATGAATGCAGCCCCTTCCCACCCCGGTCCCTTCGCACTCAGGAAACTGACCACTCTGCCCTCCCTGCTCACAATGAGTCTGGGGTTGGGGGGCACCAGGGGAGGACACAGTGGCCCCACCAGAGGGAAGGTGGTATAAGACAAGAGACCTCATTCCTGGAGGGAAAAAAAAAAAAAGAGGCCTCATTCCTGGAGGTGAGTCTTCCTTCCAGCCTCACCCTCTTGCTGTGTGACCTTGGCCAGCTCCCTGAGCCTCCCTGAGCCACCCGCCTTATGTCCTTCCAGCATTGCTGAGAAGACCAGCTGAGCAGACCAGAGGAAGGGGGATGATGGGAGGAGGGCTGCCGTACAATACCTGCTCCCGCCCCCACTAGCCCCTGAAGCAAAGGCTGGCCTTCACCTCTTCGCCCTTGGCGATGATCTTCCTGTGCGTCAGGGCTTCCCGCAACGTTGAGCCTTCCACACCAAGGAGCTGCCGAGGGAAGGGGTGGGCCTGGTGAGGGTGCACTCCCCCCGCCCCAGCTGCCCTGCCCTCGCCCTCCGCTTGCCCCACTCACCCGGGTCAGATACTTGAGCTGGTTCTCGGTTGTGACCTGGGCGTTGCTCTCTTCGTCGGCAGCAAAGTGGATGTTGCCCAGATGCAGGACACTGGCCACGATGCTCAGCAGGTCCTGGGGGGACAGGGAGGGGTAGGTGGGGGTTACAGGAGGGGCTGGGAGCCCCACAGGGGCACACAGTGGATGGTCAGAAGGAGCCGGGAGAGGGGCTTCCCTGGTGGCGCAGTGGTTAAGAATCCGCCTGCCAACGCAGGGGACACGGGTCCAGGAAGATCCCACATGCCGCGGAGCAATTAAGCCCGTGCACCACAACTACTGAGCCTGCACTCTAGAGCCGCGAGCCACAACTACTGAGCCCACGTGCCACAACTACTGAAGCCCACACGCCTAGAGCCCGTGCTCCACAACAAGAGAAGCCACTGCAATGAGAAGCCTGCACACTGCAATGAAGAGTGGCCCCCGTTTGCCGCAACTAGAGAAAGCCCGTGCACAGCAATGAAGACCCAATGCAGCCAAAAATAAAAAATAATTTAAAAAAGAGAACCCATTGCTTTCAAAAAATTAGCAAAAGACAGACTGTCTCTGGCAGAAATGGAACTCCTTCTGCCTCTTCTTATTTTCATATAAACAGAGACTATGGTACCTGCATGCAGCAACGAAGACCCAACACAGCCAAAGATAAAATAAATAAATTTTAAAAAGGAGGCAGGAGAGGTGGTAAAGGAAATCTGAGAGGAAAAGGCGGCTAGAGTAGAAACGGGGTGTAAAGGTAGACGGAGATTTTCAGGGTATGACAGGAGAAAAGGGAGGGTCCCAGCAGAGGCCTCACCTCCACCTCATCCTCGGTGAAGTCGATGACCGTCAGAGCCTTCCTGACAACCTTCCAATCATTCTTGTCGTTGATGGAGGAGACTTTGGCGCACTGGCCCTGGAGGACGGGCAGAACTGGGTTCTAGCCATGGCACTGGGCTCCCTGGGTGGCACCCACCCTGCCTGGCCCCTACTCACCTTCACCAGGTATAGGTAGCTCTGGGGGTTCCGTTCCAGGCCCAGCCTGCGCAGTGTCTCCTCCTCGCCCCCCTCCAGCAGCTGGTAGAAGATGTGGAAGTTCCTCTCCCCGTGATTCTGGTGCACCACCCGGGACTTCTCCAGGAGGTAACTGAGGATGTGGCCACCCACAGGGGCGCCCTGTGGGCAGGGCAGGATGTAGCGACTGCTCAGGGGGACTGGGGACAGAGCCCAGCTTCCCCTTCCTCCCCTGCCCTCCGAATTCCAGCTCTGCCAATGGCTCAGGCAAGTCACCCCCTCTGGCCTGTTTCCTCCTCTGAGAAATGAGGACGCTCAGCCCTATCTACCTGGCGGCTCCACTTGGATGTCCGACAGGCATCTCAGTCTCAACAGGCCTGAAACTGAACTCCTCATCTCCCCTCCTCAAACTAGCTCCCTCTTCCCATCTTGGTCAACCTTCCAGGTGTTCAGGCCAAGCAGTCTGCAGTCCTGGAAGCCTCTTTGTCTCCCACACCTCACATCCAATTGGACAGCCTATCCTGCTGCCTTAACCTTCAGAACCTCCAGAATCCAACCACTGCCAACACACTGGGCCCAGCCACCATCATCTGTCATCTAGATTTAATAATCATCAGCTTCCTAACTGCTTTCCTTGCTCGGCCTGGTTCTCTACCTTCTATTCTCAACAAAGCAGCCAGAGTGATCATTTTAAGAGGAAAATGAGGTCATAACACACTTCTGTTTCAAACTTTCGGGACTTCCCTGACGGTCCAGTGGTTAGGACTCTGCGCTTCCACTGCAGGGGACACAGATTCGATCCCTGGTCGGGGAACTAAGATCCCACAAGCCACGTGGGCATGGCCAAAGAAACAATCAAAACCCCCCCCCCAACTCTCTAGCCTCCCTTCCACTCAGAGCTTTAAAAAAAGTTCTTACAAAGACCCAAAAGGACCCACAGCATCTAGCCTCCTCTTCTGTTCCTTGGCCCCTTGCTCTCTTCTCCAGCCACTCTGGCCTCCTTGTCGTTCATGAACACGTCAAGCACTTTCCCCATGAGAGCCTCTGCACTGGTTGTGCCCTCTGCCCGGACTCTCCTAGGTATCTGCACAGCTCATTCCTCTGTCTCCGACAAACTTTTACCAAATGCCACCTTCTCAGTGCCTGCTTTTAAAACAGCAACTGCTCCCGCCTGTTGCCTCATTTTATTTTTTGCCGTGACACTTGTCAGCTAAATTGCATTTTTCTGTTTACTGTCTACCTCCCTGGAGGCAGGATTTCTGTCTGTTTTGTTTCACTGCTGTACCAGCAGCACCTGGAACAGCGCCTGGCACACAGTAGGTGATCAATAAATACTTGCTGGTGCCAAAGACCTGGCCCGTGGGCGCCTGCTGAATGGGAATCCCACTACCCCTGCCCTGCCCCGCCCACAGGTACCTCACCCACAGGTACCTTGAAGTCAAACTGCACGTCCATGTACTTCCCGAACCTGCTGGAGTTATCGTTCCGGAGGGTCTTGGCATTTCCGAAGGCCTAGGAGAGAACAGGGGTGTGAGGCGTGCCTGGCAGTCTCTCTCTGCCCCTCCCGCCCCCCAGATGCTGCTGGCCCCTCACCTCCAGCACGGGGTTGCTCTGCAGCAGCCGGTCACGCACGGCACCGCCTCGCTCAGGGGCTGGGCAGGTCTCAGCATAGAACTGCAGCAGCCGCTTGGTGGCCTCTGTCTTGCCTGCCCCGCTTTCCCCAGAGATCATCACGGCCTGGTCCCGGCGCTCCGTGCGCAGTGCCCGGTATGCAGTGTCAGCCACCGCGAACCTAGGGCAGAGGCCCGTCAGGAGCTTAGGGGGCCAGGGGTCAAGTGGCTGCAGGGGATGGGAGTTCCACAGGTAGGACTGGGGGTGGGCGCTCCCATGTCTGGTGGGGTTCACAAGGGGGTGTACCCTTGAGGATGGGGGAACCCTCCAAGGTGTGGGTCGAGAGATCCTACCCAGCTGAGGATGGGAGTCATATTCAGACAGAGGATTGAGGGGATCACTCATGGGTGGGGGGATTGGAGGTCATTCAGGTGAAGGTTGAGGTCACTCATAGGTAGGGCTGGGAGGTCCCTCAGAGGTGGGGGTCAGAGGGTCACTGAGGTTGGAGGGCCATGTTCAGGTAGAGCTGGGGGAATAAGTCATGAGTGTGAGTTGGGGTGGAGGCTGGCGGGGTCCTGCCCAGATGGAGTAGAGAGATTCACCTTGGGTGGGCACTGGGCATTCCTCACAGATGTGAACTGTGATTCATTCCAAGTGGGAGGTCGGGTGGAGTCATGTCAGGTGGAGATGAGGGGGTCACTCATAGGAGGGGGGTCACTCACAGGTGGGGTGGCACCTCATAGAAGCTGACGCCCCGGTAGCGCTCCATGTGCTGCCGGCTGTAGATCTGTAGGTCCCGGTAGGGGTTGACAGAGACCAGCACAGGGCCAATGTAGGTCTGGGGGTCAGGGGAGGAGGGTCAGAAGTTTCTCCCAGAGGCCCCTGAGCCTCTTTCCCTCACAGCCTGCATCTGTGCCCCCAGCACCCCCTGCATCTTCCCACTCGGGCCTCACGTAGATGAGGTTCTCCCGGAAGCGTCGCCGCAGGTTCTCAATGAAGGCTGCCTCGCTGGTGAAGTTCTCCAGCAGCACGAAATCCTGTACCCCGACCCGGTCACGGGCGGTCAGTGCACTCTCCATGGTCACCCGCACCCCGTCACTGCCCAGGGCCTGCAAGGAGGGGCCATGGGAGAGGGTCAGTGGCAGCAGGGTAAGGGAAGGCCACTTCTCCCCTCCAGCATAGCCTGCGGGACTGAGAGGACAACCAGGGGCACATGGACACAGGGGGCCTGGACACACGACGCAGGGAACACCCAGGAGATGGGTGTACCAGGCTGGGTACAGTGGGCTTGGATGGCAGGAAGCTGGTGCATGGAACACTGAGGACGCAGGTCCCAGAACAAAGACCACATGGGACCTGAACACAGGACACTGGAGCACAGAGCACCCAGAGGACACGGGGGCAAGGCCACTGAATCCAGGGAGACGCTGGTTTTGCGCAGAGAAAGGGGGGGTCATGAGAGTAAGAGAAAGAATGCTCTATTGACCTTGGACAAAACCCCTCCTCTCTCTGGGCTGTGTCCTTCTCAAGAAGGAGGAGTTGAGATAGACCAGGTGACCTCAAGTCCCTTAGCTCTGGGCCACATGTGACAGGTGCTTTGTAGGACAAATAGCTCAAAGTGAGTTCTACAGGCAGGGTGGGGCCATCTCTCCCACACCCACTCCCAGAGTCTCCAGGAGGAGAGTGTCTAGGGACCTAGCAAGATGCCACCCCAGGCCACAGGAGAGGGATTCCCCCAGGGGACCTCCCATCCCAGCTGGGTTCAACACCCACCCCAGAAGGGGGGCCCTCCCTCCCACAGCTGAACCACGCCCTCCCCTCCAGCTGCCAGGTTCACAGACACACTCCTCCCCTGAGAGCCCCGAAAAGCCTCAAGGGAGTGGGGATTTTACCGCGGAAAACACAGCTCCCTCCGGACCCCATTAGAGGGTGGGGAGAAGTACAGGCTCAACAAGGCCCCCACCCCAGAGCACACTCTTCAAAAGAGTCTGAGGGCTCTAGAAAATTGACACCAAGAGTGTCAAGGGTCAGAGAAGAGCAAGGTGGCCACCGTGGTGGGAGGGGGGTGTAGATCCCCAAGAGGCCACTAGGCCTCCTCCGACCGCAGACCACCCAGATCTCTGGCCGGGGAACCCCTCAGGGTCTGGCCAGGGGCCTGCCTCTCCTAGGCCTGTCCCTCACTGCCCCCTCCCCCCTCCAATACTGTCCCGAAGCTGCCGCCAAATCTGGCCCGAGCTCCAGCCCCCTTGCCCTCTGGGTGACGGGTCTCGGCGCTCTCGGCCCTCCCCGGGAGCTATTCACCCGGCCCGGGTCCGAGAGCCTCACGGCCCTCCCTGCCTCGGCCTCCTCCCCCTGCAACTTTCCGGGACGTTTTTCCACCCGAAATTCCTGGGCCGCGCCCGCTTCCTGGCGAGGCCGAGGCGGCGCCGCGAGGCCGGGAGGGACGCCCGGGACCCCCGCCCTGCTCGCCAGCCCCGCTCACCGACGCTCGGTAGCGCATCCTGCCCCGTCGGCCTGGCGCCCTGCTCCGCTGCCCGAGCTCTCGCCTCGGGGCTCGGCGGCGGCGGCGGCGGCGTCACGAGGGAGGGGCCAACCCGCCCCCCGTTCCGCCCCCTCCGTGAGCCTCGGAGGCGCGGGACTCCCCGGACGCCCCCGCCTCCTTCGGTGCTTGGACTCGGGGGTCCCTCCCCAGCTGGTAGGGGTGGGGCAGGAACTAAGGGGGATCTCGCGGCGTGGGTGGGTACAAGGGTGGGGGTGGGGGCGGGGGCGGGGGCGGAGCTCCCCGCCGGGCAGGGGCTCCGCCTGAGTCAGGTTTTCCAGGAGGGACTTCGTTGGTTCCAGGGTGGGGCCCGGAACCCGCGCGGCCGCCGCGTCTACACTGACCCGGAACTCACTTCCGGGCTTGTATCTACACTACGCACTAGGCCAGGCGCGGGACTCACTAGGCAGAGGCCCGTGGGTCCCGGAGGAAGCAGGATTCCCACCCCCACACTCCAACCTCGAGTCCCGGGAAAGTTAAAAATAGAACGAAATGTCCAAATACGGCCGGCGCGCCCGGGCGGGCGGAGCCTCCGTGCGGGACACTGTCCACCCCCGTACACTCTCTGGAGGGTGGATCCCGTGTCTTTAAGTCTCTAGGAAATCTCTTTAGTTTCCCGCGTCAGCACAGAGCGCGTACCCCAGGGACGAAGGCAGCCAGAGCACCTTTGCCGAGCGCGGTGCGTGCCCGGCCTCCATGGAGGGCTCAGCTTTCCATCTGGGGAATCCACGTCCGACTTCCACCATTTGGGGCAATACCTTTCTCCCCTATCGAGGACATCCCGACTAGGGCCCCTGTGCCCAGGGGCTCTTCACCTCTCTCCTTCCTCTGGAGAGGGTCTCCCTCTATTGTCCCTCTGGATCCCTCCATACTTTCTGCCCAGGACATCCTCCCTCTACCCAAACCAGCCCCCCAGCAGCCCCGCCCTCGCTGGGCTCTCAGTGGGCAGCAGCCTGGGGGGCAAGCTCTAGCTCAGATCCCAGCGCTGGTGGGGGTGTGATGGCTAGTGCTTCTTCCAAAAGGCTGGGCTGCTTCTCACAAGCTGTATGACTGCCAGCAGGTCAGTTAATTTCTGGGAGCCTCTCCTTCAGCCTTAAAACGAGGCTAATACCTGTCTCAAAGGGCTGTTGAGAAGGCTAAGATAAGCCGCCAAGGCACCTCCCAGGCCTTCAGTAAACACCACTTCCCTCTCGGACAGACACTCTTTGCACACACGCTTGGAGCAGACCTACTAAGAGCCAGGTCCTGGGCCAGACAGGTCACACTTCTTCTATAGCTGGGAAAGCCCCTCAGGCGTGTCTGCCTGCCAGTTAACAAAGAGCTCTCGAACTTTACTTGTGCCCCACCTGACACATAAGGAACCCGAGGCGCAATCGCCGGATGCTGACTTGACCTAGGGGGCAAAAGGGCAGGGCTGGCACCCAAAGCCTCAGCGTGCCCCTCTCTCAGACCTGGGCTCCCGGGGGAGGGAGGGAGGTTGCGGCAGGTGCGGGTTGTAGCCTCGTGGGGAAGGCTCATTACCTCGAGAACAACAGCCCGGCCGGAGCCGCGGCCCTGGGGACCCCGCGGCGGGGGCGCCAGCTGGGAGATGGGGCCCTCTGGAGGGAGCGAGGGGACTGGGTGCCACCGCGCGCAGCTGGGAGATGGGTGGGAGCGGAGGGGGCGGGGGCCTTAAATGCCACCAGCTTCGGGCTAAGGGCGGGAGGAGGCCCCCTCCGCGAGGGGCCTCAGCCTCCCGCTCACCCGGAGTGGGAAGGGCCTTGGAAGACTGGAGGAAGGGGGTCCAGCCGGTCCCCACCAGGAGCACGGCTCCGGGGCGGTACAAGGACTAGGCTGGCTCGGCTGGCGGCCGCCCGCGGGCCCGAGGCGAGGAGCTGGCAGAGGGGCGGGGCCTCGCGGCCGCAGTGCCCGCTCCGGCCGCCGCCGCGTCAAGCGGCAGGAATGAGGGGAATCCGCGTGCGGAGGGGTACGGCCGGCCACCCCCGCCCGAGCCCCGCCGCTGCATTCCCCGGATGCCCGCTGACTCCCTTACAGCCGCCGCCCGGCGGCGGAAGGAGGGGGCGTCTCCGCTGCCAGGCGGGCCAGAGGGCCTGCTCCCCGACCACAGCCCCTGGCCACCGCCACCGGCCGCCTCGCCTCACTGGACGGAAGCGCCCGCCCGGGAGAGGGGGTAGGGAGGCGGGGGACAGAGCGTGTGAGAGACACCGCGGCCAAGACTGCAGCGCCGGGCGCTTCCTGCGTTCGGAGCGCTGTCCTCTGGTACTGTACTCCTTTCAATGCCCTCAGCCGAGCCATGAGGTCTGTATTATTACCCCCATTCTACAGACGGGGAAACTGAGGCTGGGCAGGCGAATGACGTGTTCAAGATCCCAGGACTAGTAAAAGGAGGGGTGGGATTGGAACCGGGAAGTCTACCACTGTCTACTCCTGCAGGGCTGCCCTGAGGGAAAGACGCCTGCCTAGCGGCTGGAGGATTTCCCAGCTTCTCTGTCAGGGTTAACATGCTACCGCCAGGCCATGACCTTCCTTAGCGAACCCATGACCGCAGTGCCCAGTACCCACCCTTGGCGGTGTTGTGTGATTATTGACATGTAGGCCTTAGGAACGGCAGCTAGGGAGTGGGCCATGACCTGTGCCCCCAGCATGGCCCTGGACCTAGGGGCTGGCCGCAGGCTGGGGTGCAGCTGTGACCCCTGAGTGACCCAGGACTTATTTCCCAAGGATGCCTCTGAGTCTCCTCCCACCTGGGGAGGTGTTTCCCATAAAGGTGGCGCAGGCCCAGCAGACCTGGGTCATCCAGTGCCCGTTACCTAGTATGGGCCAGGTGCCCCCAAGCCTGCCCTCTGGAGGAGTGGGGAGGGCAGTGGGCAGCCTCAGTTGTTCCCCTGGCTCAGGTCTATGCGAGTCTGGAGAGGGTGTTCTGAGGACCCCCAGATTGCTAACAGAAACTGATTTCCACTGAGGCAGCCTCATGGCCTGTTGGGGCAGCAGAAAAAACCATAGCCTAGAGCTTCCCTGGTGGCGCAGTGGTTGGGGGTCCGCCTGCCGATGCAGGGGACGCGGGTTCGTGCCCCGGTCCGGGAGGATCCCACGTGCCGCGGAGTGGCTGGGCCCGTGAGCCATGGCCGCTGGGCCTGCGCGTCCGGAGCCTCTGCTCCGCAACGGGAGAGGCCGCAGCAGTGAGAGGCCCGCGTACCGCAAAAAAAAAAAAAAAAAACCATAGCCTATCTCACCCACAGCACATGCTGGGCACAGAACTGGTGTTCAGCTTTTCTATTATCAAACATATCTTAGGTCTGGGCCCAGGCTGCCCCACCAAGGACTGTTCCAGACTGAAGGGAACTGTTGCGAGGGGGAATGGAAAGAAAAGTTGGAGACTTAGGGGTTCTACCTGATATCTCACTGGGCCCCAGTCAAGGGCTGTATACTCTGGCTCCAGAACCATGGGCCTTTTGCCTGCCAGACACCTCTGCCTGGGGGTCCAGCAGAAGTAAACAAAGCGCCTTGCCCACTAACCCATCCTCCTTGTTCAGTATCCTGTAAGATGAGAGGAGGCGGGCACCTCCAGCTAGTCATCACCGCCTGGCATCAAAAGGCCCGCCCGGGCTTCCCTGGTGGCGCAGGGGTTGAGAGTCCGCCTGCCGATGCAGGGGACGCGGGTTCGTGCCCCGGCCTGGGAGGATCCCACACGCCGCGGAGCGGCTGGGCCCGTGAGCCATGGCCACTGAGCCTGCGCGTCTGGAGCCTGTGCTCCGCAACGGGAGAGGCCACAACAGTGAGAGGGGGAAAAAAAAAAGGCCCGCCCTCCTCGCTCCACTCCTCACACCAAGGAGTCACTACCTGCTAAAACCTCCCCTTGGCTCCTGCATCACTGCTCTGCCCCTGGACCAAGCAAGCAGCCTCCAAACTGGCCTCTCTGCCTTCCTCCCGCCAATCCATTTTCCCACAGCCGCCTGTAGTATTTACAAATGCAAATCCGATCAATTAACATCTCATGTTAATAGAGTGAAGGTTTATAGGGCACCTGTCCATATGCCAAGCACACCCACTGCTTCTCGCCAGGCCCCTGTATGTGGACTCCAGAAGCCCCCTGTGTCCTCAGTTTACCCCACTGCTCCTGTGCTCCTATGTGGCTACAGGGGCAGCCGTCTCCAGTCCCTTCTCTCCCCATGTCTCCCTCACCACCACAAACAGCCAGGAGGAGCTGCTTCCACCTTTGCCACCAGCCGCGTGGCTCTAAGCTTCAAGCCTTTGCACCTGCAGCTTCCTTGGCCCTCGCACCCAAACCCCTCCCCACCTGACTGACTCTTAGTCATCCTTGAAGATTCAGCTCAGGTATCACTTCCTCCAGAACCCCTTCCTGACTCCCCGCAACACACAGCCCCCTCCTTATCGCATTCCGCTCTGATCGAAGGTTTCCTTCTCAGTCTCTCCCAGGAGACTGCTCCCGCTCCAGGCCGGCACACAGTGGGAGCTCAATAACCCCTCGTGGACGCCTGTGTGAATGAATGAATCACAGAGCCCGGGAGTGTGAGCAGAAGGCCGGAGCGTGCCGGGCGTTGAATAGGCCGTGGGCCAGCCATTCATTCTCTCATTCATCTCGGAGCCCCCCAGCCGCCGCACTCACACGCAGGGGCCACTGGCGCGGCTGGGCCGGGGGCGGGGAACGGGAAGGGGCGGGGCCCGGGCGGCTTCTCCGGAACCCGGAGGCAAAGCCGGCAGCCGGAGGGCCCCAGAGGGCGCGCAGGGCGCCTGGGTCACGCGACCCCAGCCGCTCCTCTCCGCCCTCACGTTACCCGCAAGAAATCTAAGTCTCTAACAGACCGAGTCCCGGAGCCACCGGGTCCTGGGACCCCGCACGGGCCGGGCCGAGCCCACCCTCGGCCCCAGCGATCCCTGGGCCGGCGACCCCCGCCTCCCCAACCGTAGCTCCGGGCCTGGCTCGCCGCCCGGCCGCTTACCCTCTCCTCCATCCCGTCCGCCAGCGGAGCCCCCCCACCCCCGGGGCCGCGCGGCTGCGGCCCTCCCGGAGTTCCCCGTACCCACCGGCTTGGCTTCTCGGGTGCGCGGGCGGGGGCCAGGCTAGTCGGCGTGGCCGGCTCCGGAGTCGGCGGCCCAGGCACGCTCTCCCCGCCCAGGGCCCGCCCGGGGCCGGGCCGCTCCCTGTCGTCATCCCGGTCAGGGCCCAGGCCCCGGCGCGCGCGCGCACCCTCCGGCCCCGCCCAGGCCGCCCCGGTGCCGGCCCCGGCCCCGGCCCGCGTCCGTGTCCGCGGGGGCTTGGTGCAGCACACTCCGCAGCCAGCTCCCGGGGACGAGGCGCGTCACAGTCATTCACACACATGCACACACGCACCCTCCTCTGGCTGACGACCGGGCCCACTCGCTGTAGTGCTGGGCGGCGTGTGTCTTCTGGGGTTCTCCCTTATCCTAGGGCGCCTTTGCATCACCAGAGCAAACCCGACCCTGCCCTGCGTGCCAGGCCAAGTCAGTTCTTCCCCTTTTCTGACCGCCTCGCTCCATTCACCCTCCTTCTCCACCCACGCTACTGCTCTGAGCCGGCCAGTGTCTGTTCTTCAGGCCAGACGGGAAGGCAGCGGCATTAACTGAGCCTGTACTATATGCACCTGGAGCTTTGCATGCGCTGGTCCTTAGATCTCAGAGCGGCCCTGTCACCTCGGTGTTGTTAGCCCAGTTCATAGGCCAGCCCACTGAGGATCAGGGAGCTGGAGGAGAAGGGATTCAAACCCAGATCCCCGCTTTGAAACACTCTGCTCCTGGTGGGCTTAAACCCTACACTCTTCCTTCCATTTACCCCTTGTTGTCCAGTCTGTTCCTGTCCCACCAAGGATCAGAATGCTTCCCCCACTGCTCACCTCTTTCCCGAGGGGTTTGCTTGAGAGGAAGCTGCTGGGCCCTGGCGAGACACTGCCACCCTTCCTCCCAGCCCAGAGCATCCCAGCTTACAAGCTTGCAGGGCCTGTGGGGATGAACCACACGGATGATCTCCCCGGTGGGTATCAGCTCCACTTGCAGGGCCATTCCGTCTGTGGATAGCCAGCGTGCAGAGCACTGGGGCCTCTGAGCAAAAGCCCGTCTGCCTGCCCGCCCGCTGGTTCTGGCTGCTCCCGGAACCAGGAATCTAGTCTCACGCTGGGATGGCCGCTTGGTTCAGCTTCAACTCCAGCCCCGGGGGATGTGTCTGGTCCAGTGCCTCAGGACACAGCTGGAGCAGCCCAGGTCTGATTGGGAGGCCTCTTGGCCCAGCAGGGTTGGGGCAGGAAGAGGAGGGGCTGAGGGACGGAGGAAATGCTTGTTGTCCCAGGTAACCAGAGGAGCTGATGCAGCCACCCATGGGGGACCCTGGGCTCCAGGTCAAAGGGTAGGAAGCCTTTCTCCCCAGCAGCTCCATGGCCAGGCCTCTCCAGCTGCCCTCTTGCTGGTATCAGCTGGAGAGCACAGTGACCACTCCCCAAGTCAGAATGTACCTCCTCCCTAAGCCAAGAGGATCCATGAATAGGCACAGTCCCCCCCAGCTTGTCCGCCTCCCACAGCGGCAGGTGAGCCCCTGGAGTTTGAGGCGCCAGGCTGCTGGGGACTGGCCATGTTGGGCAGAGGGGTTAGCTGGAGAGGCAGGAGGGCATTGTGAGGAGGCCCCTGTCCCACCCTCCTCTGGCGCCTCAAATGCTTGAGGTTGGTTCCTGGGTGGCTTGGCGTTGGGGAGCCTTAATCTTGTTTGCCCCTTACTTTTCCGTAGCACCCTCAGGTGCTCCCCACCCCCAAATGTTCCTGTTTTCCTATCTTTATTGTTGCTAAATCACAGCTGACACTTTCCTGGCCTGGGACTGAGCCCTCAGGTCTCCGGCCATTCCTTATAGGAAGTGCAAAGGGGGAAGTGGATGGGGAAAGCGATCTTTCCAGAGGAAGATGCTGGCAGGGGAGGGGTGGAGTCCAGTGGGCCTGCGCCGCCGGCCCCTCGGGCAGGCACTTTCCCTGGGCACCCTTCCTTCCCTCCCCTCAGCTTCCCCCGCCCAGGAAAGGCCAGCAAAGCTTCCTTCCTTCCTTCCTCTGGGAAGCACATCTATCCAGGGCAGGATCATCCCCGGCGGCCACACAATGGCCCTTATCAGCCGTGGAGCCAGGCACAGAGACCCAGCGCACACCAAGTCTCACATATTTCCTGTTTCCACCCAGCGGGTCAGGGCTGGGCCCAGAGCGGCCATATCCTGACTGGGGCCAAGAGGAGGGAGAGCATCCCCCCCTTCCCCTTCCCGCCTCTCAATCATTGCTGGACTCACCCCTCCCTGCTAACAGGAGGCAGGGGTAGGGGTGTGTGAAGACTTAAGGGCAAAGGGGAGAGGTGGGCACCTAGAAGACAAGCATGATCCAGAAACAGGAGAAACGGGGACCCCTGGAGTCAGGAGCCCTGAGGTCCAGCCCCAGGGCTACATCAATCAGAATGAAGAGCTAGATAGACTATTGTTTTTTTTTTTCTGCGGTACGTGGGCCTCTCACTGCTGTGGCCTCTCCCCTTGCGGAGCACAGGCTCTGGATGTGCAGGCTCAGCGGCCATGGCTCACGGGTCCAGCCGCTCCGCGGCATGTGGGATCTTCCCGGACCGGGGCACGAACCCGTGTCCCCTGCATCGGCAGGCTGACTCTCAACCACTGCGCCACCAGGGAAGCCCTGTTTTTGATTTGTAATTGTTCTTTCACAATAATCTCGTGAACCGGAACACTGTATTTTACAGAAACTGAGACTCCTAGAGCAGGTGGAGGTGGAGCTGTCATTCGAACGCAGGGCTTGACCCCACTCCTGTGTTTCTGGTCTTGCCTGACACCACAGCTCCCTGGCTAAGTCCGGAGGGATCATGCCACTCCTCTGGGCTTTGGTTTCCCCGTCTACAGATGAAGGGTGCTCTGTAGCAGCACCCACGATGGTTGTGCGTGAGAAGGAAACAGGTGGCAAGTTCAAGGGTTCAGAGTCCCTCGGGTATGTGTGTGTTGGGGGCAGGGATAGAAGTTATCGTGGGGACCTCGGGGTACAGGAATCTGGGGGAGAGGTGGGGCGGAGAGAAGAGATGGTGACATTTTTGGAGAGCTTAACCCAGGAGCAAGGCTCAAGACTAAGGTGTGAGGGAGTGCCGGGTGAGGAGGGATGAATCGGTGAGAGCAGAGTTTGCACATTTTCTGAGACTTCAGCCCCAAGAAATCCATTCTACCTGCTCAGCAGCAGAGTAAACGAAGTGCCCAACAGCATAAGAGACATGCCCCACCTGGACCAGGGACTAAGAGGGCCGCCATCCCAGAACCTCATGCCATTCCCATCTGGGCAACATCTGTCATCCTCAGACATAGTCTAGTCTGGATAACAGGGCCCTCGTCCTGGAGTCTAGCAAGGGCCCAGGAACGTGTGCCCGTTCCCACCATTATCATGAAGGAGTCACAAGTGTAAAAGCCATGTTTCTAATTATCCCCCAATGCAATAGCCGCAGAACACAGATGGCCATGGCCTGCTAGAAGCCAGAGGGATAGTTCCTGATGGCCCCCAGGGTGAAGTAGGAATGCAGAGCAACTGGAGTGTCCCCCAGTCTCAGGTCATAGGTTGGGCATTAATAGTCACAGAGCAGGCTCCCTGAGGTGTCTTCTCCTTGGAAACAGGATGTAGCGTCAACGGCGGCTGGAGGCAAATGGTGGGAGTGGGGCTGGGCCGTGTCCACACAGCATCTGGAGAATGCTCTCTGAAGACCCCTGGGCCAGATTCTCCAGAACATCTTGATTCTGACTCTCCTCTCCGCCTGCCCCCACTTCTAGGTCCCAGAGTGGTCTAGACAAAGGGCAGGTTTCTGGCCTGTGATGGCAGGCGAGGGTAGGGGAAGATGACCTGGATGGGGCAAGGACGACCCTGGAAAAGTCTGTGGCCGTAGGTCCTCTACCACCTTCCAGCCCTTCACAAGAGGGCAGGTTGGGGGCATGGAGCCTGACCCACTAGCAGAAGCGAACCTGGGTCCAATCTTCTGCTCAGACCCTGGGACTTCCTGAGTTGGACTCCTTGGGCAGGCGGTGGGGGTGGGGGTGGGGTGTGCTGCTGGCAGAAGGACACACATCAGCCTGCCCACAACCCCTACAGAAGAGCCTGGGCGGAGGGCTCCTCCATCCTGCCTACTTAGTCACCTGCTTCTGCTGAAAGCAGGGATCCCAGATCCTCTGCCCACCCCTCAGGGGGACAGGCGATGAGATGCCAAGACTCCTGGAACCCAGTGCTATGTGGGCCAACCAGTCTCTGCAGCCTGTACAAATGGGAGCATCTCCCCCTCCCAGGCAGCCTAAGGCCCAGGGTGGCGTGACAAAGAATGCAGGCCTGTGCCAGATGGGGCATGTGCCTGGCAGGCCTGCTGGGGCGGGACTGGAAGTGTGTGGGGGGGAAATCAAGAAACGAGACGCGAGCCGGAGGGTCCTTCCCACATCCAGTGGACTGTGTAGATCTTCACTGTTGACAAACTAGCTGGTTTCACTCACACCTCAGCAACAAAAACCTGTATTTAAGGGGCCGATTCCAGAGATCTGGACTGGAGAGAGCAAAGGAGTGTGGCTAGAGGTCCCCCTGGGAGGTGGAGGATACCGCTGCCTCCTCAGGGGGCTGGGCTGGGCCCCCAGCACTCCTGGCAGTGGTAGGCAGAGCTGGCTGCCAGCTCCAGCCTCCGCCCTGGATTCACTCTATCCCGGCTCAGATCTGTGGTTGGGCTTCATCCAGGGGGCCCTCCGCCAAGAAGGAGCGAGGCTGGATCTGCAGGGGTAAAACAAGCAGTGAGCGGAAGGGGCGAGGGCAGGCTGCACTCCGTGCCTTCTGTCTCCCCCGTCCCCCAAAGGCTTCGGCTCCATGGTAGGGGTCGGCTCCTCAGCCCGTGACCTCAGGGAACCGGTGATGGGCTCAAGTCTTCTGGGCTACCCTTCCTCTTACCCACCAGCATCCATTACCTTGAAGGGTGTGCTTATCCCCACCACAGAATGTAGGTTGTTGCTATAGTAAAAAAGGAGAAACTGATCCTCAGTCTCTCGGATGTCACTAATGTCGATGTACACCTGGAGGGAAGGACAGACGGAAGTGGATCAGCTCCATGGCCCCAGGCCCCATTCAGCTCTCAGCGACTAGGTATCCAGCTCTCTGTTCCTTTCAGAAGACAGGGGAGAGGTCAGACAAGCCCCCCTGCTGGAGATGTGGAATACCTATCTCAGGAAAGGGGGCAGGTACCTGGTTCAGCCCGTCGCTGAAGGAGACCTGGTTGTCCCTGACCCAGACATACGACACGTAGTCATTAATGTGGCGCAGCCCCACCTGTGGGAGGGGGGGATCAGGCAGGTGGTCAGTGGTCTGAGAGGACACGGGACCCATGTCAAGTCCTACGGAGAGGATGGTCTCATTTCTAAGGCTGGCCATCATACCACCTGCCTCTTCCCCTTCACTGCTAGCCCCTCGATGGGCAAGGACCCTTGGGGTGGATGAGGGTAGCTCTGCAGTCTCTGTGCCCAACTCCCATGAGCACTCAGAATAGATAAACCGGTGGGGGGGTGCGACTGATGGGCTCCCTGCCCGCCTGCCACGTCACCTTGTACAGGCCAATCCAGTCCCAGGGGCTGCTGAGGAAGTCTGCGGTCAGGGAGTAGCTGATCAGCATGTCGCTCTCCGCGGTGCACGGGCTCTCGGGCAGCAGGGTGATCAGTGGGGCAGATACCAATGGCTTCAGCTACACACAGGGGCGGGAAGGGGTTGAAGTCCCACAGCATCATTCCCTTCCCTGAGACGAATGTCCTTACTGTGCCCTTGCAACGGTCAGGGTCAGTGGGGAGGGATGGAGGGGCACCCACAGGTGAACTCTACTAGGCTGCCCTTAGAGTATCAGACCTTGGCTGGCCAGCTGGAAAGAAGGGCCAAAGGCTGATCGGGGATGGCTGGCCCTGCCAGGAGGACGAGACTGGGGGCCAGCTGGGTAATCAAGCAGAGAGCCAAGTGCTGAGCAATGTCGGGGTGGGGGAGATCAGGAGCGCCGCTGGCGGGTTGAAGAAAGAAGCCAAGGAGTTGCTCGCAGGCCCTTCACGGTTCCTGACCCAAAGGCCCAAATCCAATTTGGGGGCCTCTGGTGAGAACAGCTATAGGCATGTGAAGGGACACTGTGGTATAAAGACAGACAAACAGTAAGAGGGCAGCCAGCAGCTCAAAGGAGGTGAACACTGCCTTAGTCATGAGATGGCAAGATACAAGGATGGAGGGGGCTCCCTTTGCAACCTGAGCCCAATAGGTGTAGGACAAATGAAAGCAAGTCCTATTTCACATGGTAGGTAATAAGCATAATGGAACTCAGGAGCCCCAGGGGACAGTACTAAGAGGAAATGGAAACCTACTGACAAAGGGTTTGAACACATTTTTGACGGACAGAGCCATCAACAGCTCCTAAGAAGAGCTGGGATACCTGACCCGGGAGGAAAGGCAATCATGTCCTCCCACAGGTCTCCCCTGGGGCATCTGCTGACATGAGAGCCCAGGGCGGGAGGGTCTGGGGATGTGGCCCAGCATGGCTGCTCCTCTGCCGAGTGCTGGGCAGCCCAGAAATTTACCTCCAAGTCAAAGGTGCTGGTGACAGGCTTATGGTCACTGACGCTGTACAGCATGTGGCTGACGTAGCTCCTCAGAAACAGGGTGAAGTGGGGGGCTGACAGCGTCGGGGTGTGGATGGCGGCCTGGGGCTGCCGCTTCAGCCTCCACAGGATGCGGTCGGTCCACGCGGGCTTGCGCTTTTTCTCACTGGGGGTGGGAGGAGAGGAAGAATGGGGAGAGAAGGGGTGGCAGGTGAGCAGGAAGGGACCCACGAGCTTGCTGGATGCCCTAACACCAGGGCCTGTCAGCAGTCACGAGATCACCCTGGGCCAGAGCTGGAGACCAGCATGGCAGCAGGGTGTCCAATGGAACCAAAAGTATGCTGGCCTTTGTCAGACTTAGCCAAGGACCCTCAGTAGACTAGAGGGTCACAATCAAATCGTGACTCAGAAACATCCCGTTTAAGCCTTTCTTAGTTCTTGAACAAAAGCAGCAGAACATCAAAGAAGCTGAGGTTTGGAATTTGGAGTGAGACAGACCTGAGCTGGAATTTGGCCTCCCCCATACTAAAGACGCGACCTTAGGGAAGGAAAGGGAAGCATTTAGGGAACGCTCACTACATGCCGGCAACCAGAACTATTTATTTCACTCTTCACAAGTGGAGACAATGAGTCTTGGAGGGGAAGTAACTTTCCCAAAGTCACACAGCCACTGAGTGGTAGAGCCAGGACTCAAGGCCAGGCAGCATGACCACAGAGCATGTGCCCTTAATCACCAGGCCAACCCCTCTTAGGCCTCAGCTTCCTCATCTGTAGAAAGGAGATAATAGCAGTTATGTCATAGGGTTGCTGAGATGATTAAATGAGATGAAACACAAAAAATGTTTAGCACCATGCTTCGTACAACATAAACTCTGCATATACTGGCTATTGTGATGCTTTGTTCTCAAGAGTCAAGACCTCCCACCCGTTCTTTACTCACCAGCTTCCCTGACGGGCATAAGAGAGACCATATAGCCTGGTCAGATGATTCGCTGCTTTAAAACCTTTAAGGAGTCTTCACTGCTTCCAAAATAAAGCTCAAGTCTCCGAATGTGGCTTTCAAGGTGCACAGGAGCCTGACACCCCTTGTGCTACCTTATCTCCCTCCTCTGCCCCAGACCCACCTCCCCATGGTGAATCTCTAGAGCCTCTGGGCCTCTACTCTTACAGCTTTTGCTATCTATAACTCCCTTTGTCACAGGGAGAGGCCCAGTTCCAGTGCTGTTTTTGTCATAAAGCTGTCACTGACCTCTCTGCTTCCAAAGCATTCTACATAAGTACATCTCCTATTACAGTATATTGTAGTTCACTGTTTCCCAGTCAGCCTGTCAGTTAGCGTGTGAGCTTGGAAGGTAAGGACGGACTCTTGGCATCTCCTGTGTATCCTCAGCATTAGCACAGAGCCTGTCATGCAGTAGGTACTCAAGAAGTGCTCGTGAAACCCAAAGAATTAAAAAAAACAAACCCAAGCTCATTCTCTTTCCTCAAAAATGTCCACCTAGGGACTTCCCTGGTGGCGCAGTGGATAAGAATCCTCCTGCCAATGCAGGGGACACGGGTTCGATCCCTGGTCCACGAAGATCCCACATGCCGCGGAGCAGCTAAGCCCGTGTGCCACAACTACTGAGCCTGTGCTCTAGAGCCCGCGAGCCACAACTACTGAAGCCCGCATGCCTAGAGCCTGTGCTCCGCAACAAGAGAAGCCACCCCAATGAGAAGCCTGCGCACCGCGACGAAGAGTGGCCCCCACTCGCCGCAACCAGAGAAAGCCTGCACGCAGCAACAAAGACCCAATGCAGCCAAAAATAAATAAAATTAAATCTTAAGAAAGAAATAAAATGGTTTAAAAAAGTGAAAAATGTATTTTAAAAAAATGCCCATTTATCCCCAAAAATGTCCACTTAATCATTTTTTAAAATAATTTATTTTATTTTTATTTATTTTTGGCTGCATTGGGTCTTCGTTGCTGTGCGTGGGCTTTCTCTAGTTGCGGCGAGCGGGGGCTACTCTTTGTCGCGGTGCGCGGGCTTCTCATTGCGGTGGCTTCTCTTGTTGCGGAGCACAGGCTCTAGGCACGTGGGCTTCAGTAGTTGTGGCTCACGGGCTCTAGAGCACAGGCTCAGTAGTTGTGGCACACGGGCTTAGTTGCTCCACAGCATGTGGGATCTTCGTGGACCAGGGCTCGAACCCATGTCCCCTGCACTGGCAGGCGGATTCTTAACCACTGCGCCACCAGGGAAGCCCTGCCCACCTAATCTTAACATATACAGTTTCATATGCTTATAATCAGTTTGAAATTCTATTTTTGTCTTCTGCTTTATTCACTTACTATTTTAAACAAATCTTTCTGGTATACTTCCATCACTTCAATAGCAATATGGTTTTCCAGCAATAGAGGCAGAATGGTGCCTCGGTGGTGAACTGACTCTAGTATCAGAGACCAGTTGGGGGAAGGTTTTGCCCCTGTTAATTAAGAGCTATGCGGTTCCAGGTTAGTGAATCTGGGGAGTGGTGCCTTTGGAGAGGGCACGGAAGCTCCTTCCCCTTCCCCAAACCTTGTCCTATACATCTCTTCCATCTGCCTGCTTCTGAGTTATATCCTTTTACAACAAACCAGTAACTTAGTTTAAAAAAAAGCTCTGCCCTTGGGCAAGTGACTTCATCACTCCAAACCTCAGTTTCTTCCACTCTTAAGATGGGGTGCTAACAGTGCTTACTTCAAAGAAACATTGTCGAGGGAGTGGTCAAGAAGTGGGAACTGGCTAAACCACCTCTGCTCGGGGCTCCTGGGTTGTTTGAATCCTTCACTCTTCTGAGAAGTGTTCAGGGGATAATCGGAATGTGGTATTCCCATCCCAGAGACAACAGACACTCAATCTCCAAACCAATCTTGGACATTCAGTGCCTAGCAATTCTTAAAACTTGGTAATGAACCACATGAATGTACCACTCTCCCTTTCAAAGCATCCTCCCCGCCTCCACTTCCCTATTATGGTCAAGAGCCCATACTTGCTGTCCCGTCAGGATCCTCCCCAAGTCCTGACCACAGCCTGACTCTCCTTCCCCCTCAGTACCTCAGCTTGGCTCTGCTTCCTCCTTGGGACTTCAGCCTGTCTCCCTTTCCTCCTTTTCCATGGACTGGTCCACACTCATCACTGCGCACCTGTATTGTTCATTCTTTCAGTGAGCTTTACTGAGCCCTTATTATACGCCAGGCAACTGGGGATCTGCTAAATGGGATTGTCAAAGTCGTTGACGAGCTCGTTTAACACACAAGAGGAACAAATAAGCAAAATAAATATGTACCAACTAAATATTATACATTTCCCCCAGTTCTCCATTCCTAATAATAACTAAACACGGGGTCCTTCTGTGCATCAGACTGTTCCAATCCTTCCAACACTGGAAGAATGCCACGGGTCACATTCTCCTTCTTCTCCAGGACACTGAAGTTGAGCGAGGTCACCCTATGCAGGTGGGAGCTGGGTGCCTGCCCACGTTGCTGACTAGAGAGTCAGTGCTCCTTCCACTGCACCCGTCTCCTCCAGCTTGCCAGTGGTGGCCGATTCCCACTGTGTGTCACCAGAGCCGGGTCTCACTAATGCTTTTATTTTTTAATAAATTTATTTACTTATTTATTTTATTTTTGGTCATGTTGGGCCTTCATTGCTGTGAGCAGGGGCTACTCTTCGTTGCGGAGCATGGGCTGTAGGCATAGGCGTGCGGGCTTCAGTAGTTGTGGCTCGCGGGCTCTAGAGCACAGGCTCAGTAGTTGTGGCGCACAGATTTAGTTGCTCCGTGGCACGTGGCATCTTCCTGGACCAGGGCTTGAACCTGTGTCCCCTGCATTGGCAGGCTGATACTTAACCACTGCGCCACCAGGGAAGTCCCATCACTAATG
This sequence comes from Globicephala melas, assembly GCF_963455315.2. Classification (NCBI taxonomy): domain Eukaryota; kingdom Metazoa; phylum Chordata; class Mammalia; order Artiodactyla; family Delphinidae; genus Globicephala; species Globicephala melas. The sequence goes on from NC_083333.1 coordinate 7,371,624, forward strand.
CTTTTTTTGGCTGAATGGTCGTGACTGAGTACAAGAATTATATCTGGAGATTACAGGCACACCTCGTTTCCTTGTGTTTCGCTTTTCTTGTACTGCGCCGATATTGTGATTTTTACAAATTGAACGTTTGTGGCAACACTGCATCGAGCAAGACCATTAGCACAATTTTTCAAACAGCATTTGTTCCCTTCATGTCTCTGAGTCACATTTTGGTAGTTCTTACAATATTTCAAGCTTTTTCATTATTGTTGTAATTGTTACAGTGATCTGTGATCCTTGATGTTACTATTGCAAAAAAAATGACGACTTGCTGAAGGCTAAGATGATGGTTAGCATTTTTTTACCAATAAAGTATTTTTAAATTAAGGTATGTACATTTTTTTTAGATATAATGCTATTGCACACTCAACAGACTACAGTATAGTGTAAACATAACTTTTTTTTTTTCAAACATAACTTTTTTATGTATCAGGAAACCAAAACATTTGTGTGACTCTCTTTATTGTGATATTCGCCTTACTGCGGTGGTCTGGAACCAAACCCGCAATCTCTCTCAGGTATGCCTGTAGTATGTCTTTACTTTCTAAAAATTAAAACCAAATAGCTCTGCAGGATTCTCCTGGCTTAAGAGCCTAGAAAACTTGAGCCAGTGTACTAACCCAAAAGTAGTGATGTGTTCCATTTTTGGGTCTGAGAGCACTTTTCCTTTCGGCTCCCTATAGATGGCTTCTAAGTGTCTCGCTGAACTCTGGACTCGAGCCTTGAATAGATTGATCATAACATCCTCTGCTCACTGCCTAGCAGAGAGGTGGACTGGGTTCCTGTCGACTGTAACAGAACCACTGCAATCCCTGACTTTAATAGGATTTCCTGCCCTCAGCCCTTTCACCCTCCCGTGTAATGGAGCTGACCTCGTTTCTCATTACATCTTGGCTCCGGGACGCTGCCGAGGCTGGGCAGAGCTCCGTACCATGCCCTGCATGCAGCTCAGTCCCTCTGTGCAGCGGGTCAACTCCACTCGAGATGCCTCTCAGCAGCGCTGCTGACTGATCAGAATGCCTGCGCTCCTTTCTGCCTCCCTGACAATAACTCTCATTGACTCCTCCTGGCTTCAGCTGCCCGCCTCCTTACCATTTGCTTTACCCTCCTTCGGCACTTCCACACAGAGTTCTGGAACCTTCTATGGGCCAACTCCTGGACTTGAGAGTGTTTATTTGGCTCTCTCACTCTGGGTGGGTCCCTCTGCTCCTTAAATACCTTATCTTTTCCTTTTGTCCTCTCAGGCTCCCAGTTTAAACATATGCCAGGCACTACGCTACACACCAGGGACGGTCATAAATCAGATCCAGTCTCTGTGCACTGGGCATTCATAGCACAGCAAGAAAGGCACACTGTGTCTTAAAAGCAACACTGAAAGCATGGTGTGTGCAAGGCTTGCAGGCAGCATAAGGGCAGGAGAGAACTCTCAGTGAAATGGGCAAGGGTCAGGAAAGGCTTTTCAGATGGTTCAGATGATGTCTGAACTGGGCTTTCAGGATGAATAACAGACTGATCAGACAGGAATGTTTCTGTTCACTATGTGGGGCTCGGCCCTGCCCACCGCAGGAGCTCCCAGATGGGAGTATTTCAGTTACGATGTCCCCCCATAAGGCCCCCTGTTCCTCTCCAGACATTCCTTCATTTCCTGGGCTCCAGGCAAGGGGAACTGGATTCACACAGACTCCAGTTCAAATTCCTGCTCCGTCACTTACTCTGTTACTACCTTACTTAGATCTTCTGAGACACAGTTTCCTTATATGTAAAAAGTCAGTATCAATGGAGCCTCCCTAATGAAGATACAGTATGAATGAAGTGAAGTGATGCGAGCAAAGCACTCTGCACAATGCCTGGCCCATGGTCAGCACTCAATAATGTCAGTCACAATGTGGATTATACCTATTATGTGGAAATAATATCTGCCTTCTCCTTAGCAAGGCTTTGCTATCCCAATCCTGCCCTCCTTTCTGCTGCTGCTGGCAAGACTGGCTGTGAACCCAGAGGCACTGTGGGCTAGAGGAAGGCATCGTGGGCAACACAGTCCAGAGAATTGGGTCTGAGCCCCAGCTCCGCCATCGCTAGCTGAGCCACCTGGGTAAGACCTTGAACATCTCTGAGCCTCTCTAGGCCATCTCAGTAACTTCCAGTCTCCTGCTGATTTCCCTCCCATAACCAGGGGTGTGGGCACAGGGACACCTGGCCATACGGTCTGTCAGCAGCTCTCTTCCTGCTGGCAAGTGAGGTTTTGAAGTCAACTGGTAGAGGGTCCCAGCCCCCAAGGCCCCAGCCTGTCCCACTGAGGCCTGACAATTTCCACAGTGACTCCATTGGACCTTCATTTCCAATGGATGGCTGGGGAGACTGTCGGCTGTGGACCCGGCCAGCAGGCCAGCTGGAGCCTGACCTCCTCCCTTCTTTCTGGCTTATACTGTAGCTCAGGCTGGACCCTGTTTCCAGCGTTCGTGCCCTCTTCTTGTGTGCACTGCCCTGGCTGTGACCCGACTCTGTCTTGCTCCATACACCTGAAATGGCTCATGCTCTCCCCCTTGCTTGGTGGGGACATCGTGGCTCTGCCACACGGCTTCCAGCACTGGGCCAGCAGCTCTTCCTCTCACCCCAGGCTGGCTGTGGACATACCTACTCACCTGCTAAATCCCAGAGGCCTGCGCCGCCCTGGAGGCGCCTCCTACCTCCCTCATAAGACAGTGTTGCTAGGGGAATACGTGAAGGAGCTGCTCCAGCTGAAACAAAGAGCCTCATAACATGTAGGGGGTTCTTTTTCTTCAAAGAGATGAGGATCCTTGCCCTAAATTGGGCCAGGGACCTCTTGCCAGAGCTACTTTTGCCCCTCTGCCTAAGCCTAAGGTTTTGGTGGTCACTTAGTCCTTTCTCAGCTTCTGAGAAAAGTTTTCAGTAAAACTGCCACCTAAAGACACGAATCTAAAAATAACAATAGGGACTTCCCTGGTGGCACAGTGGTTAAGAATACGCCTGCCAATGCAGGGCACATGGGTTCGAGCCCTGGTCCGGGAAGATCCCACATACTGCGGAGCAACTAAGCCCGTGCGCCACAACTACTGAGCCTATGCTCTAGAGCCCACGAGCCACAGCTACTGAGCCCACGTGCCACAACTACTGAGCCCGAGCGCCTAGAGCCCGTGCTCCGCAACAAGAGATGCCACCACAATGAGAAGCCCATGCACCGCAACAAAGAGTAGCCCCCCGCTCGCCGCAACTAGAGAAAGCCCGCTTGCAGCAACGAAGACCCAACACAGCCAAAGATAAATAATAAATAAATTTATAAAAAAATAAATGATAAAATAAAATAAAAATAACAACAGCAGTTATCACAGTGCTTACCGGGTGCCAGGCACTGGTCTGGGCACATGCAAGGTCTCATTTAATCTTCAGTCTCATGAAATAGGTATTGTTATCATCCCCGTTTTATAGATGACAAAATTGAGACTTAAATACCGTGTCCAAGGTCATACAGTTGATGAAGGGCAGAGCTGTGCTTCTAACTACCAGATGCACTATCTCTACATCGTTCCCCATTAACTGCTCCCCTGACAACTACTACTTCACCTTCCTAAATAGTACCCGACCCACTCACAGCTGGGGCAGGGCTATGTAATACCAGTAATTGGCTGAGCCAAGCTTTCTGCCCCCTGTCTGGGTAGGATCAGAAAGTCCTGGGGAGCGGGGACAACAGGGACAACATTCTGGGGCAGGGGTTCCCAGAATGCTGAAGTACAGTCCCCTCAAGTCAGCAATCAACTGTCTTCCCTCCCCTTTGGCTCTACCTGCCCTGACCCCAACCCCTATTCCTAGTCTCCCCTTCCTGCTCTCTCTGCGGACAATCTGGGTCAGCTCCCACGGTCAGCATCTCACGAGGGGGGCGGGTGGTGCCACTCCTGAGAGGTGATGGCTGGATCTATTCCTGCTTCCCCGACACTTCTATTCGGAGGCAGCTCCCACTGCCACTAGGGCCAGCACGATCTGACTTCCCAGGCCCAGATCTGCGACAGGCTGATCCTCTCCTGGTGGAGCCCCCTCACCTGGTGTCATAGTTGCTGGAGTTCTTATCAAACTTGTAGGTGGGCGGGAAGAGCAGGGGGCCCTCCTGGAACTCCCGGAGCAGCGGGTCGTGTCTCTTGGCAATGCTGAGCTGGAGGGAAAGGCACAGTCCCATCTCCCAGCAGTCCTGCCCCAACAGCCTGGCACCACGCTCCAGTCAAGGGCTGGCACATGCCATCGCAGTGGGGCAAGAGTCAAACCCGGCCACTCCACCTCCTCACTGCCCCAGCGGCAGCCTCGGCACCCCAGCCCCCGGCGCCCTCACCCCCGGGAGATCAGCTGGATCCTTTTGCAAACATTACCCCACGGTCCCAGGGGAGGCAGCTGCCTGCCCTTTCCCAGTTCTTGGACTACAGGGACCAGGCTCTAAATTCCATCTCCCTGGCAGCCACCAGCAGACGTGTGTCAGAGGGGAGGCTGGGGTAGCCAGGGTACCCCAAAGGGGTGGTATCTCATCCTCTAGGAGGCAAGCCAGGCTGGGGGTGGGAAAGACAACAGGGACACAAGAGGGCTGGCGATGGTGCAGGGCCACAGCAGGCCGAAGCCCTTCTCGCTCCCTAATCTCATGCACACCCTGCGTCCTCGCTTCTCCAGCTGGAGACCGGGGCGGCCGGACAGGACTGGCTGCCCTACCCGCAGAGGTGAAGCCCTATTAGACCCCACCCTGCCTGGGAACAGGGACTCGGGCGGCCTGGGAAAGCAGAACAGGCACTAGAGAACCTCCCCACATCTCATGTTGACCTCCACCCACCACGGGCTCAGACCACCCTTCGCGGCCCTCCCCTCATCAGATACCTGATCCTTCTCCCACAGGTCACCGTAGCACCGATTTTTTATGGATTCCCGAACAAAGTGCAACCCAAAGTCCTCAATCCGAAAGTTCATGTCTCCAAACCAGAGAATGAGGCTTCAGAAAGAAAGGAAAGCAGGCGGCCTGAAGGTTTGTGACGAGGTCAGAAAAGGCCAGGACCACAGGGGTGCGGGAGAGCAGAAAGCTCGAGAGGTGGGTGAGAAGATCAGGTGAAGACAAGAGCAGGGCCCAACGGGACTGTTCTCACGGCCCCCACCCCGCCACCATTTAAGCCGAAGAGATGAGCCCCAAGGGGCACGCGGCAAATATGGAGCAGGCTCTAGCCCTCCCTCCTCAACTGGGCACCAGGCAAGGCTGAGAACCAGCCCTTCCGGGGACCTCAGGAACCACGAGGTTCTTCACCTGGGATGTTCGGAAGTGCCCAGAGTTTCCAGGCAGGGCAGAGGGGCCAGGGAAAGGGAAGGTGTTCCAGACCTCAGGGAGGCAAAGCTGCATAGGAGAGCAGATGGGGTGTCAGGAAAGAGGCTGGGAGAGGGTGGGAGATGGGGCGGACTGCCTCCGGCTGGGGAGCAGTGACTGGGCAGAGCGTGCTTGCCTGGGCTGGCCTGGGGGAGAGGGCAGGGGCTGCAGTTCACAACGGCATGCTCACTCGTGGTCCAGGATGTTGGGGACATCCTGTGCCTCAAAATTCTGCATCTCCAGGATCCGGTCAAAGTGCTCCAGCCGCTGGTCATTGTTGGCCACGTGGGGGGGCAGGTGGCAGTTGACGATGCTGACATAGTAGCCGTAAAACTTCAGGAAGATTTTGACACCCCCTTTGTTCCCCTGGTAGGTGGGCAAAAGGGTGGGAAGCCATTCTAGGGGGGATACACCTCTCTTTCCCCATCCTAGACCTGAGGGCAGATGGTCTCACCTCCTGTAGGATCTCCCAGAGTCAGACACTCAGCTCCCAGAGTGGCCTCTCCATCCACAGAGCCCAGCTCATCCACCTGCCATCCTAGGGATGCTAAGCCCCCCTGAGGCGGGAAGGTGGCTATGCAGGGCACTGGCCTGGACAGAGTGCCAAGATTCATTTCACCCCCTTTTTCATTTGCCCAGCTCTAAAGCCCCCAGCCCTGCCCATCCCAGTGATACGGCCCCCCAGCTCTTGACTCACACAACAGCTCAGTCCTTACCCAGTACCCGAAGAGGCCAGTGGGGGTGGATTTAGTAGAGAGGATCTGGATAAAGGGCAAATGCTGATACTTGGCAAAGATCAGTAAGAGAAGCCCCTGCATGCGGACACTGGAGACCTGCAGGACAGAGGGGCAATGGTCATTTGTGTCCCTCCAGGCCCTGTGCTGGGCGCTCTAGAGAGCCCTGATCCACATGGATGTCCTGCCCCAGGGGTCTATGGGATCTCTGCAGATGGAGTCTCAGCTACCAAATGATGCATTCTGGAAGCTAAGCAAGTTCCAGTTTCTGCTCCTGGGCTTGGGGGTGGAGGGCAGAGAAGACAAGGCTGCCAGGGACCCACTGCCATCAGGAAGTCACCGACTCCTCGGCCCTGGCCCAGGCACGGTCAGGTGCTCTTCTCCTCAGTGTCCTCCTGAGTTTCCATTGGGTACTGTGCGCCGGGGCTCAAAGAACTTCAAAGCTGCTCTATGGGACAGTGGCTAAGGGCCAGATCTGGGTTCAAATCCCAGCTCGGGCTCTTAGTATTTGATACTGGGCAAGTCTCAGCCTATCTTCTCATTAATAAAGCAGGACTCTATCTCAAAGATGCTGGATTAACTGGCAGCTATTATTTTTTTGGTTTAGGGATTCTTGAAAGTAAACGCAGGGAAGAAGCATGAGAGAGCCTTCTAGGGTGCTGAAAATGTTCTGTATCTTGATTTGACCAGTGGTAACATGTTCTGCATATACATATAAAAATCCACCTGGGGACTTCCCTGGTGGTCCAGTGGTTAAGACTCTGAGCTTCCACTGCAGGGGGCACGGGTTCCAACCCTGGTCAAGGAACTAAGATTCCACATGCTGTGTGGCGTGGCCAAAAAAAAAAAAAAGAAAATCCATCAAACTGTAGACTTAATTTCTGTATACATTATAGCTCAGTGGAAAAAAATTAAGAAAATGCTACTGAAAAATAATATAGACTGTGGGCAGTTGGTGTGTACGAAGGCCACGCAGAGGGGATGAGAGCGAGCACAGAGGACGTGTGTTCACAGATTGGGGAGAGTAGCTACCGTCCACTGACACACTGCCTTGCTCATTTAATCTGCTAGCCAACCCTTCAAGGCAGCACCGAAGGACCGAGGCTCAAGGAAACTAAGGAACCAGTAGGACTACCTGGATATTCAAAGGACCAGGACTGCCAAAATCCCTGCTCTCTGTGGCCGCGGAGGTGGGGTGGGAATGGGCCAGTGACCCTCTCTCTCAGCTGCAGGCTGTCTACACCCACCACCCGAGTAGCTATTTCCGGAGCATGAGGTGCAGAGGCCAAGGAGGAAATCCCCGGGTGGGGAGTGTGTACTGGGGCCTTCCAGGAATTATGAAACTTGATCCCACAGGCCAGGAGCTCTGGGACGGTGGAGGAGTCAAAGCAGGGGGAACCCAAAATCCAAGACCGAGGAAGGGAGGTGTGAGAAACTAGGGTTCGGCAGAGGTTGCTACAGATGTGTCCCCTGCCTCACTCTCCATCCCCGGTCTCGGTCTCTCCCCTTCGCATGCAAATATGACAATGGAAGTGGGCGAAGGGCTGGACTAAGAGGGACTGACTCCCAGGGAGCTGATAAAGATTCAGGAAGAGTTTCAAGCTGAATCTGAACCCATAGAGTGGGTTGGGGCGATGGGCTCTACCACAAAGGCACCAGCTCGCTTTGAGAAGCCGCAGGGAAGGGGGCGTGGTGCAGGGAGGATGGAGGGGGGGGTGGGGCTGTGGGGAAAGGCAGGAGGCTCGAGGGGAAGTTCCAGTGGAGGAAATGAAGTAGGAGGAGCTAAGGAAGGGACTAGAGGGAGGTGGCTGGGAGCCTAGGAGCCGGCCAAGGGGGTCAGCCCCAGGCTTCTCAACCCGTGGCTGGCAACTTCTGGCTAAGGAATAGGCTGCAGGCAGGGCTCGCCCTTCACCTCCACTCTCGGCCTGGGGAAGAAAGGTCATTTGCTTTGGGTGCCAGGCCCTCAGGCTGCTCTCCCAACCTTGGGAGGCCGCATGGATAGAATGAGCTGTGTCCATGCCGCAAGATGAGCTCACTTCCTTGGCTCAATTCCATCCTGCCAATCCCTTGCCAGTTAGCCAAGGTACAAGGAGGCCGCCAGTCTTGGAAAGGGAGTGGGTGGTGAGAGAGAAGCGGTTCTGCCCTCCGAGAAGGTCCAGCTCCAAGTCTGCAGCAAGAGGCCCGAGTGTGATGTGGAGGGAGCCAAGGGCTTGGGGGCTGGCATTTTTTAGCCTCAGCAGCAGGACCAAAACCTTGTCTGCCGTCCTCCTGGCTCTGCCCTCCTCGGGAGGACTCACAGCTCTTGCTTCAGCACCCTTAGGCAAACTAGGGTAACAGAATTAATTCTGAAGAAATCCAGTCACCCAGGGAAGGGAAGAAAGGAATTCTGGTATTTCCAGGAAGCATTGCTTCTTGGAGGTATTTTGAGTGGGAGTGTGTTTCATCCCTTGGCTGTGTAGGGCAGAAGGGTGAGATCCAGCAATCTAGAGCCTTCCTGTAGATGCTCCTATGGTCTAAAGATTCCCCAAAGAATACTGGCCCTACAGACTGAGAACCTTTTCCCTCCACACCTGTGTCCCCTCTCCTAACCTCTTCGCCCCTGAGAATTTGAGGTGCATATCCCTTATGATCAGAGGATACCCTCTGATACCAGCAGGCGAGTCGTGGGATACCTGTCAGCCTTAGAGATCATCAGTACAGCAATAAAGTGCAGAAGCCAAGAACATGGGTTATTAAGTTTGAAAGATCTGGATCTGAACCCCAGATATCCTGTGAAACCTCTGAGTCTTGGTTTTACCTGTATAATACCCATATTTCAAAAGAGTTAAGATTTTTAAATAACGCATATAAAGAGTTTGCTTATAATGCTTAACACCAAGTAAGCACTCGATAGATGGTGGCAGGTATTATGCTCTGAGATTTCAGGCTGGGCCTGAGAGTAGAGATTGGAGGCAGGGGGTGGGGTAGGCACTGAGGTGTTACTAAGCCCTGCTGCACCTCCCCAAGGAATTCTCCTAACCTGAAAAATATCAAGGTCTTAAACTAGCCCCTGGGGTTCCAGCTCAGCTCCAGCTACCTCTGAACACACAAGGCAGGCAGGAGCCCCAGGGAGCCACGTGCAACTGAGGTTTGGGCCTTTAAATAAAAGGGAAACAGCATGAAAGCTGGAGTGGGAGACCAAAGGACTAGGGATTAGTGATACGAGGTGAGACACATTTCCCAATGGCCCATGAACTTGTAAGTTACCTTGACGAAGCTCAGAGGGGAAAGCACATCCATGAAGAAACTGCTCCATGGGTCTTCAAAGGCAGTGTCAGAAAGGAGGCTCATGATCCCACAGTTCATTTCCTGCAAACTGCCCATCCCAGGTCAGAGGCTTCCCCCTGGCCCGGAGGGCGCTGCCTATGCCGCAGACATTTAGCACTGCCCTCAGCCGACTTTCCAGCCTTGGGCTCTCATGACCATGGTCTCTCCCTCCCCTGGCTGTTGACTGCCAACCCCTTGCCATTGCTGATCCAGGACAACAGACACTGCCTGGCCCTGATGCAGGCTGAAAGCTCCTGGCCTTCAGACTCCAGAGTGAGGGCGTACAGGTTACAGCGGTTCCCCACAGGGACAACTTGGGACTGGTCAGGCTTACCTGATCTCAGATATAGGGATGCGTGACGGGCCCTGCAGACACCTACCCAATGACATACACGTCCAGATTCAGGTTCAGGTTGTTCAGCTGAAGCAGATCACTGAGGTCTGGAGGGGGTGCTGCAGAGGCCACGTTCCATGTCACGACATGTATGCTGAGAAGGGAAGCCATGGAGGAAGGAGGATGAGCCCTCATCCAGGTAACAGACAGGGGGCTGCGCCTGCTAACGGCTGCACCACAATCCGCTGTAGTCTGAATGGGAAACGTGTGTTTCTGCATCTGGTGGAGGGAATAGGGCCACTGAACTACAAGCCCTTCATCTTCACCTCTGTCCCCAAAGCAGGAAATTCCCACCCTGGATTGGCTCCTCCGTGCAGGCGTACAGTTCCCTACACCTGGCAGCACTGGTGCTGCTGACACTAGGAGAGCTGCCAAAGTGGGGCTGAAGGTTTCGGAGTCAGGCAAGGGAAGGGGTGTGGATGGGGTGGACCGTCAGGAATTTATTAATTCCACCAGCCCTTCATCTATGGCTCAGTAAGCAACTTTCCGCCCCCACTCTTCAATCCATGGGATCCTACAACCACCAGAAAGATTCTGGAGGTTCAGTTTTCACCTTGTGAGAGGCCTTAGTACTGCAAGACGGGAATTTCAAAAATAACAGAGATAACAGCACCACATTTCCTTCCTCACTCATCTCTGGAGCACAACCAATTCTGCCAAGCATTTCAGAAGAGCCTAAGAAGATTCTAAATAACAGGTTTCTCAACATCTCTCTCAAGACTCTACCCTCTTTTGGGAAAAGTCATCAGTTAGATAACATCCACCTCAGCTTCACATAAACCCTAGGGAAACAACAGATCTAATCAGCAGCTCAGGGGATGGACAGACTTGCAAATCTCTTCATTTGAATAGTTACAGTAATGCTCCCAGGAAGCCCCCAGATTGTGCTGAGTACAGAACAGGCAGGGGCTACAAACCCTGCAGAGACCAAGAAGAACCACCAAGCCTCAGGTGAGTCCTAGGCACACCGTAAGGAGCAGGACCTGTAACAGTGGAAGATGCAGAATGGGGGCAGAGGGCGGAAGGAAAGGTTAGGATGTCCTTAAACATCTTTTCTCCACCAGACCCTGTTCTTAGAGGTCCATGTTCTAAAGAGCACAAATTGAAGAAATTCTTGGCCAGCTTAAAGCAACTTCCTGCCCCTCCATATGAACATCAACAAAACAATACAATAACCACCTTCCCAGGCACTCAGCCAGAGGTTCCGTGCTTCGTTTGCTTACGGTCTCCCCCTGCTGTCCAACGGAGGATTAAGAGGCAGCTCTTTTACTCTAAGGCTCCTTGTTTTCCCAGGGACCTGCTCTAAGTGGATGGAGAGCCAAAGCCGGGATTTCTTGTTCCCACTTTTAGGTCCCACGATTAGCAGCAAATCCTTGCATTGTGACCGGCACTAAGTTGGTGATTAGCGTTGTTCCTCGTTAAAGAACAAGCATGAGACCAGGCTATTATCACTTCACTAAAGGATCTTATCTAAATCTGATTTTGGGTTTCAGGAGGTCACAACGGGGTCAGGCAGACCCCATGATGTATGTGCTGATCCAAAGTAAGAACAAGGTTTCTACTCTAGAGCTAAGGGGAGAGTGCTTCGTTGTTTTTAACTTCTAACAGCCCAACACTGCTGCCTCCTCCAGAACCCAACTGGGCCACCTGCTTGGGGCGTCTAAGTGGGCAAGAACTTGGTGGCCTGAGTTTGGAGGGGGCGCGGGGTTCGACCCAACACAGCCCTCTCGATACTGGCCTGGGAGAATGTGGGAGGCCTCAGAACCAGAAGCAGCCCTGTAGGTCTGGCCCTTTCTCTCCCAGTCTGGTTCTGCCCCAGACCCGCAGCCCCGATTGGGTCGGAGGCAGTGATCCCGCCCCGAGCAGGCCGGCCTGCCCGCAGTCGCCTTCCTCACCTGAGCGTCCTGACTCTCAGCTCGGTCTGTGGGTTCATGGCCGCCATCGTCCCCACGCGGTGGCCCGGCCGGCTCGCGTCTCCCCGCCGCAGCCTGTCCTGGCCCAATCTGCCCCCCTCTGGCAGCAGGTGCCGCCGGCCAGCTCCCTCTCCCGATTGTTTTTCTTCCGGATTTAGGCCCTCGGCTTCGGCTTCCGTAAGAGGCGGGGTCTGAGGGCACGGAGGGCTCTGGGTGGCGGGCTCGGGGGGAAGAGGCGGAACTCTTCAAGGAGCGCGAAACGGTGAAAGGCTGAGGGGAAAGGGGCCTAGGGGACGGGGACGTAAGAGAGGCGTGTCCTCGTGTCACCAGACCCCGATACAACACTGCCCCGCCCAGGGGCCGGGGCGCGCCGTGGCCCAGACACCGCCCAGGCGGCTCCCAGCGTGCCTCGCGCGAGGTCGGCCTGGAGGGGCCGTCTTCCGGCGGAAGCCGCCGCCTCGCCCCGCCCCGGCGCGTCGCGTTTCACTAGCACAGAACGTGAGGTCTCGGCCTTCGGCGTCGTCTCCCTCCAGGTTCCCAACGTCCCGAGGGGCAGAAGGCGAGGGGAGGCGGCGCAGCCACCCACTGTCCGGCCTGTAATCCAGTCTCTTTCCCAACTACAGGTAATCTCTCTCCTCTTGGTCAGTGAGCGCCTCCATTCTCCACTCTCACGTTCAAGTGTTTTCCGCTCTTCAAACTCACGCAAGCTATTACACATTGGACGTTTGGGGGCTCCTGGACTCAGAAGGCTATACATCAGTGAACGAAAAATAAGTCACTGCCTCTATTTACGACCAAACATGAAATGAAGATTATTTATTGTGCCAAAGACTAACTATAATTTCCTTCAATCACTGGTTCTTAATTTTTTTGGGGGGGCGGGGGCAGGACAGTGCATGGGATTCCTTTGAAGAACTGATGAGAGCCATGACTCTCCCCAGAAAAATGCACAACTTTACAAACAAGCTTCATGAGGTTTACAGACTCGGAAGCCAGGGTTAAGAACAACCTTAAATAAATGTTTTCCTTGGTAGGATGGGTAAAAGAGGGGGATGTGGAGAGGAGGGAAGACAAAAACAAAAAGGAAATACTGCCAGCAGAAGATGGCCAAATTACTTTCAGAAATGTGATATTTGCATAAGTAAAATGATAAGGGGATTGTTTTAGTTTACAGAAATCAACATGCAACAATTTTCAGAGATATCCTGTATCTTTCTAATCCTTCCCTGGTAAAACTGGGGAGATCAGCAAGAGTTTGAGGATACCTAAGTTGTAAAATGGACATAAGGACATCACCAATAAGCTGGACTCCAGAAAGCTCTGTCTAGGATTTTATTAGACTGCTTTTTCCCCCAATATAACCCATATTGGAAGATTGAGACAAAAAGGCACAAACTCACATTAAATAAACAAGGTAATCTAATCAGTTCTACAAAGTGTATTTTGTAAAAGAAGTAGCACTAGGAACCAACCAAAATATGTCAGGGAGTCCCAGCAGGGACTGTAAGAGAATTTGGGAAGATATACACATGTCCACAATACTGACCCTGTCCCCAACCTCTCTCCATGAGAAGGCCAGAGCCCAGCACCCCTCCTATAGAGGCACTGCTGCTTCCAACTGGGACAGCGGCCCTGAAAGCAGCTGGTCTGAAGGGGCGTGGCACATCCTAAGGTACTACCCCAGGAGCTGAGCCTTGCATCATAAGCCCCTCTGAGTGCTAGTCAGTTTGGGGGGTGGGTAAGGAGGGAAGGGGGATACTTAAAAGAAGCCAACACTGCTGCCCAGCAGCGACACTATCCATGGGGACGGAACAGACCAGGCACGTCCCTTCTTATGTTGATGTGGGCTGGAGCCCCAAATCCAGCTGACCTCGGGAAACACCAGTTCAGCTCTTGTGGAAGCTGAACTGGGGCAACAGGTGGAGGTGGGAGGAGCCAGAGAAAAGGCCGACAAGGAGCGAGCCCCGCCCCTAGAATTGGAGTGATACGTGTGGATCTCAGAGAAGAGCTGAAGGGAGGAGACTGACAACTGCTGACCCTCAAACCACATAAACAATAGTCTGCCTAGAATATCACCGTTTGTTTCTCCCAGGCTAACCCACATCTGGACTTAACTTAGTTGATGAATGTTAAGAAGGGAAAAAGCTTTAAGCACAAATATAATTATAGCTAATACAGAGCTTGTAGGAAAACATTTATATTTTTCTCCAGTAGGAATGTCTATTCAACTTTCCCAGTCAAATAAATGCTACCAGCAGTTGGGATGCTAATAACCAACTGAATTGCCCCAGATCCACTACTATAGACCCCACAAGGTGAGGAGACTGTGACAGGATATCTCCCGGCCCCAGAGGTGGCCTCAGTGAAGGTGGGAGCTAACCACGCTGAGTCTGTCCACCCTTACCCCAGGAGGGCCACAGGAAAGCAGCCATCAGGAAGTCACAGGTTTCATCCTGTGTGACACTCCCTTATTGCACTTAGAAATGAGTAAGGCAAAACAAACTGACAAAAACCTAAGGACATATCATCCCATCCTACTTCTCACTCCCCAAACAGAGATTTGGTCTCGCATTAGCAGTTGCACCCAGGCTAGCATGGGCTTGAGTCACTGCACACTCGGCCAACAAACTTCACAAGGTTTGGGAAATGTCAGGTGACACCACAGCTATCTCAGATTCTCCCACTGGGAAGGCATACTCGGGCTCTGCCAAGTCACAGGGAACCGTGAAGCACTCGGCAGCTTCTGTTCCCCGGAGCCTGGACTTTCTCACCAGCCAGCTTTGGGAGAGCTCCGTACTATGATCGCTACTTGCTTTTGATTGTCCAGGGCAGAACTCAGCATGGGGGCAGGACAAGCTGAGTTCTTGATCCCCAAATTCCTTTCCAGCAACTGGAGACGTGGGGGAACATGTTCTGGGAAGAAGCTTTTTGCATGCTTGTTTTGTGCAGCATGAAAAGATCAAGACCCATTGCGTCCTGACCAGCCTCAGAGGACAGGAATCTAAGAAAGCACAGAGAAAAGGGGATTATTGCTGAGTGGCAGCACCAGCCCAAAAGGAAAGAGGAGCGTGGACATACAGAGCTCCTCGGGGGGCAGACTAGTAGGTAGGTATGGGGCAGACTCAATTCTAAGGGCCACACGGGACAGTTCCCTCCAGGTAGAGTTGACCCGGGCACATTACGGGCTCTGCGGAGATACACAGTGGGCAACAGGAGGGCCAAGAAACCATAGGTATTTCTAAGACTAGTGACCAGAGATGCAATGCCTGGGGCAGGGGTTATTTGTATTTGTTTAATTTTCAAAACAGGCTGGCTGGGCCTTGGGTACTTCCATGGTGCCTAGAGCACTCTAACGGTGGGTTACTGGGAGCAGAGGTCAGAGTTATGAAGCCACATTGCTGTTCTGTGGAACTGGAAGGGAAAAAAATATGTATTTCTAACTCATCCCTTCTCCCCAGGTGAGCACTCAAAATTGCAAAGATCTGCCCAGGAAGCAAAATACCTCAAGTTTATCCCAAGGTTGAAAACTAACAAAGTAAATCATTTAAAATCACCACATCACAAAAGGCAGCTATTTTGAAAGACTAAAAATGTCACTTAGAAATAAAGGGGGCGGGGGCACACAGAAATGGGTCAAGAACACAATGGTTGGAGAGGGAGGAGCTGTAAATACAGCCACCTACACGCCACATATCTCAGAGGGGCAGGCTCCCGCACACACGGGCTTCGTAATACCAGACAGTCTATTTGTTCACAATGTTAAAGGGCATCTAGAATTAACTACAGTAAGGGATCAAAGTTGCCTGAAGAATGGGCACAGAAAGGCTGCGTCCGAAGATGGCCTGTCACTCAGGAGGGTGGAGCTGCTGGGCCTTCCTGTTGACCACTGTCTTGCAAAACTAGAAGAGAAATACAATTATTAAGGAAGCAACAAAGGAAAATAGAAACGCACTGTAAATCATTCATGGGGGAATTGCAAAAGGAGGAAGGATGCCAGGCGGTGTAGTGAGGGGCTGTGCGGGGGAGAGGAAACTAAGGTCCAAGCAGTGATGAGAAGCTGGCATCTCCTCAATCCACTTTATCCTACCGTTTTATCTCCCAGAAGTTCTCCTCAAGCACACAGGGCAGGGAGAGCGCGCAGTGGTTTGCTTCACTGCTGGTGAAAGCCCAGGCCTCCTTAGCACCGTAGTGCTAGAGGACAACTGGGCTTTATTTGATAACATAATTTTCCCTCAGAGCCTGATGGGAGCAGGACCAGGCTTCTCATTCCATGCCTAATCCCCTCTGAGCTGCTGGAATAACAGCAAGTGTGGAGGTGTGCAGGACACTGGGTGCTAATACAATGTAGGGTCTTGGGAAGGAGTGACCACGTGAAACAAGAGACATCCCATCCTGGTCCTATGACCTGGGCAGAAACACTCTCCAAGTATCTGAAAGATGCTGCCTCTGAACTACTTTGTCTGGGATCAGAGGGTATAGAGAGAAAGGAAATGAAGCACCAGACCCAACAAGGACCACTAGGAAAAGCTCTCTGGACGGCAAATTTTCCAAGGGAGAGGTAGGGAACAGCTCTGGCACAGGGGGGTACAGGGAGCACCCAGAATGCCAGCTTCAACTTGAAATGGCTCAAGTTACGAGAGGAAGAGTAATTAGGTGCAGATAAGCTTTGATTCTCATCCACTGCCCCCACCCCAGCCACACTTCCCACCACCCTGTCCTTGTCTCTGAGTGGTTCTTTGTACAATCACACAGATCCCTAAAATGTCTTAACAGTCATAACCTCTTTTTCCGAAGCCTGAGAGCTATTAAACATCGCGATCATCATTAATACTAGAGGGCAGGACGAGGAAAGAAGCAGGCTTTCTGCCTCCAGAGTGAGCTGCTGAGCCTTGAGGACCCAAACCGATTCTGGCGTCTATGTCATGCTCAGTGAGAAATGAGGTACATACAGTGCAGAAGGGGGAGGAGTGGCTTTAGTCATCCGCTGTCATTCCTTTCACTGGGTCCTTCTGTCTCATCTGGAACAGAAAAAACAGGAAAAATTGAAGGCTTTTGCTGTTGATGGAACTCTACAACAAATACATGCCTCCTCAATCCTGCCAGTGGATAGGGTAGAGCATTTGTTTTGTGCACAAAGCCCATCAGAAGAACAGAATTCTGTGTACACACAGCCAAAGTCATACTATTTATAGCTCTGTCATTGGTCCCACCATCCATGATTTCCATTTCTCTCCCCTGCATCCCATTGTTGGGGTTTAGTTCTTAAGCTCCTCTCTTTCTTTCATTCATTCAACAAATATTTATGAAGCATTTTTTTTTGTGCAAGGAACTGCTCCAGGCCTGAACCAGCCTGAATTCAGCTGTGAACCAAAACAGACCAAGTCTCTCCTCAAGGAGCTTACACTCTGGGACAAGGTGGGGGGGAGAACGAACAAACTATGCCGGGTGGGGCTGCGGGCTGCTGGGACGGAGAGACTGTGGGAAAGTGCTATTTTATGAGCAGGCTGTGGAGGGCCTCTCTGATAAGTGACATTTGAGTAAAGACCAGAAGGAAGTGAGGGGGGAAATCCCGTGGGCTCCCTGGGGGGTGGGGGGCAGGGAGCATTCCAGGTGGAGGGAAGAGCAATTCCCTCTCCTGAGCTCTGCCTAGAGGCTTTGCCTAGTCAGCCAGGTGGGCAGAGTTTGGCACCAGAGTTCGGCATCAGAACACAGGGATCGAGAATGCAGGGAGTGGATCTCAGCTTGGCAGAAGTGCGAGGCTGCTGGAAAACAGGGTGGGATCTTCTCTGGAAGCACTGAGTGGTCCCTGCCCTGGCACCTTCCAAGCAGCAGAGGACACAACTTCTTGTTGGGGATACTGTGGTGGCCATCTCTCTCAAATCCTTTCCAACTTGAAAATTCTGTTCTAATTGCAGGATGTCTATAACATGTATATTTTAACTTCCCATTAGATATGTCTTCGTTATCTGTGAGTTTTCTGCTCAACTTTCTTTCTTTACTCATTCAACAGCTTTTGAGCACATAGAGCATAAGCGCTGGAATAAAACTGCCTGGATCATATTCTGGCTCCATCACTAAATTGTGTGACCTTGAACAAATGACTTCACTGCTAAGCCTCAATTACGGTAATAATAAAATAGAGATAATAGTACACATGTCATGGGGTTGTGGTGAAGATTAAGATATTCACGTGGAGTACTTAGCACAGCAGAGTGCTTGGCACTCTGTACATGTTATCTGTGTTGTTAATGTCTTTATTCCAAACAGCGTAGTGAAGGCGATGTGTGTGTACACAGCTCTCAAGAACCTGCACTTTTAAGCTACAGCCTCCTCAGTTTTTGTTTTATTCACTTGACTTTAATACTGCCACTGTGCAGAGATCCTATCTCAGCAGTGGTAGTTCTCCACTGGGAAACATCTTCAAATACACTCTCTGCTACGTTTCAAACCCGTGTCTATCGTTTGCACCCCCTTGCCCCACCAACTATTATAATCAGTAAGTCCATGTGGAACCTGGACATGAGAAAAACATTCTCCTGGTCCTCCCCAAAGGTTCCCATAGTCACTCCTTACTGACAACAATTACTGTAATTACACCTAAGGTCTTAGCTTAGCCTTTTAGGCTAGAGTTTCCTCAGACTTGATCAAGATTATTGCCTGGGGCACTTGTAGGTTCTTGGGCTCCAGACCTGATGAATCAGAACCTACAGGAGATGGACCCTAAATGAGTCATAAAATCAATCAGTCTCACAAGCCTCACTTTTCATCGTCCCCAGCAAAGATCCTCTGCTCCAAACAGAAAAGTCTGTTTTCTGACACCAAGCCAGTATGTGCTTATTCCTAGCTTCCCCTGGAATGCCTCTCCCTGTAGAGTTTGCTCAAAACTCACTTTCCTGAATGATATCTTTAATAGTGCTCCTATAACTTCAGTTATCCATATTAATATCTGTTAATATACTACTTTATAAGGGTTCAACAAATTCAAGATTTTTCAACATGACAAATCTGTTAAGGATAAGGGCACTGTCATATTTTTTAAAAGATAAGTTAACCTTGTGGTGTTAGGTTGGAATGGGAAGGTATCTGTGTGATCATAATGTGTCAGCTAGATATAGAAATAACTACAGATGTTAAAGTCCCCCAGCTCCATCCTATGAGAAAGTCTGGAAGCAGCAACACCCCAACAGTAATGAGCACATTCAGCACCCAAACACCATCCTCCAGTAAAGGAACCAGGGCTCCTTGGTGATACAGCTGATTCTAGGGCTGGTCATAGAAAGAGCAAGATGAGCCTGGAACACCTTGCTGTGCTTCAGGTGAACAAAGGTAACTTCACCAGAACTGGACAGAAAGACAGAATACAATGAAAAGAACACCGAAGTCTGTGACGTTTCGGCCTAAAATACAGAAACTGGATCTAATCACGCAGAATCATTGGACAAACCCAAATTGAAAGACATTCTACAAAGTGACTAGCCTGTAACTTCCACAAATGTCAAGGTCATAGAAGTCCCAGAAAACTGAGCAGCTGCACCAGACTGAGACTAGAAGGGTGCAGTGTGTGATCCCGGGTCGTACCCTTTCCTTTAAAGGAATGGGTTCTCTGGGTTCAAGAGTATACAGGAGTTCTCAGTATTCTTCTTGTCATTTTTAGTAAGTTTGAAACTCTTTCAAAATAAAATTTTTTAAAAGACAGAAAAGCACTCTTTAAATGTCTGCTCACTAATGACCATTCATGTAAATTTTCAATTATCAGGGAGGCTAAGATTTAGTATCATGGGACCAAAGCTCCTTGGGCCTCAAGCAGATCCTTGTATACCCTGAGAGTCCACCACCTGGCTTTAATTTACTAACGCAAAGCCAGGTCCTGTTTTCCTACTGCTTGAAATAAGATGCAACTTCCTATCAGGAAACACGATAGCTTCCTTTACTCTCAGAGACAAGGTCCTCCCCATAGAGGGTGCCACTGAAATAAAAATGCATTATTTCATTCTTATAATGAAATGCTCTAAGAATGCTTATTTCCTGTTTCCTGGGGCCTAAATGACACAAGAGATTTTATCTGATGTTTGTAGTGTTCCTTGGATCAAACCACTGCAGGCTATATATATACATATAGTCGAGGAACATGAAAATAGAAGCTCCAGTCCTGGTTTGTTTGTTTTTAGCAGTGGTTTCCTCTAGGGAATGAGGCCGAAGGCTGGAAGAAAGGGACTTTTTTTCATCTACTTATTTTCTTTATTTATTTGGACTTCTATTTTTTAACATTTTTCTCTATCTTTTGAAAACTGTTTTTACTATAAGTATGAAATACTCCTTTACTTAAAGAAACTTGTATAAGTATCAATGTCAATTTCCTGGGTGTGATATTGTACTACTGTTTTGCAAGATGTCACTGGGAGAAAGGGATCTCCTCTCTGTATTGTTTCTTATACC
The DNA here is from genome assembly GCF_963455315.2 of Globicephala melas. NCBI lineage: Eukaryota > Metazoa > Chordata > Mammalia > Artiodactyla > Delphinidae > Globicephala > Globicephala melas. The sequence continues at coordinate 7,391,790 of NC_083333.1, forward strand.
TGCATGTGAATCTTATAATCATCTCAAAATAAGAAGTTCAATAAAAAAATAAAGCTAGTAAAAAAAAAAACAAAAAACAATCAGTTTAAGACACTGAAAAGTAACCACAAACCAGTTAGTTCTGAAAGTGCACAGATATGAGGCAAATGTGGAATTGTTTTTAGAACCTCTCTAGGGATTTCCCTGGCAGTCCAATGGTTAAGACTTCGCCTTCCAATGGAGGGGGTGTGGGGTTCGATCCCTGGTCTGGGAGCTAAGATCCCACCACATGCCTCATGGCCAAAAAACTAAAACATAAAACAGACACAATATTGTAACAAATTCAATAAAGACTTTAAAAATGGTCCACATCGGGCTTCCCTGGTGGCGCAGTGGTCGAGAGTCCGCCTGCCGATGCAGGGGACACGGGTTTGTGCCCAGGTCTGGGAAGATCCCACATGCCGCGGAGCGGCTAGGACCGTGAGCCATGGCCGCTGAGCCTGCGCGTCCGGAGCCTGTGCTCCGCAACGGGAGAGGCCACAACAGTGAGAGGCCCGCGTACAGCAAAAAAAAAAAAAAAAAAAAAAAGGTCCACATCAAAAAAAATCTTAAAAAAAAAAGAACCTCTCTAGAAAGCCACTCTATAAACAGATTCAGCCTTTGGGGGAAGAAATTTGGCAATAGGTAACAAGAGTCTTAAATTCTCTAATTCCACTTGTAGGAATTTATTCTAAGTAAATAATCCTAATTACCCAAAAAACTGAGTGCATAAAAAATTTTCATCACAGCATTATTTAAAAACAGTGAGAACCTACAACAACATGAAGGAAAATCCAACACAGGGTGATGACAGAGTACACAGCAATATGTACACTGTTGTTAGAAACATGTATGTGAAGAAACTTTTTTTTAGCAGGAAATGCTTTGTTACAATGTTCAGAGAAAAAAGTGAGAAAACCACCCAGGCACATGGAATACCATCATAGCTAAGTAAAAGTGTATACGAATTCTTAAAATGGTTATCTTTAAATAGAGTACTTATCTTTAAATAGAGTACAAGTGTTTTTTTTCCTTCTACTTTTTACTCTTTTCCAAAAAATGTTTGATGCTTATATATTACCTTAATATTGAAAAATGAAACCATTTTAAAAGAAAAGAAAGCTGCTCCTATATTTCAAGATGCTGGTCAATGCTGCAGGTGGTCTGCCCTGGGGTCAGTCACTTGTGGGCAGGGCGGAAGGAATTAAGACTCCACAGACAGGGATCCCTCGGCCTCAAAAGACCTAGCTTTGCCCTCTGCAGGCGCTATGGGAATCTCAGATTCCAATCTCCCACAGCCCAGCAGGTGAGCTAGGCACTGAGTGATTTCTCTTTATCCTCAGACCTTCTGTCTACCACAAACCCAAACGGGAAACTAGGATGTAGTGTCCTGCCAGGCACTCCACTGCACAGGGACACTTATACAATTGCTGCGTAACCGGTCCAGAGTTTAAGACTTAAAATCTAAAACTGATGGTGATCCATCAGTCAAAAAGCCATAGGATGGAGGAAAGGCCCTCCGCATCAAAGTTCAGGTGATGAGAAAGGGACAGGCACATTCACACACAAGCAAACAGACAGGAAGGCCGGCTACACGGAGGCTCAGTGACAGCTCCCAGGGTGGGCCAGCAGAGCAAGAGCGCCATGCAGCCTCTGAGCTCCAACCCAAAGTACAAAGTCCAGAAGGAATGGGCTATGGAGGGATCAGAGAAGCCAACAGATTTAGAGAGGAAAACCCACAAGGGAAGGCTGGGGAAGAAAATGCGGCAGGATCTTAATTGTGTGTTCTTTGCTGTTTCTCAGCAAATGTTCTAGAGAGTCCAGTAAGTAGGGAAACAAGTTTTCTTAAAACTTTTAAAATGAGTCCTCTTCTCCCAGTCTCATTATCTAGAGTTAATGACCAAGGCCCAGGAGGTCCCTATTCTCTGAACTAGAAGGTATCCTTAACTTCTCTGAAAGTAATACCTATGGCACAGGTAGCCATGATCATTTCATGACCATACATGTCAAATGTTTACCACACATGACAGGCACATGGTAAGACCTCAATGTTAGCTTCTCTTAATAATAGATATGTTATTATAAATCAACTGTACTTCAATTTAAAAAAATAATATAGATATGTTTATTACCACCATGTTCATAAGACAGTGAGTTCCCCATTACAGGAGGTGGTCAAGCACAAGCTGGTGGGAAAGCTTCAGAGAGGACTCAAGCACTGGCCATATAATTGGACTAAATGACCTTTAAGGTACCCTCTTCCACTTCTGAGATTGAGTTTCTTAAGATCAGGAGCGAGGGAAGGAGGGAGAGCCACTGGTCCCCTACAGGCACACATTTCCTGACATTTTTGTTTTTAGGGAAAGGGACTAATCTTTTTTTTTAAATTAATTAATTAATTTTTGGCTGCGTTGGATCTTCGTTGCTGCATGTAGGCTTTCTCTAGTTGCGGTAAGCCAGGGCTACTCTTCGTTGCAGTGCGCGGGCTTCTCATTGTAGTGGCTTCTCTTGTTGTGGAGCACAGGCTCTGGGTGCGTGGGCTTCGGAAGTTGTGGCACGTGGGCTCGGTAGCTGTGGCACACGGGCTTAGCTGCTCCGCGGCATGTGGGATCTTCCCGGACCAGGGCTCGAACCCGTGTCCCCTGCATTGGCAGGCAGATTCTTAACCACTGCGCCACTAGAGAAGTCCCAGGACTAATCTCTTGATCTCATTTCTCAAATCCTTGAGCCTCAATCCAAGAATGGTGGGTCCACCCCCACAGCGGGACAAGAGTTATGGCAGTGGTGACTGTGGCCTTATAGTGACCTCTCATAACTCACAAAACAACCCACCCACTCCAGACTACTATGCATTGGTTTAAAGAGTAACAGTCATAATTTCTCTGATTTTTTTGGCCATGCCACGCAGCTTGCAGGATCTCAGTTCCCCGACCAGGGACTGAACCCAGGCCACGGCGGTGAAAGCCTGGAATCCTAACCACTAGGCCACCAGGGAACTCCCTAACAGTCATATCTTCTATCACAAACTTGCAGTTAATCATGGCAGATTGAATACATGCATTTGTTGCTATTCCTCCTCAAAACCCTACCACAATGACAGTAAAGGAATAAAAAAGATAGAAAACTATAAAGACAACAAGAACAGAGGAGACAACTACAGATAAGAGATGGAAATGGCATTCTGGAAGATGAAAAAGGATGGATGAGCAATGACTGATCTGCAGAGCAGCAGGGGCTGCCGGTGAGGAGGGGACCCACTGGTGCTGCAGGTCACCCAGAGGCCTGGGAACTGGCAGCATCAGGTGCCTCTAAAAGTGGGAGTGCAGCTAGGGGTGAAAACAGGTGACTTCACTGAAAGTGGGAATAAAGAACCATTTGGGCCTGGCGTGCCCTGGTGTTCCCTCCCCCAGTTTTCACAGTCAAGTAACGCCCCCTTCCTGCAAAGCCCAGGGATTCACTCTCTGGAGGCACTGAGGTCTTGAACTCAGGACCCCAGGCTCAGCTAGGGGTGAAGTGGGCACGATGCAGAATACAATGGGATTAAGTTAGAGCCACCCCATGGCATAGTGAGCCCACCAGGACCTTTCTTCAGCTCAGCTCCCAGAATGCTGGCCCTGACCATCCCCATGAGCTAAAGACTGGGGAGTCCTCTCAAAGCAAAATGAGCAGCCCAAGAAAAATAGACTCAGGATCCTGAATTGGGGGACCCCAATGGAACCAGCTGATTACCCTTCAATAAGCCCAGCCACTGACTCAGAGAGCTTCCAACCGCTTTTTGGAGCTTCACTCTTCACTTTGAACGGACAGCCAAGGACCCCCAACCCCCAGTCATTTGAGGGAAGCCCCTAACAGAAAACACAGAGTCCCATAGGAAAAAGGAGCTCAGAGAAAACAAAGAATGTTCAGGTGGCAGAGATATCTCAAAGCCAAACAAGAACCAAAACCCGGAGCTTCAGAAAAGGAAAATGATGCAAGCAGAAAAAAAGAAAAAATACTTAAAAAAAGAACACAGCACAAGAAATGCTTTAAAATGTCTTAAGTTCAACAGAGGAGAGAAAAGTTAACTTCGGAAAACCTCCCCTAGGAAGGAGACGAAAAAGGAGACACAACAAGAAAAGTAGAAGGTCAATTCATGAGGTCCAACTTCTAACTGAAAAAAAATCCAGAAAGAGAACAAAGAGAACAGAGGGGAGAAAATGATGAAACAGGTAACACAAAAACATTTCCCAGGACTAAAGAGATCTTTAGCTCAAAGTGCCCACCGAGTGGGAGCAAAATGAACGAGAATGAACCAAAGTCAACTACATTATTGTGCAAACAACCCAACCAACCACCCTGTTGAGACTCAAAAACTTAATGATACAGAGAACTAAGCTAACAAAAAGAAGGAATGTGGTTATGAACTTCCTAACAAAACAAGAAAACTATCCAAGGAAGGAATGAAGATCAGAGTAGATGAAAGGGTGCAGTTGGGAAAAAGAACGACAAAGGTATAATAATGATAGATGCTGAATGACCAGTTAACCCCAAATTGTGACACTGAAGGATGGAGAGGAGGAGCGTGTGAGTGGTGGGTGGAGTAAAAGAGCTAAATCTTCCACAGGAAGAAGCGAGCAATTAACAGCTAAAGTTGAAACACTGTGAATTAAGAGGATAAACCTATTATTTAGAAACTCGGAGGTAACTAACGAAAGAAACAACTGTGAGAACTGCAAGGGGCTACTTCTGGGGGCAGGACCGCAGGGACAGGGCAGAGGAGGACGGCATCTTCCTCATACGCCTAGGGTACTTGTGGAGGTGATGGATATGCTTCGGACACTGACTGTGGTGATGGTCTCACGGATGTCTATTTATCTGCAAGCTCATCAGGATGTACACATTAAATGGGTGCAGCTCTTTGTATGTCAATCAGACTCAATAAAGTGTCTTTTTAATTAAAAATGAAAAAAGTAAAACTCTGAAAATAAAACTTGGATAAAAATATTTTTAGAAAGAGGAAAAATAAAGAAGAAAGAGAAGTGAGCCAGCGGTACAGTCAGCACACAAAGGTCCCATACAGTTGCTAAAGGGGTCAGAACACGTCCCCCAGTGGCTTTGCTTTCTCTTCCACTGCCAACTATTTAAAAAATTCCAATTCCAAAGAGGGCTTTCTGCATTTTGCAATTATCTTGGAGGACAGAGATCATCTAAGCTTTTGGCACAGTTATCCACAGAATGGAGAAACAGGCAAAGACAAGGGGTGGGGATTAAAAAAAGAACTCCCCGAGGACAAGTGCTCTCAAACTTTGGATCTGAGGCAGGCAGATCCAGTAAATGCTCAGGAGAGTTCTCCCAGCACCAAGAATGCGAATTCGACCCAAAGAGTGAAAGGCTGTCAGCAAACACTTCCATGACCCCAGTGTACTTCTGGCTGGGCTGTCAGGCAGTGGGCAGCTGAAGCTACAGGCTAAACCCCGAAAGCTCCGTGTTCTTCCATTTGGTAGCCTGTTTCTTTTCTTTTTCTCAAGAATCGGGTGACCACAGGACTCAGGCCTCCCTCTTACATTGTTAGAATCGCCAGGGACCTGGACATTAAAATCTACCACTTCCTGAAGATCCTTAGCAGAAGAATCAGGAGTTGTGTCCAAAATCCTGCCACTTCCCTGCCAAATGTACCTGAATGAATAACTAAAACGTCTGCCTACAACAGGAACTAACTCAGCAAACCACTGTAACCAGTGAGTCAGCCCAGGAAGTGTCATCCTGGAGGGAAAATCAAGGAAGGAAGAGCTCGCAGGCCCATTCTCCACCGAGACCAGCACAGGGCAGCGGGACCACCTGTGTAGTGTGGGGCACCGTGGACCAGGGCCTGCGTCTCACCTGAGGCCCTGCTGGAGTGCCAGACAAGGCTGTGCAAAGCTATGCCTGCCAGACACCCAGGCCCCATGCCAACCCTCCCAGGGCAAGGAGGGAGCAATGGATGGCAGTTCCTATGAAACAGAGCTTCCTGCCTTATTTTTAGCCCCGAGAGGCAGGAGGGAGCCCCAAATGGCATTTAGAGGGAGAAGAAGAGACGGAGTGATTGAGTGCTACGGCTCTTCCCCTGACTGTATCACCTGCAGGCTGTGTGACCCTGGGTATGGCCTTGAACTCTCAGAACCTCTACATCCTCATCTGAGAGTGGGGGTAACAGTGGCGCATCCTCACAGGGGTTGTGAGGATCACAGGAGATGGGACAAGACGTGGAAAAGCCCTCAGAATAGTGTCTCACACACAGTGGCTGCCTGAATGTTATTTACTGACCATCTCCTCAGAGTGAGCCTTGCAGGGAAGCAGCCCCAAATTCCCCAAATGAGGCAAGAGGAGTGTTAGGTCTTCAGGCTTCCATGGAACAGCAGATAGCTCTCCTTCTGGGATCCATGCCATGGGCAAGAAAAAAAAAAGGCAAAGGCTCCAAACTCTAAAAATAGCTCCCAACACCATTATAGAGGGGTTAGTCCTGTGTGCCGCTGCTGTCCTCTGCGGGTGACATGCGTGGCATTCGTGGACCACCCCAGCCTGCCTCCTTCCGAGGCCGCCTCCACCTCTGCAGCCCAGCACCATCCCCCCACCACCGGCTCTGAAGAACCACTGCAGCAACTGTATTACTCACTTGGCATTCAGCACAGCCCGCCATATTTGTCTCTCTGGATATGCCAAGACCTCGACTAGACTGCAAGTTCAAGAGCACAGGCTGCTTTCTTCCTTGTAGTTCCCATATCGCCTGGCATTAGACCTTACCCACAGTGGACGCTGACATGTTCCTAGAACCACAGGACGGTGCCCTCAGTGAACTGCCCTGGCACGACAGTCTCCATAATGTTCACGGTTATCTAGGTGACAGACCCAGAGTCTCGTCTGGCCTCCCACGTACCTCATCCAGCTGTCTCTTCGTCTCTTCTTCCATCCTTCGAATGTCATCCATAGTCAGGTCAACCCACTTATCAAGCCAACAGAACAGCTGCCTGTGGAAGTTTGTAAACAGACGCTTCTCTTGCTATAAAAAGGAGGGACCCAAGTTAGAACCGGAAGGTGCAGGCCACTGCTGCAGCCCTCCGCCCCACGACCTCTGTGCCAGTACCCACACTTCACGGGGGGGAGTGATACCTGGCTGGCTTATCTGGATCAGCCCTCCAGTCCCTGAGGTCAGTGACCTTTGCCTCCATGTGTCTGAAGGGTATGGCTTCAAGTAGGGGAAGCCCCCAGGAGAGAGTTGGTGCCTACCTCACCACGAGGCTCTGTGCCCAAAATGCTACCAAGACAGGCAGTCCACAAGTCAAGGTCCCAAAACAACTGTGCCAAGTTTCCTCCTTGTCTCTTGAGCCTAAAGCCAGGTTAAAACTGGCCAACAGCTATGAATGTTGCCCAGTTTCACCAGACTCACACATCAGAGATAAGGCTATAGAAACTCCTTAGGTGTCATTTGGGCGAGTTGCTCAGTTTTCCTGGGTCTCCCATTTTTACATGTTATTATACTTTTGTTTGAGATTCTCTTGTTAAAAAAAGAAAAAAGGAAAAAACTCCTTACGTCTGTCTAGTTCAGTAATTCTGGGCACTGGAGAATTTGTTTCATAGTGCTTCTTGCCTTTTGGCATCAAGAAAAGATGCTGAGGGGCTTCCCTGGTAGTGCAGCGGTTAAGACGCCGCACTCCCTATGCACGGGGCTTGGGTTCGATCCCTGGTCAGGGAACTAGATCCCACATGCATGCCGCAACTAAGACTTCACATGCCACAACTAAGAAGCCCATGAGTTGCAACTAAGGAGCCCGCAAGCCACAACTAAGGAGCCCACCTGCTGCAACTAAGACCCAGCGCAACTAACTAAATAAAAAGATGCTGAATTTGTCATTTAATCACAGCAAAGCCCCTTCCTGTTTCCTTCTTTTGCCTCAGTTTCCTTACCTTTCACATGTGGTACCCTTGGATGGACAGTATTAAACTGTAAGACAGTTCAGTGCAAGGGGGAGTGGGGGTCTGGGAAATGAAACCAAAATATCAAGCCACGTGGGTTGATATATGCCACGTGGGTTGTATGATCTTCTCTTGTCGGGCAAAACACCCCCCACCAACACACACGGGGAAGGCCTCCTACCCTGGTCACTTACCTTATGTATAAAGTTTTCCACTTTGTTCTGCAGGCCCCACCACTTGAACTTGACAGTAACCAGTTTGTATGCACACATGTATGGGCAGTCTTTCTGATTTACAAGTTCTTGCTGTATTAGAAACACACCCACAGGCAAGCAGTTAACTAAGAGGGCAGACCTCTGGATCCCCCTTAGCCCAGGCGGGCCATTCCCCTCCTCCATTGGGGAGGCCCACACACACTGGCCCCAGTCCACCCGCCACCCCACCCGGTGGTGAGGGTGTGAACTGCACCTTCCAATTGGGACCCAAGGGTCCTCGGCCTGTTTTGATAGACTTAAATTTTGCTGGGTCTTCCTCTGCCTTGTAATCCTGAGAGAAGTTGGAGTTGGAGCGGGGAGGGATAAAGAGGGGGGAGGGGAGGGAGGAGGGGAGAGAGAGAGAGAGAGAGAGAGAGAAACAGATCAGATTTTCCACCAGAGTACAGTTCATACCATTCTTGACGCTGCTGGCTCACAGAAAATCTGGGAAGGTGTTATAAACAAGATACAGAACTGTTTACATTTGCCTCAGAGGAGAGCTCTCTGTGATTTTGTCTGCCAGGGCCTGTTTTCACTTTTACCAGACTGTGTGAGCAGGCACGTATTTCCACTGTTTAAGGTGGGGATTTGCAACCTGGAGTGAACATTCATATGACCAAGGAAGGTGTTTTCAAAATACAGTTGACCCCTGAGCAAGGCAGGGGTTAGGGGTGCTGACCCTCCACGCAGTCAAAAATCCAACTGACAGTTTGCCCTCCGTACCCGCAGTTCCTCTGCATCCTCGGATTCAACCAAGCACAGATCGTGTGGAACTGTATTTAATACTGAAAAAAAAACTGCTTTTAAGTAGACCCTCGCAGTTCAAACCCATGTTGTTCAAGGGTCAACTGTACAGATTTCTGGGTCATTCCGCCTAAAACCCAGTGAATAAGAACATTTGCAGGGGAGGGTTGCATGCATTTTTTTTTTAACTCCCCAGGTGATTCTAAAACAGCAGCCTGAGCTGAGAACAACTGGCCGCAGTCATTCCTGCAATCTTCTAGTCCCATCTCCCTCTGGCTTGTTTTGTTTTTGTTTTTAAACTGCCTTGTTTTAATAAAATCATTATTGGAAATGTTCAATGTACAGACTTAATCCTCTTGTGTACTATCGTCAGTCTCCCCTCACTGATTTAAAATGCAGTCAGTGTGTTAATTTAAAATGCAGTCAGCTGTGTGTTAATTAACAGTAACAGAAGTTTACTCTTGGGCTGTTCCTCTGCATTGACTAATGTGGGCAACGAAAAGCAAACTCCTTATGGCATCTACTTAACAAAAATAACGAAGGTATCAAATCACGCACATACACACACAATCATAAAGCATTTCCCAAAGCTAAGGAGATTATTTATTAAATCTTCCCCGCCTCTGCTTCTCTCCACTCACATGAAACAGCCAACAAAATGCTCAAAGCACCATACTTTAGGCTGGTATTTCTGTTTGAGAAATGTCTGGCGATGTTCAGTTTGAGGGAATTCACCAAGCTGCACACTTAGGGTCTATTCACTTTGCTATATATGTTATACTTCAATAAAAAAATTTTTTTGAAAAATCCACTAATCTTTTGAGGGTAAGGGTGGGGATATTAGGCAAAGAAGCACAAGATGGCTTTCATATCTATTTGGGAATGCACAAAACAAAATATCTTAGGCACAAAGAGTGACTCCAGGAAAGAAGTATCATACCCCTGGGGTACAGAGAGCAAACACTTATTCCCTACCAATGGGCAGAGTCAAGTTCCTGTGCCCAGATTCCAATAGGCCTCTGTCAACTAGGAAGAGTACTGCATGGGGGAAACCTAGTCCTTTACTTCCTTAAACCAATACCTCCTGGGCAGTGAGCAGGACAGACCTGGTCCCCAATTTCTCCAACTTTATGGTCTAGCAGTGGACTGTCCTTTCCAGGTGGCTGCTGCCATGTCTGTTACTCTGAGAAGTGACCACCAACGTCTTGAGGGCAGGGGACTTGTCTTTTCATGTAACTGGCAACCCCCCAACCTGGAACCCACAGAACAGAGTATTCTAAACACAAAATAGGCAGGCAATATATATTTTTGATCACAAGGTTAGAAAGAGAACTAGTTTCAGGCTAAGTGTCACTTCAGCAGGGCAAATCAACCCCAGGGCTACCGACAGTACCTGCGTCATCCAGTGACAATTTCCAGAGGCCAAGCAGGACACATACATCTGGGCCACTATTTTCCTGGTGGTATCCCCGAGTCAAGGCGAGGCAATTCTTAACACTCATTTAAAAAATAAAATACCCAAGAGAGAACTTCCCTTTGAGTCAAGTTGGGTATGGTTCCTTGGTTTCTCTGACACTTAGAAGTCATTTCTGCATCTCAAAGGCCACCCATATCACTGAACAGTTCCTACCTTGCTAAGTACTTGGCTTCGATCTGCAATGTCTATATATATAGCTTCCACATGTTTCCAGGCCTCAGGCTCCAGTTTATGCACCTGCAGGAACAAGGAGGACCACCGTGTAGTTTTTATCATCTACGAAGCACCCTTTACCCAAAATGGACACCTAGCAGCAGCTGTTCCCATAGCCAGAGATGTGAGATTCCTACTGGTACATACAAAACTATCCAAAGGAGTGGGAGGATGGATTTTAAGTGGACATACATTTGAGAACTAATGCTTTGATTTTTCAAGCTAAGTACAACTGCAACAGCCCAAGACACTCTCAGGACTCCCCTAGCACCTATTTTGTTTCCATATGTTCCCCCTTTGTAAAGACTATACACTTGTCTCATGGGGATGTTGCCTGGTTAGCCATATACTGCTTATTTTGATGCTCTTAAAAATTAACTAACTCAAGGGCTTCCCTGGTGGCGCAGTGGTTGAGAGTCCACCTGCCGATGCAGGGGACACGGGTTCGTGCCCTGGTCTGGGAAGGTCCCACATGCCGCGGAGCGGCTGGGCCCGTGAGCCATGGCCGCTGAGCCTGCGCGTCCGGAGCCTGTGCTCCGCAACGGGAGAGGCCACAACAGTGAGAAGCCCGCGTACCGCAAAAAAAAAAAAAAAAAAATTAACTAACTCAAAATAGGTGGTACCAGATACAAAATCATGCTACGAAATTCTGATACAAATTCAAAATGTACAAAAGGGGCTTCCCTGGTGGCACAGTGGCTGAGAATCCTCCTGCCAATGCAGGGGACACGGGTTTGAGCCCTGGTCTGGGAAGATCCCACAAGCTGCGAAGCAACTAAGCCCGTGTGTCACAACTACTGAAGCCCGCACGCCTAGAGCCTGTGCTCTGCAACAGGAGAAGCCACTGCAACGAGAAGCCCGTGCACCACAACAAAGAGTAGCCCCTGCTCTCCACAACTGGAGAAAAGCCCACGAGCAGCAACGAAGACCTAATGCGGCCAAAAATAAATAAATTTACAAAATGCACAAAAGGATATGATAAAGCGTATAACTCTTTCTCTTGTCTTCAAGTCCACTCCCAAGTACCACCACTGCTAAACATTCAAGTGTAGAGATTTTTCTTTTAATACAGATGGTAGCATGTATACACACTGTTTCACATCGTGCTTTTTCCACTGAACAGTGTATGTTGAAGACTGTTCCCTACTGGTTCTTTTTAATGGCTGCATAATATAGCACTATATGGCTGCACAACAATTTATTTAACAGGGTCCTACTGATAGGCTTTTATGTTGTTTTTAACCTTTGGGTACACAAAGAATGCTGAGATGAATCTCCTTGTATATAAGCTATTTCATACATGTGAAAACATAACTGTAGTATAAATTCCTAGGTGTGGAATTGCTGGGATAAAGGATAGGTGTATTTTATTTTATTTATTATAAATTTATTTTGTTGATTTATTTTTGGCTGCGTTGGGTCTTCGTTGCTCCAAGCGGGCTTTCTCTAGCTGCAGTGAGCAGCTACTCTTTGTTGCAGAGCGCGGGCTTCTCATTGTGGTGGCTTCCCATTGCAGAGCACGGGGTCCAGTAGTTTCGGCACACAGGCTCAGTAGTTGTGGCTTGTGGGCTCTAAAGTGCAGGCTCAGTAGTTGTGGCACATGGGCTCAGTAGTTGTGGCGCACGGGCTTAGCTGCTCCGTGGCATGTGGGATCTTCCCGGACCAGGGCTTGAACCTGTGTCCCCTGCACTGGCAGGCGGATTCTTAACCACTGCGCCACCAGGGAAGCCTCTGTATTTTAAATTTAAAGAGTACTGGCAAATTGTGCTCTACAGAGGCTGTAATTTTCTTTCTTTTTTTTTTCTTGGCCACTCCACATGGTTTACAGGATCTTTTTTTTTTTTAATAAATTTATTTATTTTACTTATTTATCATTTTTGGCTGCATTGGGTCTTTGTTGCTGTGCACGGGCTTTCTCTAGTTGCGGCGAGCGGGGGCTACTCTTTGTCACGGTCCACGGGCTTCTCATTGCAGTGGCTTCTCTTGTTGTGGAGCACGGGCTCTAGGCACGCAGGCTTCAGTAGTTGCGGCTCGCAGGCTCTAGAGCACAGGCTCAGTAGTTGTGGGGCAGGGGCTTAGTTGCTCCACGGCATATGGGATCTTCCTGGACCAGGGCTCGAACCCGTGTCCACTGCATTGGCAGGCGGATTCTTAATCACTGCGCCACCGGGGAAGCCCAGCTTATGGGATCTTAGTTCCCCAACCAGGGATTGAACCCCGGCCCCGGCAGTGAAAGCACCAAGTCCTAACCACTGGACTGCCAGGGAATTCCCTAATTTTGATGGTTTAGAAATTCACCTCCTCTGTGCCAGGAGTTACATTTTTAGACCAATGCCAGCACTAAGAGAGGTCCTATAAAGAGTCTTGGAGATCATATTTTTCAGATTAGAGACAGAGCAATCCCACCCTGGTAGGACAGATCTGGGCACAGGCTACTGCCTGCCTGGCCAGGAAAAAGGGGACCATGGATCAGACCCCTTGGCATGGATGGAGCCTCAACACCCCGTCCTGGGGCCTGGAAGTCCTTGGGGCTCCTGGGAAGTGCTACTTACATTCTCCTGGGTGCCAAGATCTGGTTTGTGCCAGGTTTCAATTTTAATCAGAAAGTCTTCTTTCATGTATTCATTCTGGAAGGGGAAAAAAAATACCTTACAGTCACCAGGCTCAAAGTTGGAGAGTAACCATCCCCCCTACTTGCTCATGGGCAGTTGAGAGACCCCAGCCTCTGCCTTATAGTAACAGCTAACTGTACCAGGAGCCCACAGTATGCTGGGTGAGTGTTATCTCGTTCAATCCTCACCCCAGCCTGCGATGGCTGTAGTAATACCACCCTCGTCTTATAGTCAAGGAAAGTTACGTTCAAAGGCGTGAGGGGACTTGTCCAATGGCAAAGAGATAACGACAGAGCTGGGCCTCAAACTCAGTTGTGTCTGGCTTCAAAATCCATGTATTTAATCCGTGTATCTCTCCTATTTGCCTCATGCACAGGGCATAACGGCTGACTGGCAGCGTGGGAAGAGCATGGGGAGACTTCCCAGCCAACCAAATGTGTTCCCCACCCACACCCGTTCTCCCCAGCCAGCCTTTTGCTAATTTAACCCTTCATGCTAATTATCAGCCTCCTCCCTTAGTGCCTTTAAAAAGTTGGAACTACTCAAAGGAGGAACACGTTAACCCCCTAACTCCTCAGTGGGAATTAGGTTCCCAGAAACTTCTTACATTTACCAGCAGGGACAAGGCACCTGGATGAGGATGCTGAAGGGTGGAGAGAAGGGGCACTGACAGAGGGGCTGGGCCTGGAAAAGAAACCTTGCTGATTTCTCAATTTTGCCAAGGGTCAGTGCTCACTGGGGTCAACAAACGCCCCAATGGGAAAGTCACAATCGGGTCAGCTGAACCGAAGCTTCTTGTACAACCCTGGGAAGGCCAAACCTGGGGCAAGCAGGGCACAGCCTTGCGTCATTCTGTACACGTGAGACCTGGGGCTAGTATGCCACAGTCCTGACTGCTGCACGTACAAAGCCACCTGCCAATGTAACTTCAAGCAAGAAGCCATTTTGCCAATTAACAAGTTCCTCATTAGGACTGAAAGGATTAAGCCTCAAAAGCTCCAAAAGTCACCCAAGAGAAAGAGAGGAATACCCAGGAGTCTCCGGGGCAGTTCCATTTTTATTTTTCCCTTTCTTATAAATCATCTACAGTTCCAACCCCCCTGAAAATACTTACTGTAATAACTGCTCCAAGGCAAGGACATGGAAAAAAGAAAGAAAAAGATTAATGAGGATAAATAAAATATCCAGCCCTCACCCCCAGGGAGCACGGAAGCAGAGAATTCTCCACTCCCTGGGGCACTCCACAGTCACTCTCCAAGCCCCAGCGAGTACATCTGGTACCTCAAATGCAGCAACTCTCAAGTTTCACTCATACAAAGTCCCCAAAGACCAAATATGGAATTTAATTAAAGCGATGCCACTACAGGCTCCTCAGGACTCTTCCCAGTTGGGCAAAGACAGGGAGCAGTTCTGATGAGCTGAAGCGCGGACACCCGCTGCTCTGCCGTCGGAGTGTCACCTGGTGTCCCCCCACCCCCACTTCCCGGGGCACAGAGCAGGGCACTGTAGGCCAGGCACTGTCTATCTGCCCTCTGCATCCTTCCTCTCACTGTAACCAAACCTCTCACCCTCCACACTCCTGATCATTGTAATGAGACCCCCTCGGAAAGCACCGTTCAATTATTTATCAGAGAAAATGACTGCAGCTCTAATGTCACTGGGGAATAGACTAGCCTTCCTCCTGACCACAGCCCAGATCATTCTGTACCCTCTGACTTTGGCAGTTATCGCAATTTCAGATGGATGCCACACTGCCCCATCTGACAGTACATGGGGCTAACAGTCAAATTCCATAACTCTAAAACTGAAACCAAGGTAACCTCTGAGATTGAGATGAGGAGAATTTGAAATATAAGGGATAAGATCCACCTTGTATAGAAACAACCCAAGAGACTATCAGTAATTTCCCTGAATCCAACGAAAGATACTTGCAAGAAAGCATCAGATCAAGATTATAACTAAAAGGGCTATTGAAATAACTGCCCTGTTATTAGTTTAACAAAAAAGGAAATGAAGGGTATAATATCCATCGAGGGCGAGTCCAAAGAGACCAGTTTGGCAGAAATTCTCCAGCACTGTTCTGGGAGCAAGAGCCCTGGGCTGTGTACGTGGCACATCTAGCAGCCCCATCCTGAGTGTCAGGTTGGCCTGGTTTGATGACACTAGGCCCCAAGGTTCTCCCACTAACCACCTGATTCGGAGTCTATGCTCTCCGAGCAACTTTCTCCTAGTTTGGCCTCTGTTGGGACAGAAAGTGCTAATCAACAGACACAAGGCGGGACTTCCCTGGTGGCGCAGTGGTTCAGAAGCCGCCTGCCAGTGCAGGCGACACGGGTTTGAGCCCTGGTCTGGGAAGATCCCACATGCTGTAGAGCAACTAAGCCCGCGTGCCACAACTACTGAGCTCGCGTGCCACAACTACTGAAGCCCATGCACCTAGAGCCCGTGCTCCACAACAAGAGAAGCCACCGCAATGAAATGCCCGTGCACCACGAGGAGTGGCCCCCGCTCACTGCAACTAGAGAAAGCCCGCGTGCAGCAACAAAGACCCAATGCAGCCAAAAATAAATAAATAAATTTGTTTAAAAAAACAAAACAAAACACCACAGACACAAGGGTCTGATCACTTAAGCAAGTGGATGTTTTCACTACATGTTGGCTTTCTGATTATAATTTGGTTTTCTATGCAGAAGAGTCCACAAGGAAAGAATGCCCTACTTAGCAAACAGGAATATCTTGGTTTTCATTAGTAATTTTGTATTTCAATATAACAATATATTGGCATTTGGGGGGTCTCGTATATAGGTCTTTCTGAGATCCTGAGAAACAGATCCATTTAGTTCTGACAAATTAGGTCTGTGAACCTACGAGGGTGAACGCCCTCCCTGGCCTTTAATGCCAATGTGGGTGACCAAACAATCTTTCCCAATCTTCTCTAGCCTCAAGGCCTCCAAACATCTCTCTAGCCTCCAAACACCTCTGCATTCGGAGCCTTCCCTTTTCTTCAAACTGCAACCCTATGTACACTGGAAAGGTCTCAGGAAACCGTCTGCAGTTGGAAAACAGGGCTCTCCAATGAGACCAGTAAGGTACTTTTTAAAAACTATGGCTTTGGGACTTCCCTGGTGGTCCAGTGGTTAAGACTCCGTGCTTCCAATGGAGGGGGCGAGGGTTCGATCCCCGGCTGGGAAACTGAGATTCCACATGCCATGTGGCACTGCTATAAACAAACAAACAAACTATGGCTTTATTGAGACTGTATTCAGCCCAGGGTTAAGGTTACAGGAAGAGGAAGGAGGAGAAACATTTATTTTCTTCTTCCTACTTTCTTTCTTTTTTTTAATGGAACGCTTCATGAATTTGCGTGTCATCCACGCACAGGGGCCATGCTAATCTTCTCTGTATCGTTCCGGTTTTAGTACATGTGCTGCTAAAGCAAGTGTCTCTTCCTACTTTCACTCACAGACCCAGTCCCATCTTACCCCCTCCTCATGTCCCAAGTCATGAGCATCAGGGGAAAAGAAACAGAGAGAAATAAGGTAAGAGGATAGAAAGAGCTGATAATAAGTAGAGTTTTCCACAGCCAACTTCATTCCACTGAGAACAAGGTGAGAGCCTTCCAAAAGGCATGTGGAGTTTCACTCCACACTCCTTTATCCATCTCACCTCAAACTCTGATCTACTTAGGCCAACCTAAGAGTTTGAATTGATAATCTTTCTCCCACCAGCCCCCAGAGGGAACTGGACATAGCCTTCCTTGTTTATATCTCTTTTTAAAAGAGCAATGGCTAACTGAACAGATCTAAGATTCAAGACATTCATTCTGGGCTTCCCTGGTGGCGCAGTGGTTAAGAATCCCCCTGCCAGTGCAGGGGACATGGGTTCGATCCCTCATCCGGGAAGATCCCACATGCTGTGGAGCAACTAAGCCCGTGCGCCACAACTACTGAGACTGCACTCTAGAGGCTGCCAGCCACAACTACTGAAGCCTGTGCACCTAGAGCCCGTGCTCTGCAACAAGAGAAGCCACTGCAGTGAGAAGCCCGTGCACCGCAACAAAGAGTAGCCCCCCTCACCGCAGCTAGAGAAAGCCCGCATGCAGCAACGAAGACCCAATGCAGCCAAAAATAAAATAAATCAATTTATATATAAAAAAGAAGACATTCATTCTGTAATGAAGCTGGGGTGTGACTGTAAAGTCAGCACCCGTCGAAGAAGCCAACCTCCTTTCCCCTGCTCCTTGCCTCTCCTCTTCACGGAGCATTTAGAAATTACATTTGTCTTCTTTTGGCCAAGGATCAGAAGGTGCGAATGAACATGTGGTGTCTAGAAAAATGCCCATGTCAGCTGCAGCACACTCTCTCCAGAATTACAGAGGACAGTGGCATCTCTCAGTTGGCACAAGCTGTGTACCCAGAACCCCGCCCCAGGCATGCAGCAGTCCACCCTATCCATTTGCCTCCTTCATGCCAAGTTGGCTAAGGTTCTTACGACACAAGCTCAATGCAATTCTCTTACACATCAAGAAAATTCATCTTTGGCCCTAGACCAGACACACCCAGCCACTGTGCACACTTTTTTTTTTTTTTTTTTGCGGTACGCGGGCCTCTCACTGTTGTGGCCTCTCCCATTGCGGAGCACAGGCTCCAGACGCGCAGGCTCAGCGGCCATGGCTCACGGGCCCAGCCGCTCCGCGGCATGTGGGATCTTCCCGGACCGGGGCACGAACCCGTGTCCCCTGCATCGGCAGGTGGACTCTCAACCACTGCGCCACCAGGGAAGCCCCCACAGTGTCTTTTAAGAAAGTGTGTATGTGCCTCTTTTCCAAGAATTGAACAGCTTCCTGCCTGCTGATTAGGGAATAGTGATGTTTGCATTTTCAGCTACAGCAATAAAACTCTAAGCATTACACATCCCAGGTCCCACCAATGACTGTGCATGTCCTGATACAAAATGTTCTTGAACCTGTGCAGGACTGAAGAGAGCAATGACCCTGTGATCTAGACTTTAGTCATTCCCAAAGTCAACGGGATAACGACCACATGTATCTTCCTCATCAGATACAATCTAGGGAGTGCCAGGTCCCAACAAGTAAGAGAAGTGTAAGCAGAGGCTGGCAGGCAGACTGTCTGTGCCAACAAATGTAGACTGGCTGGGGGAAAAGCCACTTAACTCACAGTCGACTTCCAGGGGACCTCTAGAGACCCCCCGCTAGAATCCCAGAATGTCTAGAATAGAAAGTTCTCTGTGAAGGTTCAAATCTTTCCTTTCTAGAAACTCCAGATAGGAGACTAGGGAAGATTAAGAGAATAATTCCAGTCCTAATCCCACCTTCAACTATAGAACATGCTGGTCTAGGAAGTTCCCTAGTGGTCTGCTAATTAGGACTCAGCGCTTTCACTGCCAAGGTCTGGGTTCAATCCCTGGTCAAGGAACTGAGATCCCACAATCAACATGGTGCAGCCAAAAAAAACACCAAACCATGCACCATGCTGGTCTAGTGGAAGCCACTGATTCAGGGCTCGGACTGCAGGTGTTATACAACATACTCGGGGGCTAGCTGTTTCTAAATCCTTTGTCATCAAACATTGGGCTTATTTCAACTTTTCCCCAACAACATCAGGGTTTTCTTTGCTATGTTTCCTTGGTGTCTAGGTCTGGCCCTTCTCCAGCGCAGGAAGGTCACCCTGCAAGGCCCCTTCTTATGACTGCCTCTCTCAAAAGTCCCTGGGCCTCACTGCTGCTTTTCAAGCCAAACATGAATACACCCTATTAAAACTGGAAATTTCAGTATCTAACAATAAGGGAGTAGCTTAAAAAGATCCCAGTACATTCATACAATGGAATACTATGCAACTATTAATAAATTTTAAACAATAGACTATATGTAGTGACAGAGAAAAGGTTTCCCATTTACTAACTAAAAATGAACAATTTAATAATTAGTATGATTTGACCCAAAATTTGGCTGAAAAACGTGTCTGGAGACTTTATATACACGTGTATATGAAAGCATTTTAAAAAAGGATTAGAAAGACACTAAAATGTTAACAGTGACTAGAAATGAAAGGATCATGGGTGATTATTTTCTTGTTTATATGTATTCTCCAAGACAGAGGACATTACTTTTGTAATCAGTAAAAACCAAAATTATCATAGCATCCCCAAATAGGAGGGATTGGTTCTATGCCATCTTGGGCCATGGCTACTTGGTGGTTCCCACCCAGCTGGCTGCCAAATTGCACTAGACAACACTGGCACTCACCACCGGCCTGAAGGGAGGCCCCAAGCTCATCCTTCCACTGGCTTAATCTGGAAAATGAAGGTGGGACACAAAACCCCAATTCACTGCCACCCCTGGGCCTACTTGACCACACCCTCCATCCACCCTGGGGCCCAAATTCCAGCTCTGCACTCACCTGTTCTGCAATAAGGGTAGGCATTCCACGCTTTTTCATGTATATTCAGGGCTCCCTCCGGGGCCAGCATTCGAACAAATGTGGGCACTTTGCTGTAGTGAGAAAAGGGTTATGAAGAGAAACAGAGGAGAGAGTTAGAAGACAATGGGCTAAGGACTTCCCTGGTGGCACAGAGGTTAAGAATCTGCCTGTCAAGGCAGGGGACATGGGTTCGAGCCCCGGTCCGGGAAGATCCCACATGCCGTGGAGCAACTAAGCCCGTGCGCCACAACTACTGAGCCTGATCACCTAGAGCCCGTGCTCTGCAATAAGAGAAGCCACCACAATGAGAACCCCGCGCACCACGACGAAGAGTAGCCCCCGCTCGCCACAACTAGAGAAAGCCCGTGTGCAGCAACAAAGACCCAACACAGCCAAAAATAAATAAATAAATAAATAATAATAATAAAAAAGAAGACAATGGGCTTCTACTGCACATTCTCCAGGCTGCAGCTCCAGCTTCTTTGTGGGGAGTTGACACACAAGTTCCCCTGAGAACAGCAGGTTACTCTGTGTGTGAAAAGCCACCTGTCAGAGCCTGACACCCCAGCTCAGCTGGCTACTAACATCCAGCCGCAACTTGGCCCCCTACCCTCCAGGAACAGGACAGCAGGTGAGGCCCCGGGCTACCGGCCACAGCTTATCAGTCCTTACGCTATCATTACGCACTCTTCCAGAGCTCACTGGGCCCAGGGCATGGTACTACACGTTGCAAGGATGAGATGTCTTCAAGAGTGGACCAGAGTGACTGGCTGACTAACCTGGAATATGGGATCCAAGATGACTTGATCTCCTAGGGTCAGTTCTGGGCAGCCAGGAGGGCCTCAGGGCCATCTGCCTCCCAGGACAAAATATTTTCTTCCATTCAATTCTTATCTCAGGTTACAGAGCAGCAGGTACCCTATGAGCTCTTTTTGTTTCTTTTATTTAAAAAAAGGTATGTGTATTCCTCTGCCTCAGCTTTTAACTGGTAATCTACGCAGTCTTAGCAGGCTCCAACAACCTCATCAGCTTAGTGCCTGACGCCTAAGAAAAAGAGCTACCTCCAGGACACAGCTAACTCGGAACACACAGAGCAGTCCACTGAGATCCACTCACTCTTGGCCACACTCATTCAGGTACGTACTTCTATGAGTTAGGCACCACGATGCATGTAGGAATCACACAGACATGGCTCCTGCCCTCAGGGAGCTTCCGTTCTAGTGAGGAGTAGAACTAACCAGGCAGAGCACTGTGAGAACACGGTGCATGGGGAGGCTCCCCAGGGAAAGGAAGGTTTACACCGAGTAGCGAGTGGGTAGGACTGAGCTAGACAAGAGGACGGAAGTGGGGTGGGAAAAGCTGGGGGGAAGAGAGAAGTTCAGAGTAGCTGGTGTAAGGTATGAGGTGAGGAATACAGGAGAACAAGCAGAGGCTGGGTCATAAAAGATCTTGTAGCTGCAACAAAGAGGATGGACTTTATCCCGAAGGCAAAGGGCCATCTATAGCTTCTAAGCTAGGGAGCAACAGATCTTCTGGACAGAACGCTTGGAGCTGTGCAGAGAAGTGGAAAGCATGGAGACCAGTTAGGAGATGCTGTGGTAATCCAGACAAGAGATGATGGAAGGAAATGGAAACGCTGGAGATAACCAAGGAGATGGACTCAAAAGGACTTGATGAGGGACTTCCCTGGTGGTCCAGTGCTAAAGAATCCGCCTTACAATACAGGGGACACAGGTTCGACCTGTGGTCAGGGAACTAAGATCCCACATGCCGTGGGGCAACTAAGCCCACGCACCACAACTACTGAGCTCCTGAGCCTCAAATAGAGAGTCCGTGTGCGGCAAACTACAGAGCCCACATGCTCTGGAACCCATGCGCCACAACTAGAGAGAGAAAAACCTGCACACTGCAACTAGAGAGAAGTTCGTGTGCCGCAGAGAGAGATCCCGCATGCCTCAATAAAGATCCCGCGTGACGCAACTAAGACCCAATGCAGCCAAAAATAAAATAAAATAAATAAATAATAAATAAATCTTTAAAAAAAAAAAAGGACTTGATAAGACGAATAAGGAAGAGGGTGTTGTGAATCCATGGTTTCCGATTTGGGACAACTAACGGCTTTGGTCCTCATGAGGGGAGGTGGTCATGGCATTCAACACTGTTGGTTTTCTTTTCTTTACTGTTGGTTTTCTTTTCTTTTCTTGGCAACTGGGTGTTTTGGGGTTAAGAGTAGTGGTAGGTAGCAGTTCAAAGTTTCCACCCTCTCCATAAGGGAGAAGGTGAGACATGTCCCACCCTCCATATGTACAGACCTCCTCTCTGCCACTTTGGCTGGACCAGCTGAGTCTTGAGGAACCAACTGGCCCCTACTACCAGCCTCACTATCTCTTTTCAAAGTTCTCTTTAAAAAATACAAATGTGCTGTGGGGAAAGTGTGTCTTTTTTAAATTAATTAATTAATTTTTGTTTGCGCTGGGTCTTCGTTGCTGCGCGCAGGCTTTCTCTAGCTGCGGTGAGCGGGGGCAACTCTTTGTTGTGGTGCGCGGGCTTCTCATTGCAGTGGCTTCTCCTGTTGCGGAGCACGGGCTCTAGGTTCGCAGGCTTCAGTAGCTGTGGCACAAGGGCTTCAGTAGTTGTGGCCTGCGCGTTCTAGAGTGCAGGCTCAGTAGTTGTGGCACAGGGTTTAGTCGCTCCACGGCAATGTGGGATCTCCCCAGCCCAGGGCTCGAACCCACGTTCCCTGCAATTAGCAGGCGGATTCTTAACCACTGCGCCACAGGGGAAGCCCCAGAAGGTGTGTCTTAAGCCTTATTCTAATCAACAGTTAATGGCTCAGTAAGTATTGGTTGGCAGTCAACTCAGAGGAGGACGAGAAGGCATGGAGGGAAAAGAGCACAATGTCAAGGAAATGGGATCCTGGTGAGTTTTTTTGTTTTGTTTTGTTTTTTTAACTTTTTGACCACAGCACGCAGCATGTGGGATCTTAGTTCCCCGACCAGGGATCAAACCCGTGCCCCCTGCAGTGGAAGAAGGGAGTCTTAATCATTGGACCACCAGGAAGTCCTTTGATGAGATTTTTTTCCCCACTTCAGTGTTGTTCTCTTCCTGGCTCTGGCACTCACAAAATCCTGGACCCCTCTGGGCTGGCACTTTTACATCCCTAGATCAGCAGACTACATTAAATCAGCCAGTTTACCAAATGAAAATGAAACTGCTTTGCTCAGTTTAACTGACTAGAGATTAAGGTTCAGGTTTAAGTTGCACAACAATGTGAATGTTACTTAATGACTGAACTTAAAAATGGTGGGACTTCCCTGGTGGCACAATGGATAAGACTCCGTGCTCCCAATGCAGGGGGCCCAGGTTCGAGCCCTGGTCCGGAAACCAAATCCCACATGCATGCCACAACTAAGGAGCCTGCCTGCCGCAACTAAGATCCAGTGCAACCAGATAAATAAATAAATAAGTAAATATTTTTTAAGAAATGGTAAGAATGGTGAATTTTGTGTTATGTACAATTTACCACAATTAAAAAAAATAGCAGGTTTATTTTTTCCAGTACTGGGTAGTTTCTAAAACTAGATTGATTCAATTTCCATTCAAGCTGGTGTATGTTTACCATGGCTTTCAATGTCCTTTGGGCCAGCTTACAGTTTACTGAAACATTACTGTCTTGGTTAGGGATTCAGCAATTGTATGGTTTGCAATGGATTTTGGTACACCAATCAGTTCAAGCCATACTCTTAAATACTTATGCCTTTGATCCAAAGAGAGGTACCAAAATTTCTCCAGTAGCTGATTTCACAATATCAGAATTTAAAATATTACCTGACCCCACAATTCTACTTGTAGGAACATTTACTATAGATTCACACACATTGGGTACATCAAAAGATTTGTGCAGAAGGAGTTTTAGTGGAGTACTGTATGTAAACATCTGGAAATGACTGTAAATATACTTCAAGAGAAGACTGGTGAAACAACTTCTAGCACATTTGTTTAAAGATACGACGTGTGGGCTTCCCTGGTGGCGCAGTGGTTGAGAGTCCACCTGCCGATGCAGGGGACACGGGTTTGTGCCCCGGTCCAGGAAGACCCCACATGCCGCGGAGCGGCTGGGCCCATGAGCCATGGCTGCTGAGCCTGTGCATCCACGGGAGAGGCCACAACAGTGAGAGGCCCGCGTACCGCAAAAAATAAATAAAATAAAAATAAAGAATAATAATAAAAACAAACAACCCTTTAAATGAGCAAAGAAGAACTACCTCTACCTACTCTCACAGGTGAAGCAACTTGATCAACCAGCTAACAACTCAGAAAACACCCCGAATGATCCGCTGTCTCCACTTTGATACCAGGACGCCTTCGCTCTGCCGCGCAGCCACCTACCTCTGTAAGTGGTAGATCTTGTGCGTGTACTGGCCTTTCTCGCCGTCCTTTTCATAGGGCTCATTCACCAGGACCTCCACACCTTCACCACCACCCGTTTCATTTTTGCTGGCCTCAGCCACAGAGTACAGCTGCCCTACTTGATACTGAAGAAACAGAGAGACGGGAGTTACTGCCAACGCAGAATCTTCTCGATGGCTGCACACAGTCCAGTTGCCAGAACTGTCCAATTAGATCGCTCTGGGACCCCCTGATCCGGGAGCTTATCCCGCAGTTTCTCATGTGGCCTTGCCCAAATCCACCGAGAGACACTAAGAAAAGCTGCTCCGTGGCCTCTCTTTAGCCATCAGGTGTGTTTAATTTCATCTTTCCCATTTTCACATCCTACTTCAAGGCTTCAGGAGGCAGGTGAATATGCTTAATCTCACACCACTATCCAGAAAATAGAGTCCAAGGTAGTTTTTGCCCTGGACCTGCCTTTGGTCCCAGATCCCCAAACAAGATCTGGGTTGGTTGTTAGAAATCTCTTTATCCCATTCATTTAAACAGGTCCTAAGACATGACTTCTTGTAAAGAAAGGTACCCAGTGCACTGTGAAATCCACAACCCCTGCTATAAAACTGGCTCATCGGGACTTTGCTGGTGGCGCAGTGGTTGAGAGTCCGCCTGCCGATGCAGGGGACACGGGTTCGTGCCCTGGTCCAGGAAGATCCCATGTGCCGCAGAGCGGCTGGGCCCGTGAGCCATGGCCGCTGAGCCTGCACGTCCGGAGCCTGTGCTCCTCAATGGGAGAGGCCACAACAGTGAGAGGCCCGCGTACTGGGAAAAAAAAAAAAAAAAAAAAAACTGGCTCATCTACTTGTTTCTTCTCCAGCGTTGGGCCCCTCCTCACCCTGCCAGCAGCTCCCAGAGCAGTCCTGCAGGCAACCAAACCTCCTGAGGCTTTCCTGCTTCCTGGGGCTGAAGCAGGCACCCTGCTTCCCGTATTAGACAGCACAGATTCCTACCCCACAGTGCTGGCTGGGCGCACCCTCTATGTTGGCACTTACTAGATGGCCAAAGCCTAGTTTTCCTTTATTTGGGTCACATGCCACCCTATCAAGTCACCAGTCAAGATCACTGGCCTCCTCTGATCCCTCAAGACAACTCAGTATTAGGGCCAATGACCTGGGCAGTGCCCAGGCCTGGCCCTTCTGCTCCCTTCTCTCTGAGGGAAGCTGTCTAGAGGGAAAAATGAGGTGAAAAGAGAATGAACGCAATCATTAAGAAGGGAAGTTACGCCTATACCAAAGGATGCATCTTCCCTATCACGGCCAATGCCACCAGGCACAACAGTTTAGGGAGTATGAGAAAAAGAAACTGGATTATAGTTTGGGGAGGGGTGGGGATCGATTTTCCTCACCCTCCATGCCCCTTCCCCAAGCTCCTGGTACTCTCAGGAGTGAAAGACAAAGGTCGTTTTCCCTTTGAGGCCTGCTCTACCCGGCAGCCTCCTAAGCACCACAGAGACGTTTCTGGGCAAACATGGAAGGAGGTGAGGCAGCTCACCAGGACAATTCACTGCTCACCACGAAGCTGAAAGAGCCCTAACTTCCAAAGCAAAAACGCAGTGCAGGATGCCAAGGAAAGGCCCAGGCAAACCGTCAAGGCTGGGTTAATCCTGTAAAGAGGAACATCTGGGTGAGAGCCAGTCACCTTGACCTTGCTAATCCAGAGCAACATCAGGGCTGCCTCAATGCCCCCAGGGAGCCCCAAGCTGTCCCTCTGCCTTTCCAAGTCCACCCCCTAACAGAGGCACACATGAAATCCCCTATCAAGTGGGTCAGGGTTTGGCTGAGCCAGGGGTTCCTAGGAGGCAGCAGTAATTCTGTTTCAGAGAAAAGTCATAAGAACATCTAACCACTGACTCAGCAGTCCTAAAGGGAAGGGGAGGCTGGTTTTACCAGGCCGGTGGAGGGGACTGGGGGGCCGGCTGGTGGTGCTGCTTGGGGAGGGGCCCCGGCAGAGACTAATCCCCTTCATTTGGTTCCTCTTCAGCTGCAGGAATCAGAGGGCAGGCTCTAAGAGGATCAGTGTGTTGGGCTGGCATCTTCCCCTTTTAATCTCTCTTGATATTCTGATCCTTTAATCCCAATGAGACATGTAAGGCAGTTTTGTTAATCCTAAGGGGTGAATAAGACTAGCCTCCACAAGCTACAAGTGAGGGACACTCTTCATGTCAGAGGGTTCCCTTTGGCACCATGGCTCTGCACCCTGGGAAAGCAGAAAGCAGCCAGACTCAGATGGGGTAGAGATGGGGGATGGGGATCAGAACATTAAATCAGATAAAGAGCCCCAAGGAGACGAGGATTCCAGCCTCCTCTGGCCCAGGACAGTGCTCCCTGCCCTGGAGATCTGCTCCCTTGTTCCCAAGAAAGAAGACAGCTAAGGAAAACAGAGACTCCACCACTTTGGCAATCTGGGAGTGGGAGCCCAGGAAGATGTAGTGGGTGCGCCTGAAACATGTCATGAAAAACAGCACAGCTGTTGGTCCCACCCCCGTGGACCTGCCAGCCCAGGCACCAAAGGGGCCTGGTGCCATGCATCTCTGGAAATGAGAAGTAAAACAGCCCTACCCACGGTAGGGGGAAAAGGCGGCCCGAACTGAGCAAGGAACCACTGGCGGACACACCACGTTAAACAGCCAGGGCTCTCTTGCTTTGCTGCAGAACGTCCAGAAACCCTGCACAGTGAGTATTAGGCCAAAGGCTCTGGCCAGCCAGAAGCTGATTTTACCCCAAAACATTGATTCAAGCCATCAGGATGGTCATAAAGACAGAGGCTTCTCTATTCTCTTTTCATTCCCCTTCCAAATCAGAAAGCTCTGAGGGCCTCCAATTGGGAAGTGAATCCAACAGCCACATGACACTGGGCTGTTCCCATGGGAACCGTTAGTCAGGATGGGTTATCGATAAAGACTCTGAGAAGGCTGGTCATTACTTATCTCTTCTTTGGCTTCCGCATTCAAGATTTTCTGATCTCCTGGAACCAAGGTTCAAGCCATCAAAAGAGCAGCTCCTGCTTCAACCCTGCACAGGCCAAGCACTGCTTTCTCATCAGTGGTTTATGGCTGAGAATGGGTTGACCATCACCAGGCTTACAGGTGAATCGTAACCAGTGCTGACTTCCCAAGCTTCTGCTTTCAGGCTCAGTTCACCCCACAATTTCCTCAATGCTCCAAAAACAAACAACCACAAACTGAAAACGCCAATTGTGGACGCTCTCAAGGTGAGTTCCCCTTTCCCTCCATGCTTGGCTCCACCATAAGCAATCAGCCAAGAGGTGCCCCCGGACAGTGCTGGCCCTACTGGGTCTGCCACACCTCCCAGAGACACTCCCACCTGTCATTCCATCAAGAAACTCCCTGCAGGGGCCTCCCTGGTGGCGCAGTGGTTGAGAATCCGCCTGCCAGTGCAGGGGACACAGGTTCGAGCCCTGGTCCAGGAAGATCCCACATGCCACGGAGCAACTAAGCCCACGTGCCACAACTACTGAAGCCCACACGCCTAGAGCCCATAGTCCGCAACAAGAGAAGCCACCACAATGAGAAGCCCACGCACAACGAAGAGTAGCCCCTGCTCGCCGCAACTAGAGAAAGCCCGCGCGCAGCAGCGAAGACCCAACACAGCCATAAATAAATTAATTAATTAATTAAAAAAAAAAGAAACTCCCTGTAAAAATGATCCACTTCACCCCTAAACACCACTTTGAGGTACTCCTGAACTCCTGGGGAACATCTTCCTCTCTGGGGTGTGGGATCCTCCTGTACAGCAGAGAGAGAGGCATAGGACCCCCAAGTTTCAGGGCAAGTAATGTGCTGGGCCTTCCTGCTTGGCCTCCTGGTTTGGAAAATCATCACTTGCTGTTTTTTCATAAAGAGAGCAAGGACCCCAAAGGAGATGGGTTAGCAGGGCTCCCCCAAGCCAACAGCTCTCAGCCCAAGCCCGTGGTTCCCAGGCCCCATGTACATCTCAGGGGCCTCCAGGGATCGCAGCATCTACCCAGCTATCCCCTCCCCCAGCTTCCCCAGTCTCATTTCTCTTATCCTCCTTTCCCAGAACTCCCACGTCACGTTCGAGGCCCACCCTGACCCCTCCCCCAGGTCTCCACAGCTCTTAACAGACGTACAGCCCACCACCAGAGACAATCCTCTGGGGGGCCAATGCCTGCCGACCCTCTTTGGGCGCCAAGAAGCCATTTGTCTCATCTCAAGTGTGCTGCGGGCTCTGTTGGCCTGATCTCAGTTTTCAAAGGTCCATTTCATATTTGGAACAGGGTGGAAGTTATCACAAGAGCTGACACTGCAGGAAAGAGGGCGACTGAGGGCACCATACTGGCTGAGCAGCTTCACCCAAAGTCAAGCTTAACTGAAAGCTGAGGGGCCTGTGGATTCCAAAGGGAGCAAAGAACAAGGCTGAACTGGGAGAGGAGAGTGAAGGAAGTTCAGAGAAAGGGCGGGACAAGGGCGGCTCTGTGACAGTCTTCTGCTGTCCCAGAGACCAACTCTGAGTCAGCACGGCCTATGAACCTTCTTGTGGCAAATCCTGCCAGATCCCTATACACAGGAACGTCAGGCCCAAGAACCATAAAAGGA
The DNA here is from genome assembly GCF_963455315.2 of Globicephala melas. Taxonomy (NCBI): domain Eukaryota; kingdom Metazoa; phylum Chordata; class Mammalia; order Artiodactyla; family Delphinidae; genus Globicephala; species Globicephala melas. The sequence goes on from NC_083333.1 coordinate 7,420,499, forward strand.
CAGAGGGCAAGCCAAGCCCATCTGTCATTCCCTGCCCTCCGTGAAAGAAGGGTTCTGGGCCTCGGTCTTCATAGCAGTCACCTAGAGTATGGCTAGGAAGGGCCTCAGAGATTTCCAGTCCTGCTGGTTTGTCACACAACCAGAGAGAGCCAGGCACACTTCCCTGTTGAGTCACAGAGGTCCCAGAAATGCACGTACTTCATCCTCTCAGTAACATGCCCCCAAACAGGCTGAGTTCTAGCAGGTAACAGGGGCTGGTTTAGTGTCTATTCAAAGTTATCTCGCTGGTCAACAGCTTGAGGCAGGTTGCACATAGTTGGTCAGATACATAAGCGCCCTCCTTCAACAGAAAATTGCACCAGGAAAATTCACATCGAGTACTGGTTATCTCTATGCTAGAACAAACATGAAAACCACAAGAAGATACTAGCGTGGGCCGCCAGGAGCCCGACTGAGCTAAGGGTCACAAGCAAGTATATCCAACTATGAATAAAAAGAAGAAAAAGGACTTACCTCTTCTACAGACACAGGTAGGATGACTCGACTGCAAGAGAGGGAAAAGAGTATCAACTTCAGGCTCTGAAACCTGCTCTGAAAGCATCATCTTAGAATGGTATTAAATGTTTTGTTGCACGTGACGCTACACTCGCTGTCAAAAACCCAGCAGAGAATGGCCCCGAGTGCTTCAAGGCTACGACCCTCTGTCCCTTCTGGCACTTCATTTAGAGCCCTGTGATTCGGTGCAAACCTGTCCCCTCACCAGCTACTTCCCAGGCCTCTGACTCACATTTGGAGCTGTCTTCTTCTCCCTCTCTCCCACTCATATCTTCCCCAACAAAACTCGCCAATGGGTCTACCTCTCTCCGTTAACATAGGAGGTTGATACAGGAGGACTCACCCCTGCAAACTCCGAAGCCAAGATGAGGATTCAGACCCAAAGAAGCAGGTCCTGGGGATTTACTTCTGTGGACCCAACCTCCCAACAACAGCCCTCAAGGTGAAAGGCTAGGGAGGGGCCAAGCTCCTTGGAGGATTAATCACCCTAAGAGCACGCACCAACCATCTCTGCTCTGGGGCCACATATTACAGTACAAGCTACTACCACAAAGCCATCAGGAGAGGACACCTAACTTATGTCCTGACCTCCAGAAGCTGTCCAAAGACACCCCAACTGATCACTTTCTTTTCCTTCTCCATTTCAATGACTACCAATTGTTGGAGGTACCACCAATCAATCACCTGATGGAGAAGCCATGGCCAGCAAAGTCCCACACTGGTCAGAACTCCACACACAGAGGTGTGAGGGCCAGCGGCCCTTCTCTGGGTGGCTTGCATTTGTAATGCAGAGCAACGGCCAACCCCCAGCTCAAAACTGTGAGGTCAGAGAGCTGAGACAAAAACGCTTGGTTGGGGCTTCCCTGGTGGCACAGTGGTTGAAGGTCCGCCTGCCGATGCAGGGGACACGGGTTCGTGCCCCGGTCCGGGAAGATCCCACATGCCGCGGAGCGGCTGGGCCCGTGAGCCATGGCCGCTGAGCCTGCGCGTCCGGAGCCTGTGCTCCGCGACAGGAGAGGCCGCAGCGGTGAGAGGCCCGCATACCGCAAAAACAAAAAACAAAAAACAAAAAAACGCTTAGTTGTATTCCTATGAATCAAGTCAGCTCCCAAGCTTAGATTCTCAGTTCCCAGACCCTAGGTGGAACCCCCTGGAGCCTCCTGCATCTTGCATGCTTGGTGAAGCACGTGCTGCTATGCTCTCCTTTCTATGCAGTGGTCCTGCCAATTGGGATCCTTGCTCCAGGCTGGTAAAGAGCCTGCTCACTAGTTTCTAGTCCCACAAAGGTCCCCAGATAGCAAGAGACACCCAGAGGGATCTGAGAAAAACTTCACACTCAAGGCAAGGCACAGAGCAGAAAAGTAGCAGGAAAAACAAAATGGGCTCCAAGTCTCTACTGCCTGCTAACTCCCCTTCCTCCAGAATGACTCAAATACTGTAAATCCTGCAGGTTACTGGATGCTGCCACTAATGTTGTCCTCCCATTAGAGAAAGCCAACAGTGCAGAAAAATACTTCCAACTTGGAGGCCACAATTTCTGTACCCTCAGGAGAAACTTCCTAGAAAACAATAAGCCTTTTATCTTCAAGAACAGCAGTAAAAATCACATCCAAGAATTTGCAGAAATCAAATCAAGGAGAATCCTGTTACAGGAAGTGTCAGAAAAATCAACAGGGACAAACTTCAGACCCTGGGCAGGCAGTAAGTCTCCCCCAAAAAGAGATGGGCATCAGCCAGTTCCTGACAGGATGCCCTGAGGCTGCTATAGGACAGCTGCACACCCAGACATTTCTCCCTGGCTCCTTGGGAGCAAAACCACTTCAGCAGCAATAGGGTGCAATTCCAAAGGACAGGGCCACAGAGGCAGTGCGGGGCTGGGCCTGGAGCTGTGCTCACTTCAGTGTGACCTTCACTTGCACTCTCCAGAGCTGCAGCGCTGCAGCCACAGCCAGGTGTCTCCGATGCCCCCCTCTTGGTCCCCCGCCCAGGGGTGCACACACACGCCCAAGCACACACAGGGCACAAGTTGGGCAGAAAGGAAACGCAGATGCCAGGCAGGCTCTGCACACCTGGCACCTTGGACCTTTCCCTGGCAGGCTTCAAGGGGTGGAGAACAAAGACTGAGAAGGGAGGACCTCTCTTCAAAACTCACTCAGATCTCTTCTGAAGGTCCCTTCCTTTCCCTGCCTGACCCTCTTTACAAAACCTACAGGTTTCTACAGATTCTAGGATTCAACTGGGAATAGAAAAAAAAGAATCAGGAGAATGGGAAAAGTCTGTCATCTGTACAGTCAAGATTAAAATCCAAAGTGCACCATGCCCTCCTCTTGTTGGATTCCCAAGATTCTTCCTCCTCACCACACAAAACTCTGTACTCTGGCTGGATCAGCATCAGATCGGATGTCAAGAAATAGAGGTGGGGGGACTTCCCTGGCGGTCCAGTGGTTAAGACTCCGTGCTTCTACTGCAGGGGGCATGGGTCCGATCCCTGGTCGGGGAACTAAGATCCCGCATGCCGCTCAGTGTGGCCAAAAAAAAAAAGAAATAGAGGTGGAGGGGCTTTGAAATAACACTCTTCAGATGAGGTGTCAAGCTGGGATGACACCTGGGTCTCTTCCCTTTGCTATCCAAAGCTCCACACTATGTCCAAAAGTCCTAAACACCTCCAAGGAGCAAACCAGATGGGATGGGGCAAAGTCCCTTCACTGACAAAATGGAAACAGCTCTCAGCACACCTGCCTGGCTACCAAGTGAATTCCACCAGATGCTCTCTACCTGAACACCTCCCACTTCCGGACCTTCTGGGCTTCTGGCTGAATGCTGCCCACTTGCCCTCCCCTCCAGGGAAGCACAGTTTCACTGAAAGTTCTGCACGTACACATCCAATCTCTCCTCTCCCCCCACCCCCAATCTTTCCTCTTTGAAGAAGAAGAAAAAAAAAGTCCTAAGATGTGTACTTGGAACCATGAGCTTCAGGAATGGGTCATCTCATATTTGAAAGATTAGCAATCCGAACATCCCCACCTGTCATCCAGTCCCGTGGATTTCACGAGCAAGCCCATCTCCCTGCAACTCCTACCAGAAGTCACTCATCTCCACCGCCCATTAACTACTCAGAAACTCCCTCACTCTTCACCATTTTTCCTCAGTCAATGGCTTTATGAAAATATCAATGCCTCAGAGCAATTTCCCCATCTCTTTGCACCAAGACTGAGAATCCCCCAGAGACATGTTGGCCCTGTCCCCCACCCCAACTCCAATAACATGTATATTTACTCACAAACATACTCTTTTTCCAAACTGTTCTCCTCCCTTTCTAACATCCTAGCTCTCTCCATCACCATAACTCCCTCATATCACTTCAGCCCCTGCCCAATATTTTTTGGACTCCTCACCCAAGTGTCTCCAAGTCCCAAGCAATCAGCCTAAGCCTTTTTTCCCAAATACCTCGTCCTCTGCCCCCACCACGTGGGCACCATGTCACACCATCTGTCCCCTCTGCTATCTCCTTATACCCTTCCCCTGTCGCTCAGCCTGACGCTGACTCCCTAGTCCTTTTCCTGTGTCTACTTATCACAATCCTTCCCCTGATGCCTAAGGCAGCCACTCCTCACACCCCAGGTTGCCCTCAACACTCGGCCCCATCATCCCAACTCCATTCTTGAAGCTGTCTTATCTGATCTCCCAGGGCCCCTTGGTATTGTTCAGCCCCAAACCCCTCTCCACTCTGGCTGGCTCCCCGGCTCCCCAGCCCTGTCTGCCCTTGTCTAACCGTTCCTCAGCCACTCAGACAACTCCTCCCTCTCCGGTGGGTCCTCTCAGCCAGTCCTGCAGCTCTGGCTGGCCCCTTCCTCCCTTAGCCTCCACTCTAGGACCACCGCACATCTCGTCCAGCACCCTCGATCCCCTCAGCCCCTCCTCATGCCCTGTCCGGCTCTCACTGTCCCCTTGACCTCATCTCAGGCCTGCCCGGCCCTCTTTGTCCCCTCAGCCTCTCCTCAGGCCTCTTCGGCCCTCACTGCCCCTTGGGCCCCACCTCAGGTGCTGTCCCTCCCGCTTTATCCCCGTTCGGCCCACCTCGGGCCCTGTCCGGCCCTCGCTGTCCCCTCAGCCCCTGCTGGGCCGCCCATCCAGCGCTCTCCATCCCGTCGGGCCCCGTCCGTCCTCCGCCAGGCCATCACCCTCCCTGCTCGTCATCCTCGACTCTCCCTCCCTCCTCGCTTCCGCACGGCCGGCTGGACACTCACTACTCCTTGAGCAGCACCATGTCGCTTCGCGGCTCGGCGGCTGCCCGCTGCCCGCCCAGCCTCCCGCCCGTTTCCCGGCGGCCGCTCTCCCCGTGGCCCGGCCCGGCTGCCTGTGCGCCTTCGTTGTTGTCTGCTCTGTCCCCGCCGCTCTCGCTGCGGTCGCCGCGCCGGCTCCTGCCGCCCCTGCCTCGCCGCCTTCCGCGCCGCTGCCGACGCCGCCCGGAGCTCCAGTTCCGCAGCGCCGCGCGGGGGCGGGGCGTCTCTGCGGCAACCAGAGCGTCACGCGCAGCGCTGCGCGCTGACCTAAGCGCGGAGGCAGAGCCTTCCCGGGCCCGCCCCCTCCCGTCCTTAAGTGGGCCGCGGCGCTGATATCCGCGTCCGAGGTGGGTCCCAGGCGTGCGCAAGACCCGGGCAGTAGGTGGGGCCGACACCGAGGTGTGCTGCAGGGTCCTAGGGGTGACTGATTATCTGCAGGCGGAACAGATGTCCCAGTACGGCTGGGCCTCCCCGGTGGTGTGGTTTGAGATCTAGGAAGAGGTTGTGTCAAAAAATAATAATGGCTAAGTTTACGTGCACGTGCTCTTCCAAGGGCTTGACTCCTTACAACAGCTCTACCAGAAATGTATTATTACTGTCCACAGTGACAGGTGAGGAGGAGGCAGAGCTTAAGAGACTTGCTCAAGAAAAAAAAAAAAAAAAGAGAGAGAGAGACTTGCTCAAGTCCAAAGCTAGCATGTGATGGGGCAGAGATTTTCACCTTAATATCTTAGTGTAATGTCTTTCTTTTTTTTTTAAATTCATTTTATTTATTTATTTTATTTTTTGGCTGCATGGGCTCTTCGTTGCTGCGTGCGGGCTTTCCCTAATTGCGGCGAGCAGGGGCTACTCTTCGTTGTGGTGCGCTGGCTTCTCATTGCAGTGGCTTCTCTTATTGTGGAGCTCTAGGGCTCTAGGCACGCAGGCTTCAGTAGTTGTGGCATGAGGGCTCAGTAGTTGTGGCTCGTGGGCTTAGTTGCTCCACGGTATGTGGGATCTTCCTGGACCAGGGCTCAAACCCGTGTCCCCTGCGTTGGCAGGCGGATTCTTAACCACTGTGCCACCAAGGAAGTCCTTAGTGCAATGTCTTTCATCCAAAAAGTATTTGCTAAGTGCCTGCTGTGTATCAAATTCTGTGCTTTTCTGTTGGTGGGAATGTAAACTGATACAGCCACTATGGAGAACAGTATGGTGGTTCCTTAACAAACTAAAAATAGAACTACCATAGGACCCAGCAATCCCACTACTGGGCATATACCCTGAGAAAACCAGAAGAGGGAGACACAAGAGGGAGGGGATATGGGGATATATGTATACATATAGCTGATTCACTTTGTTATACAGCAGAAACTAACGCAACATTGTAAAGCAATTATACTCCAATAAAGATGTTAAAAAAATTATCATCACAAAAAGATGAAAAAAAAGGAGCTACCTATGTGAGGTAATGGATGTGTTAATTATTTTGATCTTGGTAATTGTTCCATTTTATTCCATGAGTGTGTGTGTGTGTATGTATATATATATTCATCTCATTGTAGACTTTAAATATATACAATTATATCAATATTTGTGAAATATTCAATAAAGTCAGAAAAAAATGAAAAAAAAATCTGTGCTTTTGTTGAGTGAGCAAGTCAGACACCATCTAGCCCTGAGGGAGCTCAAGGTCAAGTGGGGGGGCTAGGTGGAGGGACAGCTAGGCAGTTAGGATGAAAAGGACTGTGAGAGGTGAAACACAGGTTTGGTGGCATTACACCCAGGAAGTGTAGTCAGCAAAGGCATTCTGGAGGAAGAGGTTCTAAGCTGAGCTCTTCAGGGGGCTGGGAGGGGAAGAGGTATCAGGCAGAGTTAATGCAAAGGCTGGGGCGCAGAGGGCCAGCATGTGCTCTAGGGGAACTGAGAGAGGTGACTGGGACATAAAGCTTGGGGGCTGAGGAGCTGTAGGAGATGGGAGTGGGGAGAGGGTTGGGGCCAGAGTATGCAGCTCCTGGGGGTGATAAGGTGTTTGTAGTCCATCCTCAGGGCATGGGCTGGCATCTACGGTTTTTTATGCAGCTCTGGCGTTTGAAGGCTCACTCTAAGAGCTGAGTGAAAAGGGGACTGAGGGAAACAGAGCAGAGGCAGGGAGCCTGGTGAGGAGGCCTCTGCAGAAGTCCAGGCAGAGTTGGACTAGGACAGTGGTGGGATAAGGGGGGAAAAAAAAGAGAGATGGAGGACTTCCCTCGTGGCGCAGTGGTTAAGAATCCGCCTGCCAATGCAGGGGACAAGGGTTCAATCCCTGGTCCGGGAAGATCCCACATGCCGTGGAGCAACTAAGCTCATGCACCACAGCTACTGAAGCCCACGCACCTAGAGCCCGTGCTCCACAAGAGAAACCACCGCAATGAGAAGCCCGCACATTGCAACAAAGAGTAGCCCCCGCTCTTGGCAACAAGAGAAAGCCCGTGTGCAGCAACGAAGACCCAACGCAGCCAAAAATAAAATAAATAGATAAATATTAAAAGAGAGAGAGAGAGAGAGAGACATGGATTTAGGAGCAACTCAGGTAAAATCAGCAAGACTTATTGACTAATTGGCTGAGAGAGTGAGAGCGAGAAGGGAAGAGCAAAAACTTCCCGGGTTTCTAGCCTGGGAGACTGGGTGGACGGCACTCCTTCAGGAAAACACAGGGAAGGCAGATTTGCACAGGGGAAGACAATGGCTGAAACGGAGCAGGACCCTGTGGGGCCCTCCCAGGTACAAATCCTTTCTGTGTCCCTCATTTCCAGTTTGTAAGAAATAGGCGTCACTCAGCCTCCATGACCTTCCCTGAGTTCTGAAGGGCATATTCAAACAGTTGCTATCCAGGGAAGGGAGGGAGTACAGAAACAAAGGAGGAGCAGAATACATAACAATTTCTTTGATATTCTGCTGGAACTAAGGCCCCCACCCAGCTGGAGGATGCTAACTTCAGCCTGGGCACAAGATTCCTGAACACCACCCTGTTACCTCACCACCAACCAGTCAAAAGAAAGTCACACACCCCGCAGCCCTCACCGCAAATTTTGCCTATAAAAAGTTTTCCCTGAAAACCATTGGGGAGTTCTGGGTTTTTGAGCATGAGCCACCTGTTCTCCTTGCTTGGTCCTGCAATAAACCTTTCTCTGCTCCAGACTCCACGGTTTGGCCTCACTGTGCGTTGGGCACATGAACTCCAGTGATGGACTCAAGGGGCACCGAGGTGATCGTGAGTGGGCTGCACAAGATAGAAAATTGGGAAAGGAGGATGGAGCAGGTGGCTATATTGCCGTCAAGCTATAACTGGCGCCCCAGGACAGCCCTGAATATTGCACATGTTGGCCATCAAATCCTAGAGTTCGAGTATGGATTGCCCCAGAAATCCAAGCCCAACGCCCTCGGGGAAAGACCAAGAGAGGCGACATTAGGACCCAAAGTCCAAGATCCAGTGAGCAGCCTGGACCCTGGTCCCCTGACCTCCCAGAATAGGATTTTTCTCCTACGTAATATCAATACAGTAAATCTTTTTTTTTTTTTAATTTATTTATTTTTGGCTGTGTTGGGTCTTCGTTGCTGTGCCTGGGCTTTCTCTAGTTGTGGTGAGAGGGGGCTACTCTTTGTTGCAATGCACGGGCTTCTCATTGCAGTGGCTTCTCCTGTTGCGGAGCACGGGCTCTAGGTGCACAGGCTTCAGTAGTTGTTGTGCACGGGCTTCAATAGTTGTGGCTCGCGGGCTCTAGAGCACAGGTTCAGTAGTTGTGGCACACGGGCTTAGTTGCTCTGCGGCATGTGGGATCTTCCGGGATCAGGGATCGAACCTGTGTCCCCTGTGTTGGCAGGTGGATTCTTAACCACTGCGCCACCAGGGAAGTCCCAATACAGTAAATCATTATTTAACAATTGCCGTGTGCTGGCTCTCTCCAGGAGGTAATCAAACCCTGCCGCCTGGAGCTTGCAGTGTAGCTGGGAAAGCTATATCTACTCATTCACTCCATAAAATATTGATTGAACTCCTTGCCCTGTCCTGGGCCTTTCTCTAGGCGCTCAGGATATAGGGGTGACCAAGAAAAACAAGGTCCTTCCTTTGTTCGGTGGGGCGAGGCAGAATATAAACAAATGCAGAAATAACTTCAAGTAGAGATGAATGTTATGAAGAGGCTGAACAGGGTGACTGGGGCCAGTGCCGGTGGTATTAGTTGGGTGGTCAAGAAAGACGCTAAGAGGCCATGTTTTGGGAATTCCCTGGCAGTCCAGTGGTTAGGACTCGAGGCTTTCACTGCTGGGGGCCTGGGGGCCGGGTTCAGTCCCTTGTGGGGGAAATAAGATGGTACAAGCCATGAGTTTCGGCCAAAAAGAAGAGGCCACGGGACTTCCCTGGTGGTTCGGTGGCTGACACTCTGCACTCCCACTGCATGGGGCCCGGGTTCGATCCCTGGTCAGGGAACTAGATCCCACATGCCGCAACTAAGACCCAGTGCAGCCAAATAAATATTAAAAAATAAAATAAAAAGAGGCCATGTTTAGACAGACACCTGAATGAGCTGAGATGAGGGAGCTTGGAGGGCCATGCAGGGCACTGGGGGAAGTAAAAAACAAAACAGTCATTAAAATACCTGAGAAACAGCCTCCATTTGGAGGAGCTCATGGAGAGGAGGCCTTGCACTCACAGAAAAAACGGTACCTAGTGACTGAGGTAGCTGGCCATAAAGGTGACCATGTGTGACACAAAGAACAGTGCTGGAAAGGGTCCAAGGAGAGGCCTCCTGGGCTGAAAAGGTGTAGGAAGTATCTGGGGACAAGGGGGATTTGAGACAGATTTGGCTAGAAAAGGGAAATGGCATCTTCGGAGGGAAAGGAACATATGCAAAGGGGCAGAGGCAGGGTTCTATGTGGGTGGAATTTGCGGGGTGGGGAGACCAGGGTAGAGCCCCTGGTCAGAGCATGAGTGGTTCATGTGGTGGACACACACACAGGAAGGACGGAGTGTGGGAACTTGAGTGCCACGTTCAAGATCTGGCCTTAAGGAATCCCCACTCCTCGTCATCCAGAATCAACTGTTAGCGAGATTTTGCCACACTTGCTTCATCTCTTTTCTGAAACATTTTAAAGCAGATCTCAGACATCATGTCATCTCTGCCCTCCATGTTTCCGTGTGCATTCTAGAAATATGGATATTTTCTTATGAATCCACAATGCCATGATCATACTGAACAAAATTAATAATTTCTTGATATTATCTCATACCAAGTTCAGATTTCCCTAATTGTCTAAAAAATGTAATTCTGTAGTTTATTTTAGATACGATCAGTATCTGAACAAGTCTGCATTTTTTTTTCCCTTCACATTTTATTTTCAGTTGCTCTGTTTCTTACATCTCTCACTCTAGCAAGCTTTGCTTCAGGTGTGCATAAGAGTTCGGCCTGGGGCTTCCCTCGTGGCACAGTGGTTAAGAATCTGCCTGCCAATGCAGGGGACACGGGTTCGAGCCCTGGTCCGGGAAGATCCCACATGCCACGGAGCAACTAAGCCTGAGCGCCACAACTACTAAGCCTGTGCTCTAGAGCCCACGAGTCACAACTACTGAAGCCCGTGCACCTAGAGCCCGTGCTCCGCAGCCAGAGAAGCCATAAAGAAAGAAAGGAAGGAAGGAAGGAAGGAAGAAAGAAAGAAAGAAAGAAAGAAAGGAAGGAAGAAAGAAAGAAAGGAAGAAAGAAAAAGAGGCCTTACATGAGGGGCCACAGCACTCTCGAGGGTGCCCCACTGCGAGTCAACAGTCCCACTGTGGGAACGGACCCCCTGGTGCCTGATGCTCTGGAGTCCCAGCCCTACCACTTCCCACTGTGTGACCTTGTGCAGGTTCCTTAACCGCTCTGAGCCTCGGCTCCTTCATTTGTAAAACGGGGACGATGGTAGTGGCTACCATGTGGGATTGCTGGGCATCGTAGATGAGGCGATGTGCATCAAATAATTTCATGCAGGACATGCCACATTTCTGTATTATCATTCTGGAGGAAAGGATGCTGTGAGGAAGGAGGGATGGACACTACTGCCCCTCGAGGCTACTTCTACGTGCTCCAGGCTGAACAGGCAAGAAGGACGTGACTCTCCAGTGTCACAGCGATCTTTCTGTCTCGCATGCCTCTCTTTCTTTGTCTCTCTCCCTCTCTCCCTCTTCGTCTCTCTCCCTCTCTCCCTCTTTGTACCCACCTTCTCTCCATCTCTCTAGCTAGCCCCCCTTCTGTCTCTCCTCTCCATCTCTTGGTATGACTGTTTCTCTTTCTGTCGATCTCTCTTTATCTCACCTCTTGTGAAAACACAGCCACCTCCTAATTTATCTCTCTTGGAAATCTGGTCTTGAAGGCACCTTCTTTCTTAAAGTGAGGCCTATGGGAGCACCATGCGGTCAGCCTGTCCCCAAATAGGAGATCTTGGCTCCTTTCCTGTTGTTACCATTGTGTACGTGTTTGTGTGTTTTTTAATAAAATGTTGACTTGGCCAAAAAAAAAAAAAAGAAAGAAGTCTCTCTGTATCTCTTTCTGTCTCTCCCTGTCTATCTCTTTATTTTTGTTCTCTCTCTGTGCTCCCTCTGTCTCTCTCTCTTTCTGTTCCTCTGTAACTCTGTCTGTCCTCTCGCTTTCTCTCTCTTTAATCTCTCTTGTTATCTCTCCCCTCTCCATCTCTCTGTGTTTCTCTGTCTCTCTTTACCTCTCTTCCTGTCTCACCTCCCTCCGTGTTTCCCTCTCTCTGTCTCTCCCCATCACTGCCGTCTGCTCTCTCTGTTCTGTCTTGGACTGTCTCTCTCTCCCCTTTGTCTCGCTGTCTGTGCAACTCACTGCTCTGGACCACCCCCGCGCTTGCTCCTGGCTGGCTGGCCCTTGTTGCTGCCTCGTCACAGCCACACCTGTAACCCATCTCTGTGTATCTCAGAGAGACTGCATTTCACTGTTTCCATCTTCTGTTCTGTCCCTTCCTGGCTGCTGAGAGCATGCTCTTCTCCCAGCCTCTGTCTGTCAGTTTCAGCCTCTTTTTGGTTTATTTCTCTCCCTCTCTCTTTTTAAGTTTCATCCTCCAAATATTTATTGAGCAGCTGTTCCACGCTAGGCACGTTTTGAGGTACTGGAGGTATCATGGTGACCAAGGCAGTGCACGTACCAGCGCTCAGGGGGCATTCGTTCTAGTGGGGAGACAGACAGACAGACAGAAGAGCGGACAAAGCGTGACCCTGGCTGCCTGGCTTTTCCCCCTGGCCAGAGGAGTGCCTCGGCCAGCCCGTGGGCAGGGACTCGGGCCTCTGAGGTTAGCTGGCTCTGCCCCGTGCTGGCCCTGATGATTCACTGTCCCTAAACAGGGACTGGGGGTCACTCAGGAAGCTAGACTAGAATGAGTAACCACTTGCTTACGTAACAGCATTCATTACGCGCCAGGCTGGGGGAGACAAAAGAGAATGGTCCCAGCCTGAGTGGGGCTGCAGTTCAGACATGCATAGCGTCTGCCCAGGTGGAGGAAACAGCTGTGGGGCGGGGCTTTACCTCTACCCTCCACTCCCCGACTCTGGCCTGCACACCGTGAAAAGCTACTGGAGCAGCTGTGGTATTTAAAAAAAAAGTTTTTTTGAGCCAGCATCTGAAAATAGGGATATTTTCTATAAAACTCGGGACTCCCAGCTTCTCTTGTAAAAATCAGAAGATCAGGCAACGCCTGGCTCGCTCACAAGGGCCTTAATTGGTTGCAGCTGTGCCAAGCCTGTCCTTCGATGGAGCTGTGGCTTCCAGGCCCCCATGGTGCCCACCAAGTCCTCTTGTCTGGCAGAGAGCTCAAGGTCTAGCTGCCCCCGTGTCATCACAGAGCTTGTGCTGTGGCTCTACTTATATTAGAGGAATATTTCCCCGTAGTGTCTCCATCAAAAGTGGGAAAATGAAGGACACAGCAAAGGGGTGTAGCAGTGCCCCGGCTTGTGAGCTCACAATCCTGGAGTAGAAGCCCTCATGCACATCCATCCAGCACCTCTGCCCTGCCTGCTATGCAGGGGGCCTGCTGCTCGCCCATCCCCAGCTGGCCCCCGAGGCCATCCTCCTCCCTCCCCTGGGCTTCAAGCCCCCTCTGCCCGGCAGGCTCAGGAGCCAGGCCTCAGACAAACACGCCGTCCTCTCCCCTCCCTGGCCGTGGGGATCTCCTTAGGGCTTCTCTGGGGAAGCCCAGTGGCTCTTCTTTTCTGCTGCTACTACCCAGGGCCCTGGCCTGGCAGGACAGTGGCCAGCTTCGTGGGAAACCTGTAGGAGGAGCAGGTGTGCCCATGACCACTGACTTAGGACAAAAGAAAAGGGGCAAGGATGAGCGCCCACCTTAGAACCAGAATTCCCAGCAGCCTTGGGCTTCCCACCCAAGAGGCTCCTTCCTCTGTCCCTTCCCCAGCTCTGCTGAAAGCTGGCCCACCAGCAAAGCTGGGCCGCAATGAGTGCAACGTAGCGGAGAGGGGGGGTCAGGGAGCCCGTCTCAGACAAGTGACAGGCAAGAGACAAGTGGCAAGCGGATGAGTGACTTAGAAAGAGACACAGGGGCCGAGGAGGAAGCAGTTCGTAGCCATTTTCGGCAGACCTTTATTAAGTGCTTACTGTGCGCCAGGAAGTAATCCAGGTGCTGGAAAGAGCAAAGGGCCGGGAAGAGCCAGGCTCAGCTCCTGAGCTGTCAGTGGCACTGCACTGACCCTCGTTGACACAGGAACATGTTAACCCTTCAGGCACCACTCTGAGAGCCTGGGCTGGGTCCTTGGACGGGGCCTGCCTAGGCCCTTCCAGCCACCAAAAGGGATTCAGCGACGTGAGACCCTCTCCCTCTTCGTCCAGGTAGACAGGCACACAGACAAGCTCCCCCACACTCCTCCAAACACATTCCCACCTGACGTGCCTGGAACACACCTCAGACTTCGACACACGTGTGCACACACGCACACACACACACACAGAGGCACAGCCAGTTTCACGAGGAGGTGGCATGGAGGTACTGCCTACAAGCCGTGCTCTGAGTCACCCACCTCAGCATGAAACTGTCAAGAGTGCCCGGATATCCCCCCGTTAGAGGTTAGCTCGAGAAGCTTTGGCCAAGTCTCTTAACAAAATGTGAAAAACGTAAAAGTGAACAAGGGGACAACTGCTTAAGGCTTTTGCTTAGAGAGGGGGTTCTGAGAGGGGTAGGGGTCAGCAGAAACAGACCTCACTTCCTTTACTTGGCCACAGGGCTGTCCCGTTATATGGGCGGGGGAGGGTGGGTGTGGGTGGTCCTCATCCCCTGTGCTCTCTGCATTCCTCCAGGGTCATAAAAATAACGCTATCGCTTGTTAAGTGCCTATGAAGTGCCAGGTGCAACAATGTGCGACTGCTCGACGTCCATGTCCACCTAGCCTCCCGGGGAGAGTATTATTGCCATTTTACAGATGAGGAAACTGAGGCTCAAGACTTGCTTCAGGTCACGAGATAGTATGTGTGGTGGGGCCCCTGACCTCTGCCCTTCCCTCACAGCCTCCTCAGCACAGGGAGATGGTCTCGCTCTGGGAAGGGTTGAGGGGCTGGGAGCGGCCAGAGGCCCTGGTTTGGTCTTGGATCTGCCTGGGAGGCTGAGAAAGACTAACTTCGGGGCTGGACATGCTGCCTGCAGAGACCAAGGGCCCAGGCGGTGGTTGTGTGCCAGCGGCGGGAGAGGTCTGCTTTGCGGCGGGCCACCCACGTGGAGGACGTTGCACCTCCTTCCGGACACCAGGTCCTCACCCCAGGACTCGGCATGAGGCAGGGCCTGGGTGGGACAGGCTTCCAGAGCCCTCCGGCTCACCCTGACCCCACCCCCACCCCAGGGGAGCGCTGCAGCCTGTGGAAAACCCATCCCTTCACTTTGGGGGTCCTGGGCTCCTAATCCTAACCCCACAGATAAGGCACCTTACTGTCCCAGAGCCCACGAGAATGCACCGTATTAAACAGCCCCGGAAGCCTGACTCTGCTGAGAAGACTTCTCAGAGTTCTCCGACAGGAGCCCCTTACCATAGGGGGTCCACAGCCTCACCTGCCCCCGGTGGTATCTGTTTAAATTCATGCAGGCTGATGTGCAAATGCATCGAAAACTCCACTGGGCTTTTTGTGCCGCTGTCTGGGACAGTCCTGCACATGTACCCCCAATACTGGATGGCTCCCCATTTTCAGTGTGCTTGGGGCACAGGGCAGCGGGATGCCCTCCTCACACTGCACAGCCCAGGGCCAGGACAAGGAGGGCTTGAGGAGAAGTTTTCACCAGGCTGACACCAGGTACAAGAGGAATAAAAAGAAACAGAACGGAACTCACAACCTGCAGCCCCATCTATGGCCTTTACGAGGGTGGGAACCTTCCCTAGTACAGGCCCAGGTAGCGAGAGCCACAGGCAGAGGCCAGGAGGGCTCGGAGGAAGCTAACCACAAAGGATCACCTGGACTCAAGAACAGGGAGGCTAGAGAGGAGCGGGGCTCGGGGCCGTGCTCCTGAGCCCAGCCTGGCCGCGCTCTTCACTCTGATTGAGCCCGCAGGGCTGGGCACGACTTCCAGCTCCTTCCCACCTGAAGCCTGGAGGAGGACGACGAAGATGGAGGGCCGAGGCCATGTGGTCCCTGCTCCACCCCAGGGCACTCCTCTCAAGGGTTGGGGCGACCAGAAACTTGCTCCCCCAAGCTACCATCGGCCTCTAGGGCCAAGATGACTCTACTAAGTAGAGCTCACCCCACTCTCTCCAAGGAAGCTCTTGGCTCCAAGAAACAGACACCTCGCCTGTGTTTGCTTCCCTTAGGCTGTTTTGCCCTGATCTCAAGGCCTGGTGGCCCCTGGGGCTGCTGCTCTGAATGGAATGTTCTGACTTAGAGGATAAGAACCACATATGAGTCCTGGCTCTCACCTTGAGCAAGTTACTCCACCTCCCTGGGCCTCAATTTTTCCAGCTGTAAATTAGGGAGGGTAGTATGAACTCCTGGCTTGTTAGCATGATCCAGTGATGGTAATGGGAAAATATGTAACCCATCAACCCTGTACAGTCAGAGCAAAATGACAGGCAAGGGAGTGGGGGGGCACCTGTGGTCCCCAACCCAGCTGGTACCCTGCTCCCATTTTCATGCCTCTAATCCCCATGCACTATTGGCCCTAGACTATCTCCCACCCTGAACTCTGGTTTCTTAACGCCTGCTTCTTCCCCCAAAGTGCACACACCCTGCACGTGGGTGGGAGAGAGAGGCCGCAGCTCCCACTTTGGCTGGGCTGGGCCCTGCTGGGAACAGCACAGGCCATGTCTGTACAAGCTCAACATATCTCCCAGCTGGAAGGGCCCTTGCTAGTCAGCGCTTCCCCAAACTGCACTCCTTTGTCAGTAGGTCTCAAATGTTGGGGGGGCGGGCGCCAGAACCACCAGGTGGGGCTTAGCAAAGTGTAGACTTCGGTTTCCCTCTAGGTCAGAGGCAAGGCCCAGAGGCTGTTATTAACCAGCACCCGAGAGCTCCTGCTGCTCGTGGTCATTGGGCCCCATGTGGAGGACGGCTGTGATGGTTAAAGCCATCCCTTAGTCACAGACCACACCCCCCCGGAGAGGCACAGCCCATCAGTGCCGCTCATCTGACCTTATCTCAGCATTTCCCGAATCTGACTATAATGCTGTTTTAAAACATGAGAATGACCTTAACATCTCACAGAACGAGCATGCTGAGG
The DNA here is from genome assembly GCF_963455315.2 of Globicephala melas. Classification (NCBI taxonomy): domain Eukaryota; kingdom Metazoa; phylum Chordata; class Mammalia; order Artiodactyla; family Delphinidae; genus Globicephala; species Globicephala melas. The sequence goes on from NC_083333.1 coordinate 7,437,043, forward strand.
AATGCTTTGGGAAATGTTGATCTCAGGCTCTCTCTTTTTTTAAAAAAATGTCTGTTTAAAACAAATATTTGCTTTTGAGTATCTGAGTGGGTGAAGCCTAGGGAGATTACGTGCATTCAAAGGGCTCGGGCCTGGGCCTGCCCCTGCCCCTTCCTGTTGCCACCCGTTCCTCCGCCACATCCCGCCTCTGCTCTCTTTGAGCCTGCGGCTCTCCTGGGGTCACCCTGTGTCCTGAACTTAGGAGGAACCCTCAGCATGGTTGACTGGTGACAGGAAGTCTGAGCAGGGATGAAAGGGGGTCAGGATTAGCCTGTCGGGCTGGGATAAGCAGCAGAGGAGGGGATGGCCACACTTCTAAGGTGTCTGCACAAGCCCCATTTGTTTGGGGGTGGGGCGGGGGAGGAAGGTCTTTTCCTGGCCCACTGCCCCCCCCGAGACAGCAATCACACCCAGAGAGACGGTGAGTCGCTGGGTACGACTGGGGCAGAAAATCTTGTCTTGCCTTTTCTTCTCAAGCTCAAAACAGGCACATGTAGTCATTAACTGATATGCTAGAAGGGGCATCCCTTACCAGGAGGAAAATGGATTTATTGCTTTATAAAAAGGAGTCTGATAAAACTTAAAAGGGGGGGGGGAAAAAAAAAAACAACCACCAAAACAATTCACCTAAAAATCAACCCACCCCTCTCAGAGCTCCCAGGAAGCCTCAGACACATTTCTGAGGGCAGTCAAGGTGGGTGGGTTGGCAAGCCAGGCCCGCCTGGCAGAGGAAACGGGGCCTCGCCCGCATAAACAGCTCCAGGGCCCTTGGAAAGTCTGCCACCAGGGGGCGCTGTGGCCCTGCAGCCTGGGACAAGCTCCCAACCCTGAGCGGGGCTGGCTCCTGGGCGCTGGGCTTGTTGCGGGCCTGGCTGGCTCCGGGGTGTCTCCGGGAGGATAAGGGCAGACCCCCAGCGCCCACGTCCCACCCCCATCCCACACACATCTCTCATGCACAGGACACGCGCGCACAACCCACATGCACACACACCCCTAGGTCTCTCACAAATCCACCTTCCCACCCGGGCCTGGACCTCCACGTCAATCAGCCACATCTTCACTTCCACCCCCACGAAAACAGCTGTGTGTATGTGTGTGTGCGTGTGTGTGCGCGCTTGCGTGCGCGCGCACGCGCGCATGCGTGTGTTTGTGTGTGGTGCCCCTTTAATTCCCTTCAGGTCACAGACTGGACAGAGGGTGGCAGTGGAGACATGCCCCCGGCTCAGGCCCTCAGGGAGGAGGGAAGGGACTGCTGCTCGGCCCTGACCACAGCTCCTGAGCCACATGTGACCATCCAGCCCTCCATCCCCTCCCCAGGCTTTAAGCCAGGGGGCCTTCTCCACAGGCCTCGAACAGGAGGACAGGCCACAGGGGGCTGGAATCACAAAGGAGTTAGCACCAACAACAGGAAGCGGGTCCTTCCTTCCTCAGGCAGCTCAGACTGGCCGGGGGAGGAGGTGAGGGGCCAGGCGAGGCGGGTACAGACAGTGCAAGCCTTTGTCCTCAGCAGGCGTGGCTGGTGGACATGCAGCCGAGGGGCAGGTGGTGGGCAGTAGACGGCAGACTCCTCTGCTTTGGCAAGAGGCAGAATCTCGACACGCTGGGGGGAGAGGGCCTGCCTGCCCGGGGTCCTCCTGTCTGCTCCTGCAGGCACCACGGAGCCCCGAGGCTCCAGGGCCCCTCGAGGGTGGCTGAGCGAAGTCCAGAGCGCCTCTGCTTCCAGCAGGAGAAGCGCCTGACCGGGCCCTCTCCCATCCTTCCGCCGCAGAGCTCCGAGGCAGGACCAGGGCCCTGGGAGGGAGCGAGGACTCCAACATGGTGCAGGACAGGATCCTAGGGGTGCGTGGAGGTCCTCTGGGGTGGGGAGGACACCGCTGAGTCACTGAAGCAAGGGCGGGACGCCACAGTTCCGAGGTGGTGGGCACTACACAAAAGCCTCCCGGTTGGACGAGCCGTTGAGCTTGAGGAAAAGCTTGTCGTCTTCCCTCTTCTGCTGCAGCTGCCTCTCCAGCTGGCGCCGGTAGCAGATGAGGTAGAGGGGAAGGCAGAAGCCCAGCATGCTCAGGACAAGCAGCCCCACGTTCACCTGGGGAGGCAGGGATGAGAGTCGAGTCGCCACCAAGGGCGGGGGAGGGAGGCAGCAGGCAGGGGCTGTGGTCTTTGCAGAGCCCAGTTCCAGCCCCTTCCTCGCTCTCAGGTTTGGGAATGGGGAGAAGGTCACAGGAGAGGAGAGGAAAAACAAACAAGGAGTTTCAAGAGGTTGGAGGTCCCGTCGTTCCACATTCCAGCAACAGAATTCCCCAGCTGTCCACGGGCCGGGCCACCATACTGTACTGATCTGAATCTCGGGGGGGGGGGGATTGGGACAAGCTCAAAGCACCTGGTTAAGAATCTGGGCCTTTGGCAGGAGGAGCAGGGACAGCAACTTGGTTCGATTTACCCCAAAATCAGGTCCAGAAAGGACACTCTTCTCCTCTTGTCCCTCCTGCCCATTCACAAGGGGTTCCTGAACTGATCCTAACCAAAGTTCCAAACTGCCTGTCCCGGGGTTCTAGAAGCCCCCGAGTGATGCCTCCCAGCTCCCAACCAGCAGAGTGGGGCGGATGCCCATAGCCCTCTGCCCCGCGATCCTTCTTACCCACAGGGGATCTCCTTGGAGGGGACCCATCATAGCCAGAAACAGGGGCTGCTGCAGGAGAGCGAAGAGTGCACTGACCAGGGACTGCAGGCCTGTGAGGCTGCCAAACTGCGTGGAGGGGTACCTGCCGGGGCAGTAGAGAACCTGTCACCACAGGGGGCCATGCTCCGGCTTCCCACATGCTCGTTCGCAGCCTGGCCCCAGGTGCTGGTGCCCCCAGGCTGCACCTCCGGTGGCAGAGAAGAGGTGGGAATGGGGTGTGCATCCCTGGACCGCTTTCTGCTGAGCAGTTCTGCAAAGCGAATTTGTCTTTTGGACCAGCGTGAGGCCCCGGGGCCCGGGGGTGTCTGGCCAAGCCAAGTGGGAGGTGCGGTGCCAGCCGGAGTCTGCAGCCTGTGAGCCGGGCCCAGCGGGCAGGTCGGAGGCTGGGCCCGGCCTGGCTGCACCCTCTTCCAGAGGAGCGTTGTGTAATCACGGAAACATAGCATCACAGCCCTCGGACGAGGCCCTCAGACTCTGCCAGGGCAGCCACAACTTCCTCCAGGCCCGGGGGGTAGGTGGGGGTGGAACGGGCAGACCTGGAATGACCCCCATGGGATACTGTTGAGAGAGGGAGAGAGTTCTGGCAAAACCTTAGCCAGATTCTGCCAGAATTCTGGGGCCACGCCAGGCATCGTGGCCCCAGAGGTGAGAAGGGACTCCTAGCAAGGAACGGCTGGAGGAACGGGCTAGTCTTTGGTCGGAGGGAGACAGTGGATGGCGTTTGCGTTCCAGTGTGTGAGCCGAGGCCCGGCCCAAGGAGAAGGAACGACTATGGTTCCTTAGGCACGTGTGGCCTCTTGGAAAAGGAGGCAGGTTTCACTTTAGCCAAGGCCTAAGAAGGCTGTGGACAGAACCAGCCCTCTGAGGCCCTGGGTGGGATCTGTCAGGCACATCCTGGGCTCAGTTAGTCACGTCACTGCCGCCGCTGAAGCCCACTGGAAGATCACCGTTGAGCTGTGGGCAGCTAGAACCCACCCCCCTGCCCTTCCCATGAGCAGCCAGAGGCAGCCTCAGAACCCGGCTGCGCAGCAACAACGAGCGGCACCTTGGCTGGGGGAACTGACTTCGTGTTAAATGCCAAGGCTTGTGGGCACCCAACTGTCTGCCCACTGACCTGCTCCTGCCAGGTATGGCCTTCCCCTGACACACCCAACAGAAGCCCTGGTACCTAAGGCCAGAGGATGAACCCCAAGTGAGCAAGATGGCCCCCTTCAGGCCCTCAGTCCCACCAGGAACCTCCCTCAGGTCATTCCCTTACCCTCGGCCACCAGGCCACCCACAGCTCCCAGGACTTACACAGCGGCATAGAGGCCCCCGACGGCAGAGTGGATGAATCCTCGCACAATCGTGTGCAGGATGAAGGAGAGGATCTGAGGGAGGGAGAGCAGAGTGTTGAGCAAGAGACATGGAGGGCCTCACCTTGTCCCCTTGCCCCACAGCTCCTGGGGTCCTGAGTGGTGGGAGTACTGGTGCCCTGGAGTCAGCTTGTGCCAGCTTTCCAGGGCCAACTCCTGCACTGCCAAGAATTCTGAGCCGATTTTAAGTTAAACACAGTCACTACTAACAGTTCAACTGTAACAAACATACAATTCAACAAATTACAGTTGACCCTTAAACAACACGGGGGCTAGGGGTGCCGACCCTCCACGCAGCCAACAGTCCACATATAACTTAGAGTCGGCCCTCTGTACCCACAGTTCTGTATCCTCGGATTCAACCACCCACGGATCACGTGGTACTTAGTATTTACCATTGAAAACCATCTGAGTACGAGTGGACCCATGCCACTTGTGTTGTTCAGGGGTCAACTGTACGTTGAAAACAAAGTTAATGAATACTCAAAACCCAGCACACCCTAATTATTTTATTCTGTTTTACCATTAGCCGTGCTCTTAAGGTATTTTGTTTTTTCGAAAATTTTTTTATTTTTTTAGTTTTGGCTGCACCGCACAGCTTGCAGGATCAACCAGGGACTGAACTTGCGCCCTCAGCAGCGAAAGCGCGGAGTCCTGACTGCTGGACCACCAGGGAATTCCTGCTCTTAAGGTTTTTTGCTCTACTGTAAATATCGTATGATGGTGTGTTACTGTGTCTCTTTCCAACTCCACGGCTGGTGACACCGTATTGGCTGATATCAGCCACGACGAGAGCACTTGCACCGTGGAAATTGGCAAACACTAAAACCCAGGGCTCCCCCCATCCCGCCCCCATCTAGAGTCTGCTCTTAAGTGTACGTATGGACATAGCACTAAGCAGGAGGTCACTAATCACCACTCCTGCCTTCGCGGACCTGAGGACTGTGCCCAGGTCTCCCTGCCTGGCCACCCAGGCCCTACTGGTAGATGGCTGTCCCTCTCCCCTCTAGCTCTGCTTTCCTGAGGAAAGGTCACTGCTGGCAAGCTTGGCAAGCTTAGCAAGCACTTGTTAACGATTCCTTAGAGCCACGAGCTGTCTCCTTTGCTCCCAGGACCCTTTGTTTGCTCTTTGCACACAGCCCTGCCATCGGGCTCAGCGGCCAAGGCCCGTTTCCGGGAATGTGGGCAGTGGAGGCGGCGAGGGCTGCTCCTGCGGTGCTGCGAGAGGGCTGTGCCTGAACGTGCACCCGTCCCTCGGCGGGCTCTGCCTTCTACTCCAAATGCCTTGCTGCCTTTTCACAACTTGCCTTTCAATAAGAACTGGATAAAACACAAAGCAGATGACTGTCCTCACTGAGCATTGCCCCGCGACTGGACAAGGGTGGTCAGGGCAAGGGTCTGCCGGTCTTGCGGAGAGGGCCACCACCAGGAGGCCGGGAGGGCACCAGGGATGCAGCAATCCTCCCATCTGGAACCGGTAGGGCCTCCCATGGTTTACTCTGGCTGCACACGGTGTCGGCACAAACACATGGTGGCACCTGTGGGTGGTGCACACCTGGGCGTTCAATGAACTTCTGCGTGCGGCCACTTGTAGGAAGGGACTCTTGCTTTCCTCCTGGACCTGGTCCAAGATACCATCTGGACTTGGGTCACACCCATCTGGAAGCAATGCCATCACTTTTGTCCCTTCCAAGTTCATACATTTGGGGATTAGAACCAGAACACTTCTGTGGACCTAAGGGTGGAGCCAGGCAGGTAACGAAATCTACCTTTCTCAAACTCTCTGCCAAAAGTCAGGTTCCAAAGGCACTGGAAATCTTGTGAGAAGGAATTAAACTTTTGAACCCAGATGCCAAGGGATCGTCGGTCTTGCTCCCCTGTACTGGAGGAGCAGACGTTCCCACCAACGCCACAGACTAGCCAGAGTTCTTTGGACATCAGACTTCAGCTGTTCGAGCGCATGCAAAGCGAGCAGCCACACAACTACACCACGTGGTTCCAGAAACGGTAAGATGATGGTACTCGTGGTATGTAAGACGCCTAAAGACCGAGAAGAATGATGTACTTTCATAGAGAAGAGTCTTCTGTGAAAGGCAATCTGAGTTTCCTTTACACCTTGCTCCCAGCATCACGCATGTACAGAGCCTGGCAGGTAGGGGGCCCTTTGGTAAATCACAGCGGGCCGGTTGATAGGTTGGTTGGTTGAATTAAACAAATGAAAAGTCACTGTTCTCTTTGCTGAGCGAGCACTGTTCTCTCCCCCATGAGACATCACGCACCTTTCGGTCTCATCACCCCATACCCCACCTGGCTTCTCCCTCTCCCCATACCCACCTGTAGAGGCAGGTTGGGAATGAGGCAAGTCACCCCAAAGCCCACGAGCAGCAGGTTTGTGAAGGCGAAGGCCCGCATGGCGTTGGTGATCTTCTGGATCTGCCGGTCCCGCTTCTTCTTCTTCTCACCTCTGTGGAAACGCAGAGCACACACCAGAGCTGGGGGCTCCCTGGAGGATGGGCTCTCCCAGGAAGCCAGGTCCCGGGAGTCACAGCTTGTGGACAGCGCAAGACTCAGAGACCACCCGCAAGCATGTGCTAGGGACTGTGGGGGCTAGACCAGCACGAGGGACACTCCCCACTGCACCCCCTGGACTGAGCGCGGAGTGTCAACCTCAGTGGAGAGGTCGGACGCGAGAAGGCACGAGGAGACGGGCGTCAACACCCTGCGCTGCTTCGGCGAAGACTGAGGTCCGATGATGGGGAGGGAGGAGGAGAGTGCACCCAGGTCAGGATGTGGCAAAGCCTCCTTCACTACTGGCTCCAACTTCACCTGAATCCTGCAGGGAGCTGACACTAAGCCAGATAATAAGCCAAAAAAGGGAGTGAGTGGATTTCTCCTTGGGTGGCAGGAAGGGGCGAAGGAGAAACGGGTATGCGGCAGATGGAACTGGAATGGGCACCAACAGCCTTCTGGCTGTAGGACCTGACCTACATAACAGAACATTCTCTGTAATTATTTCCCTGTGAATTCACTATTACTGATTCCAGCCTCAACACCCACAAAGATACCCCACGGACAACTGTATGACATCCAAGGGCTCAGAGATGTGCAGGGAGGCCCAGACCCACCACTTTCTCCCTATGTGACCTCAGGCAAGCCACTCAGACGCCTAGCTTCAGTCCCCTCATCTGCAAAATGGGTCTAACTCATCGAGGTGCTGGGAGGCTTACCTGAGATGTTGTGCATTAAGGGCTTGGCACAGGGCCTGATACAGTAAAGAGGAGCTTATTGTACTAAGGTGGAGTCAGAGAAGACAGCATTTAACTCATCCTCTGATCTTAGAGCCCAACCCTTCTGTAAAGTAGGGCTCCGGTCCCTTGCTTAATTCTCACAGTCATGAACAGATCTATTGACATGTATTAAGGTTAGAGCCGTTTACTACTCACACCCAGTGGAGCAGACCTTGCAGGCAAACAGGACCACTCTGAGGATGTCTGCCGGTGTACTACGTGTGCTAAGGACCGCAGAGCAGCCCTAAAAGCAGGATGTTTGATAGCTGTCTGCACAGACCTTCCTCTGGTTTCTCTCCTCCTCTCTTCGAGCTCCGTGCCTCCCCAACTTTTGCATACAAAAAACTTTCCTTACAGAAGCAACAGACCAAAATGTGTGCTGAGCTGAGCGCGGGCAAGAGCAGCTTTGAGCACAGCCCTCTTTCGCCTCTCTTGCTAACTTTAAAACCTAACCCACCCACCCTGATGCTGCCTAACACCTGACCGGTGGGCTTCTCCCTCTGGGGGCCTGGGCCCGGGGCACGCGCTCCGCCTACGCACTGGTTGGCGTCTTTCTCCTCGGGCTCCTCAGGGCCATCTTCACACTCCTTCAGCCTCCAGTCCATGATGTAGCCAATGACGGGGGCTGTCAGCAGGCAGAGCAGCTGGAGCACACCGAAGATGGAGGTGTAGAGGCCCACTGAGGATAAAGACGGGCTGGGTCACGGGGGCTGCCGGCAGAGGCCTGGGGTGGGCGCTGGGCAGAGTCTGTGACCCCACAAGCCCTTCTGGGATCTTCTCCAGAACCGCCCCCTTGTCACTGTGGGTCATGAGGGGAGCCCGGAGACCTTAACCTCTGAAATCAAAGCCACCCTCTTCTTTTCTCCAAAGTCCTCGCCTATTTCCAAGAAACGGCTAACGAAATCCAGTATGTCACAGTGACTTCCCCCAGAAGCTCCAGGAAGTCTCTCTGACTTTGGGAACCACAAAATTACCAATGCCTGGGACTGAGGTTTTGTGTGTGACTGGCCGTCAGTTTTCTGCCTCTAGAAATATACGAGGAAGGCACCACTCACAAGGGCACTGACGTAAGGGCTTCAATCTTCAAAGAGCCTTAAAATTATGATGGGATTTCTCAGACAAACAGAAGCGGAATGTTGACCGCCCCACCCCCAAACACAGGTCTGGCCGAGAGGGACGTCTGGAGTTCAAGGAGAGGTGTTTCTCAGTTGAACAGAGACCGGCTAGGAGAGGATGTCATGTGTTCCCTGACGATCCCCCGTCCCCCACCCCCACTGGCTTACCGGTAGCCATCACTGCATCAAGAAAGCAAAAGTGAAAAAGCAGAGAGGAGTGAGGTCAGCAGCAGAAATGTCACAGGTTATTACAGGGGGATGGGGCACGGAGGCAGACTAGCTCTGGGCCCAGCTCACACGCCATTTCCCACCAAGCCCCGACTCTCAAGAGTGCCCAGCGCGGGTGTCTGCAGACGTTTTCCTGCCGGCTGGGGCCTCACTCATGTGCAGCTGGTGCCTCGTCACAAGCGGGCTGGTAAATCAGGCCTGTGGTGGTTGCGGGGGACCGTGATGGGGAAGCAGTGTGGGTGCAGAAGACCTGGCAGAACCTGGGCCTCGTTGCCCTTGTTCCCTCCGAGGGCAAAGAATCTACCCCACACCCAGCCCAAGTATCTCACTAGCCAGCGCTGGTCTCCCATCCACCTACTGGCCCCCTGACCCTGATAGCCAGACATGTGTGTGTGCGTGCATGTGTGTGTGTGTGTGTGTGTGTGATGTCAGGCACAACTGCTCAGAGGAGCAGGATGGGGAAAACCAATGCCCTGTCAGCTGCAGACCGAATTTCCTGGCCCAACTTCCTCTACTTCTTGAAATTGGCTTTTTGAATGCGGGAAACAGATGGAAAAAATGCCTCTTGAGCAGCAAGAGTTCTCAGAGAGTAAAAGGCCATGACTCAGCGGCAGGGAGATTTGCCTTCCAAGGGCCAGTGAGGGCCCTTCTCTGTACCCGTCAGAGTCTCCACCTGTCTGGGCCTCAGGGTTTACAATAGAGGGCAAAGAGACACGCGAGGTCATCTCTCCCCAAAGCGTGGCACACAGATTTTAATGAATGTTACATAATAAAAGGTTCCTGGGGTAGAAATCTAGGGGAATATCATTGGACGAGACAAAGCTAAACAGGTGCTTTTTCTTCCTATCTTTGCATTTGCTACAAATTTTTGCGAGGGCGCGTGATAGGATTTTTCCACATTGCTTCACGTCCGAACACCCATTTTGGAGTAGCACCTGCACTATCTGTGCCTCTTTGTCACCTTCCCCTTTTGCTAAGGCCAGGTTTCTCATCCTCTTTAAAAATGTACAGTGCCTGGCAGATCTTCCCGGGGGCGGGGGGTGGGGGTACCAACCCAAACATTGCACACCAATGAGACAGCCAATAAAAAGGATTTACCAGATGTGTTTGTCCCGCTTAGGGATAACTAAAGCTGACTCAGCTCAGGCCCTGAGGAAGTAATGACTTTCTTTGTAGAATCAAAACCTCTCATCAGCTTGTGTGTTCTCTTGGAAAAGTGGCAGGTGGGTTATCAGTTCTGTTTACCAGAAGTAACAAGCCTGGACTGGATTACCCACGAGGAAGGCTCCACCTGGCTCTGCTTCCCGGTTCAGGGCACAGATCCTGTGCAGGCCCAGGAGCCCCAGTCTCCAGCCGCAGTAGCCCAGCCCCCAGCTCGGCCCCCAGCCTCTCCACGCGGCACCCCTGCGGTTTCCCGGAGAATTCCTGGCGTTGGGTTTGACAGATAGCCTTTCAACAGGCTCTCAGGTGGAGTACCGCGTTCTGTGCCGTGTTTTCATTTACGAACACACACGTCAACCGTCCCCCTCAGGCAACAAAAAACACACCCCCACACCCCAAACACACGTAGTTATTTTAGTCCTCTCCTCCCTCCTAAACCGGGAAACTCTGACGGGGACATGAAAGGACAGTTGGGCCCGGCCGTGATGAAACGGCTCTGACACACAATCAGGCCCTTGGACTCTGCCATCTCACGGCCCTGCTGGTCCAGCCCAGCTGGGCAGGGGGCTGAACCTCAGGCGGGCAGGAGTGGCCACCGCTCATGGGCTGCGCCCCGGGGCCTGGAGGCCACCTACCTGCGTCCTGGTCGCCGCTGACCAGGAACTGGAGGATGTTGTTCATGGCGCCCATGTAGAAGATGAGGCGCAGCTGGGTGACGCACATGGTGACCAGGCTGAGCAGCAGGATGGGGCTGAACACGCTCTGCATGAACGAGGGGGCCGCTGCGGGGAGAAGAGGGTGCTCAGGGAGAAGCGGGCGGTACCGCCGTGGCCACGGCGCACCCGCCACCCAGGGGCTGGGCGCATGGGGCTGACAGCCCTGCTTTGCCGACCAAATCATGCTGGATGAGGTGGACGGCTGGACGCAGAGTCAGGTCACCCAGCCGTACGAAACAAGCTGGGTGAGACCCTCAGCCTCGCTGACCCTTTGTCTGTACGGCAGGCTGGATGGTGCCACCGGCTCTTTGGGGGATGAAATGGGGATTAAGGGAGATGGTACCCACAAAGCCCTCAGCGGGAGCTGGTCCCCCCGAGGGGGCTGCAGCTTCCACATCTGGACCGGCCTCCCCCTCCTTGTTGCTGGGGTGCGGGTGTGGGTTCAGGAGCCCCTGCTGACGGCTCAGGCAGGCTTGGGAGGTGGGGGCCGCACGCGGTACCTGCGGCATCAGGCTGGCACTTGACCTCCAGGTCGACGGTGGACAGGCACAGCTTGTGGCCCTCCTGCAGTGCCGCCTGCTCCTTGGCGTTCCGCATGGAGCTGCCCACGCTGAGGCGGCGCCCGACCGTGGTCACCTGCTTGTAGAACTGCTTCCCAGTGATCTTGTGGTCGAAGCCCAGCCAGCTGAACTTGATCTTCACCCTAGAGGCCACAGGAGAGTGTCTGTTGCGCTGCCAGGGCCCCTCGCCGGCGTAGGGGTGGGAGCAGACCGCACGTCCACTTACGTGTAGTCCATGTCCTCTGGGCCTGGGAAGGGCTCCAGGGGCCAGTTAAAGAAGCAGTTGAGGAAAACCAGCCCGGAGCAGCCGGCCCAGACCACGAGCATGACGATGAAGGAGGCACCGAAGTCGTAGATGACCTGAGAGGCACAACGGGGTAGCGGTTGGAGTCAGGGCAGGGCGGAGGGCAGAGTTAGCAGACGGAAGCTGGAGCGGGCAGCGGGTAGGGGCACCCAGCAGTCCTGCTCTCCCTGCGCTCAGCTGCGAGGGGAGGCATGGCCCCATCAGCCTGGGTGTTTGGTCGTCAGGCACCTGCATTCCAATAATCTTAGCTCGCCCTGGACCAAATGCCTCCAGCTTGGACCAAATGTCATCTCCTTGGAGAGGCCCTCCCAGACCACCCATCACTGTCACATCACTGGCTCACAGTGAACAGCCCTGGCTGAGGTTTTTGACTTCTTGATTCATTTCCTCATCTGTTACTAGGCCAGCTCCCTGAGGAACCTCCAGCCTCGTCCACTGATGTTTCTCTAGTACCCTGAAGCATACACACGGTAGGGGCCAGAAAAATACTCAAGGAATGAACAGTTGGAAGTCTCGCTTTGCTCCTCTGTGAAATGGGTGTGACACTGGCATGTACCCTCATGGTGTCAAGGTGGGGGTCAAGCGGGTAGAGGGCTCAGCACAGGGCCTGGCAGGTGAGAAGCCTGCAAGCCTGTTAATGTCATTATCGCCATTGATTTCCAGCACAAGAGTCCCCAGAGTAGTGCCAGACAGCAGCCCAGCTACCCAGGGAGGGGACCAGCAGTTAGACACGGAGAAGAGGAGGAGGGGGAACCTGTAGGCTCCTCTGCACTCCAGGAACTCGAGGACCCCTAAAATCCAGACGTCTGGCCCCAGCCCCTGCAAGCGCCTCGAAGTCCAGGCGGCCGGCCTACGTCTTTTTGTTTCGTTTTTTGGCTGCGCTGTGTGGCACGCAGGATCTTAGTTACCTGACCAGGGATCGAACCCGTGCCCCCTGCAGTGGAAGCGTGGCGTCTTCACCACTGGATCCCCAGGGAAGCCCCTGGCCCACGCCTTCTGTGACTCTTCCTCCTCTTGCCCTATGGCCTCTCCCTCTTGGACCTCTCAGCAAAGGGGATTTATGTGGTGCTGGTGCCACAGAAGGGAGAAGCCCCTTCTGAAGCCCTTTCAGGAGCAACAGGATTGGGAGCAGGAACTGGGACTGATGAACAGTGAGGTGTTTGCTCCATCCTGACCCTGTGTGACTTCCACGGGCTCAGAATCCTGCCTGGGAGGGAAACAGCTGAACCAACTTGGCTGCGAGCAGCGCTCTGGCAGTGGGGAGCAATATAGCCTAACAGCAACAGGCCTGGGGGTGGGGGGACTAGAGTTAGCTCAGGACTGGGGACAAACACTCACCCCCTTTCTGTCCCCAGGCCTGAAACGCAAAGGCAGCCTTCAGTCACACCTTGCAGTGATATGCTTGGATTTCCCAACCCCCCTGCCCCTCCCCCAACCCCCCCCCACCCCGCCCCACGCACAGCAGTTTTTTTTTTTTTTTTTTTGTGGTACGCGGGCCTCTCACTGTTGTGGCCTCTCCCGTCGTGGAGCACAGGCTCCAGACGTGCAGGCTCAGCGGCCATGACTCACGGGTCCAGCTGCTCCGCGGCACGTGGGATCTTCCCGGATCGGGGCATGAACCCGTGTCCCCTGCATTGGCAGGTGGACTCTCAACCGCTGCGCCACTAGGGAAGCCCCAGGTTTCTTTTCTTACCCCCATGCTGCCCAGGTGCATCCTGCCCCCAGATGGGGCTTGGCGGAAGGGGGGGCCCCAGCACCCGCAATGACTTCCCTCTTCTGGGAGCGCTGAAGGAGGCTTAAAGGAGGCCTCTGCTCAGACACTGGTACACACGCTCACCTTGACTCCTGGGAAGGTGACTGCTGAGGAGGCATAGGATCCAATCATCAAGGCAATAAACGTGGACCGAAGGTCACCAAACATGTTGGGCAGCTGAAAGATAAGAAGCAAGGGAGACTTCTGCTGAGAGAACAGACAGGGGACGGATGAAAGAGGAGGGGAAGAAAGAATCATGGCATCCTCAGGCACCATTTCTTATCTACTCTCCTCCCCGTGTGATTCACGGGGGCATCGGTCCAGGGGTAATCGCAGCTAATTGGAAGTTTTCTCTTCCCAGACTGAGGTTGATAAAGGAAGGGAGGAGAGTAATACAGAACTCAGACTCTGCACATGAAGACAGAGCTGGTAGCCTTCCTGGTTGGCAAGCATCCCTCCTCTCTTCTCCGGCACAGGCCAGGTCCTTCTGCCTTTGCAGGGTTACAGGAAGATGCCAGCAAGCACCGCTGGGAGCCTGAGGCAACCCTCAAAGGGAGCAAGCCTGTTAGGAATAAGAATCTATTTGAGGATGAGATCATTTTATAAATAAAAATATCCGTGTCCCAGAAGGACCAGATGTCAGCAAAGGCTGCTTTTCTTGCTGAGAAGAGTAGGTCTCTGGAAGGTGCCAATCAGAATTCTATAGCCCCCAGGGCGGACGAGGGGGCTGGCCCGGAAGTCCTCCGTCTGAATTTCTAGGTCCAAGGAGGGCTTTCCCCTTTTCCATCTGGAAAGAGCAACGGCAAGGGAGGCTCAGGCTCTCTTCCCTGTGAGGCCGCTCTTCCCATCTCACAGCAGCTTGCTCTGGGCCCGTCCAACACGACTGCGAAGCTAAAACCCCCAGTGATTCCATACAAATCCAGACATGGTATAATATGGCAACTCGGTCATGGATCCAAACAGACATGGGGCAAAGCGCATCCTCCTCAAACGGCAGTCCTGGCTGCTCTTGCTAACCTCAGGGGCGCTCGTACTGCGTACTGAAGGTTTCCCAGCCACACCCACAAGGTCCCTGGCATTGAGAATCGCTCCCTGGATCTGCCAACCTGTTTCACTGAACTCAGGTGTTTCTATGGACCTAATATATGTTCCCCTCCCCCTTTGTCTGCAATCATTTTGGGGTTTTATCAAACACAGACCACGTGATGGCTGCCCACAAGCTAATCTGCTTTTGCTGAACGGAGGCCGTTTGAATGTGTTTATTTACCTGCCCCTCATCATTTCTGCCTGTTCTGACCACAATTAATAATGAAGGAGGGGCATCATCAAAATTTAAAATGTGCTTCAAAGACACCATCCAGAAAACGAACAGAGGCACAGAAGAGAGAAAATTTGTACAAATCAGCTATCTGATAGGGCACCTGTATCTGCAGTGTATAAAGAACTCCTACAACTCAGTAAAAAAAAAACCACATATAACCATTTTTAAAATGGGCAAATAGGGCTTCCCTGGTGGCACAGTGGTTAAGAATCCGCCTGCCAATGCCGGGGACACGGGTTGGAGCCCTGGTCCAGGAAGATCCCACATGCCGCGGAGCAACTAAGCCCGTGCACCACAACTACTGAGCCTGCACTCTAGAGCCCGCGAGTCACAACTACTGAAACCCACGCGCCACAACTACTGAAACCTGTGTGCTACAGCTACTGAAGCCCGCATGCCTAGAGCCCGTGCTCCGCAACAAGAGAAGCCACCGCAATGAGAAGCCGGTGCACCATAACGAAGAGTAGCCCCCGCTCACCTCAACTAGAGAAAGCCTGCGCGCAGCAGTGAAGACCCAACGTAGCCAAAAAAATAATAATGATAATAATAAAATAAAATAAATTTATTTTAAAAAATGGGCAAATAGACATTTCTGAATAGACATTTCTCCAGAGAAGACATACAGATGGCCAATAACCTTATGAAAAGATACTCAATATCATTAATCATAGGGAAATGCAAATTAAAACTACAATGAGATACTGCTTCATACCCCCTAGGGTGGTTATAATAATAATTAAAAAAAAAAACACAACACATAATAACAAACGCTGGTGCTGATACAGAGGAATGAGAACCCTCCTACACTACTGGTAGGAATGTAAAATGGTATACAGCCACTTTGGAGAACACTGGCAGTTCCTCAATTAAACACAGAGCTACCATATGACCCAGAAATTTCACTCCTAGGTATATATATACCCAAGAGGGATGAAAATATACGCCCATGTGTACATGAATGTTTCTAGCAGTGTTTTTGGTTTTTTTGGCTGTACCTTGTGGCATGCAGGATCTCAGTTCCCCGACCAGGGACTGAACCCACACCCCGTGCAGTGGAAGCGCAGAGTCTTAACCACTGGCCTGCCAGGGAAGTCCCCATTCTTTATAATATACAAAAAGTGGAAACAACCTCCATGCCCATCAATGACTGGATAAGCAAAATGTGGTACATTCACACAATGGAATATCATTCAGCCACAAAAACAAATGAAGTATCGATACATGCTATCAACACAACATGGATAAACCCTGAAAACATTATGCTAAGTGAAAGAACCAGTCATGAAACAGCACAAAATTGTACGATTCCATTCATATGAAATGTCCAGAACAGGCAAATCCATAGAGACAGAGAACAGATTAGGGGTCGCCTAGGGCTGAGGTGGAAGAAGCTGGGAGGAATAGGGAGAAATGCTGATGGGTACAGAGATGTGATTTGGGGTGATATGATGGATTCTGGTGATGACTGTGTAACTCTATAAATAAACTAAAAACCATTGAACTGTATACTTTAGGTAAATTGTATGGTATGTGAATTATGTCTCAGTATCACTGTTAAGAAAAAAAAAAAAACATGAATAAGAGACTTGAGATGTTTTGGGATCCCAGGATTTAAAAGGAACATGAATTAATCTACAGTGTACGGCCAACAAAGCCATCCTACGGCATGAAGCCAGGGTGGCTCTCCAGCCTACCCGAAGAAGCCCCAGCACACAAAGATCTCTTCTTCCAGCCCCTGTGTCAACTCAGTCTTCTCAGAGAGGGTCAGAGGGAGAGAAGGAGCATATGGAAACTCCCCCAGGCAAAGACAGAGGAAATGTGACGTGCTCATGGGGGCCCAGGCACATCCGAGTGAGCACTAAAGGTACACAACCTCACTCTTTGCACACCTGCCTCCCAGGTATGCTGTGGTTCAGAGGACATGCCTCGGTTCTGAGCTCACATATTTGGGCTGTGCCACGCTGGCTACTCCAGCAAGGCAGCCTCAGGCATTTCTGGGGCCACATCTGCCCCAGGGAGAATCCAAAGATTAGTTCTGCTTGTAAGGAAAGAGGAAACTGTTCTAGCCTGGGATGCCACTCCAGCCTCCACAGGGCATGTGAAAGGGGTCAAAGAGGGCTTAGAACCCAACCAGAAGAGCAGATGGAGGACAGAAGCCACTCGGTGCAGTCAAGCCAGGAAACCCTTTTGTTGCAGTTGTCACCTCTGGGTAAAAAGAGTGCCCCCAACTTTTTGACAGGGCGAGGGGATACTTCTGAAGAGCAGACTGCTTGCTAGGTAGCCCTTTTCCTTCTACCCTAACCCAAGCTAGAACAGAACAACAGGGGCTTGGGGCTAGTGGGCAACTCTGACCTCATCTTCTGGAGTCTTCTCCCCAGAACGGGATCCAGGACAGGCAAGAACGGGAAGCTGGGAGAGGAGACTGACTTGACATCTGGTCCTGGATGAGACACTTGCCCTCATGCCTGGAAAAGGGCAGTAACCTCCAGCTGCCCTCCTTGCTTCCCTGCCTCTCCCTGCCTGGAACATTCTTTGCAACACCCTGAAAATTCTCCTCTCTAACATGTTATTTTAGTCAGCAGGGCCATTCCTAGGGTGTACAGAGCCTCAGGGCAAACCACGCTATGCAGTCTTCTTACCAACATGTACATCTTGTATTTAAATTACGATTATTT
Organism: Globicephala melas; assembly: GCF_963455315.2. Lineage (NCBI taxonomy): Eukaryota > Metazoa > Chordata > Mammalia > Artiodactyla > Delphinidae > Globicephala > Globicephala melas. The sequence continues at coordinate 7,454,237 of NC_083333.1, forward strand.
TTCCTGATTAGAAGAGCAATGCGTGTCCATTGTAAAACATCTGGAACAAAGTACACGTAAAGAATGAAATAAAAATTCCCCTGATATAGCCATGTTACCATTTTGATATATTTCCTTTCAATCTTTTTCCCATAAATACCTATAGCTTTGTAACCAAACTGGGATCATATGCTACATATTATTTTATAAACTTTTTCTTTTTTTACTTGATATATTATAAATATTTTGTAATTTAGTATTCATCTTCAACATAATTTGTAACAACTGTCCGGTATTTCCTTTTCTGGATGGTCTATAATTTATGCAACCATTTCTCTGATGTTCTCAGAGCCTTTTTCATTTTTATCATAAATAACATTTTAATGAACATCCTTGAAGATAAACATACATGCATATAGCTATGATTTCCTTAAGGTAAATTCCCAAAAGTAGAATCATTTGGCAAAAGGGAATACACATTTTTAAGTTTTTGTGATACTCTGTGCCAAACTGCCTTCCAGAAAACTTATACCAATTGAAATTGAAAAAACTTACATTTATTGATTGTTAATGACTTTGAACATTTTTTCTATGGTTTTTAAAATCAGTCATTTATATTCCTATTGTCCTTTCTTCCTATGAGGATGTTAATTTGTTCATATTGATTTGGCATAGGCTCTTTATATATTAAAGACCCTCACTGTTTGTCCATATACTGTAGGTATGTTTTCCTAGTTTGGCCTTTAACTTCTTAGTTCATGGTGGGTTTTTTTTTTTAACCAATATAAGTGCTTAAATAGGTAGTCAAAGTCTGTTTCAGCTTTTAGGGACTACCTAACATTTGTGTCAGATGAAATCTCTCTGAAAACAGTATCAAGGATGACCCTGACCAGCGAAACCCAAAGCATAAACATCCTGGCAGTAGTCAAATGTGTGGTCACAAAATAGCAAGCACAGGAGACAAGAAGGTTTCCCTGGGGGCATTAATTATTTTTCATACGTTAATACTAATTGTGTTTTATCCTTTAAGCTACTTCCTTCCCTTCCTCCCAAAGCTGTCATGCCTGCCAGAGGAAATTTCCCCCATTTGCTGTGCCCAGGAGCAGCTCGATCAGAGGATTTTTCCTTATTATTAAGTTGTATAATAATGTAACATAGTTATGTTAATATACTAAATCATATAATAGCATTATTATTATAATAGCAACTATTATTATCCTAAAAGCCCTCAAAACATCCTTACCAGATAGGTGTCACTTTTTTAAAAAAATAAACTTATTCATTTATTTATTTTTGGCTGTGTTGGGTCTTTGTTGCTGCGCGCAGGCTTTCTCTGGTTGCAGCGAGCAGGGGCTACTCTTCGTTGCAGTGCGTGGGCTTCTCATTGCGATGGCTTCTCTTTGTTGCAGAGCACGGGCGCTAGGTGCATGGGCTTAAGTAGTTGTGGCACGCGGGCTCAGTAGTTGTGGCACGTGGGCTTAGCTGCTCCGCAGCATGTGGGATCTTCCCAGACCAGGGCTCGAACCCGTGTCCCCGGCATTGGCAGGCAGATTCTTAACCACTGCGCCACCAGGGAAGTCCCAGGTGTCACTTATTACCCTCACTTAATGGTACAAAACTTTAGGATTAGAAAAGTCAAGGGACTCCCCCAAGCTGGTAAGGGTCAAATTTGGAATTCAAAGCAGGTCAAGCTTACGTGCATAGCCACTGGGTTACTCTGTGTCTTGGAAAACTCACATGGCCCTTGAAGGGTACACACTTGATTTGGGGAACCAAGGCAATTACCCTTGCCTCTCTCACCTCTCTGCGTCCCTTATTAAGCATTCTGTTTGCTCTCCCCACTAGAGGTTTCTTAGATCCTTTCCGATGCTCCTTTTAGACCTACCCGCCTCCTTCTCTCCCCTTGACCTTCCTTGGCCGACCTCCCCACAGTCCAGGGCCACACTGTCAGGTGGACTTGCATTTGGCTGTAGACTCTCTCTTGTTTCATCTTCTTGTCTGAGTCTCCTCCCCCACTGGTCTCCACATGACCCTCCCTCCCTCCCTCCCTCCTCTCTCCTTCTGCTTCTGCCTGACCTCAGCTGCACATAATGGCCACTCAGAAGCCCTGGTGATAGAGTGAGTGGTGGCTGAGTACTGAGCAGAGTGCCCTAGTACCGGCTTGAGGGTCGGGCGGAGGGGCAAGAACCATGTCTTCTGCCAAGTAGGAAGCTGTAGCTGAACTGCAATGACAGATGCGGGGAAAACACTCAGCAGGGGCGGCTTCCTGACCCTGGGCTCACAACTGCACTTGCAGGTGGGGGGCGCAGGCCCCCTCCTGGGCTCTGTGTGCTTCCCACCACCACCCCTGCTGCCTCGGGGAGGACTAGGGCTGGAGGGGGCTCAGCCGGGCAGAACCGGCCCTCCGTGCTGGCCTGGCTCACATGGGGAGGCCATCCCTGTGTGAGCCGGTGGTGACTCATTCCCTCAGCCCCTGGGCTGCACTGTAAACAGGCTGTGTGACCTTCCCAGAGGGGAAAACAGCAGCTGCAGATGGCCCCTCCCCTGGAGTGCTGGCTACAGAGGCTGCTACTGGATGAGAATCACCAGAAGCCTAGGCTCCAGCATGGTGAGGGTGGGCCGTCCTCCTTGGAGGACCCTCTTTAAGATGCCTCTGTTCCCAGGGCCCCCCAGCTCAGGCCTGGGGCTTGCTGGCGGGCGGGACAGAAGAGCCACTGTGTAGCCACCTGGCACCGACTTTCCAAATCAGTGATCTCCCCAGCCCGCCAGCTGGGTCCTCAGGGAGCAGCCGCGTGCCGCGCCGGGTGGGCGAGGGGCTGGCATTCTGGTCCTCAGGCCCCTTCCAGAGGTAAGCCTTGTCTGCAGGTGGCGGCGGTACACACGCAGAGCTCTGTGCAACCTGAACAGGCCAGGATCCAGGTGCCAGTCTGGACAAGCGGACTCGGCAAAGCCAGCCTCTTTTCTAACCCTTCCCAGCCAACAGCTCCAAGCACACACTGCCCGGAGAAGGTCCTGTGGTCACCTTTCCGCTCCACTGCCGAAGGGGTGAGGCGGAGGGGCTCCACACCCCAGTCACCTCATCCGCTTTCCCAGCCAGGTCCATCCCCGATGTCCCCACTACACGTTCTGTCCACCCCTGAACGAGTCACGTGCTGGGGCAACTTCGGAATGTGGTGCACTCTGACGGGTGAATTTTTCCCAAGCCAATGGTGATCAGCTGACTGCTTTGGGTTCTCAAGGCTCAGAACAGAAACCCAGAGGCAGAGCTGGCTCTGGGCACTGGGAGGGTCCTGCTCACCTGGCACCTGGGGCACGTAGGATGCCTTGGGGACCCTCTCCTGGCCTGAGCAGGAATGCTAAACTCCCACACACACCCCCAGGGGGCATTTGCTTCACTGCTGTACCCAGAATCCTCTCCCTCCCCTTCTCTCAGGTGTTTGAAGAGGGATATTTGTTTCTCTTCACACCCAGACCCCAACTCCCGTGGGATCACTTCTTCCTCAGGTTCAAAGTAAGACTTCAATAAATCAAATAGGGAAAGCCCACAGAGAAATTTTTCATTAAGGAGCCTGGCAACGTTTTGTCATCACTTTTCTGGGAGGGTTTCAGCTCAGAACTCCCCATCTCACCCACACTGACAGGGGTCAGAGGAATGAAGTGGAAATGACATGCTCACAACACTGGCGGCATCTGTTCCCATCTCTAAGCAACCCTGGCCCCGGATCGTCGGACGGCGGCCCAGAGACGCCGCCTCCGCCACCGGCTGGTGTTTTCCTCGGGCCAATGAAGCGAGTTAAAGACCTGAGCAAATGCGAGGCCTTGAGCAAACAGACCAGAGTGTGCTGTCCAGATGTCCAGGGGGGAGGCTGAGGCTCGGCACCTCGGGGTGTGCCCTGCACCACCAATGACCCGCACCCTCCTCCTCTGAGGGTGTCGCATTGCCCGGGGCCCTCTGCGGCAGGGACCTGGGAAAGCCAGTTCTAGCCATTAAGCAGCCCACCTGGCATGGGATCCAGTCTCTGCCCTAGGGGATGGGATCACCTATGAGTGCACACCTCTCCGGCTCTGTAGGGAGGTCTACAGGCCTGTGGGGAAAGGCATTCTGCCATCTTGGGGCCCCCTCTCCACCAATGGGGGTAGCAGCTCACTGTCTCTGGTCATCTTTATTTATACCACAGCCCATGCAACACAAAACCCCTTGGGACTCAGAAAGTCCCCCAATTAAGATTTCCCTGGCAACATTCCCCCCAGATTCCCAGGTTATTACGGAGTGATTACCCATGGACCCAGAGCTGCTGTAGGAGGTTTGATTTAGGAAGCTCCTAAAGGCGACCCTGAAGACTCCTTTGTCCCCCAATTAGAACATGGGTGGGAGACCCAAACAGAAAGTACCGTTGTGCTGCTAGCTCGGCGTCTCCGGGAGCCGATCCTGACAGTTCTGCTTTCTCAAAGGCCTGGGCTGTGTCAGAACGAGATTCAGCTCTGCTCAGCAGAAGCCTCGGCCAGCCCAGGAACATTGCCCAAGAGCTCCAGCCCTGCCCTCACTGACCTGCTTCTCATTCCCCTTTCGGGGTCTGTTCCGGAGAGGCTCCTTATCTGAGGCCTCACAGGACAGAGGAACGCCCAAGGAGGTCCCTCAGGCCAGGGGCAGCATGGGGAGGAGGAAACAGATGACATAAAAAGTGCTTAGGGGGCTTCCCTGGTGGCGCAGTGATTAAGAATCTGCTTGCCAATGAAGGGGACACAGGTTCGAGCCCTGATCCAGGAAGATCCCACATGCCGCGGAGCAACTAAGTCCATGCGCCACAACTACTGAGCCTGCGCTCCAGAGCCCGCGAGCCACAACTACTGAAGCCCGGGTGCCTAGAGCCTGTGCTCTGCAACAACAGAAGCCACCACAATGAGAAGCCTGCACACCGCAAAGAAGAGTAGCTCCCACTCACCACAATTAGAGAAAGCCCGCGCACAGCAACAAAGACCCAACGCAGCCAAAAACAAATAAATCAAAAAAAAAAAAAAACCTTAAAAAAAAGGTGCTGGGGCTTCCCTGGTGGCACAGTGGTTGAGAGTCCGCCTGCCGATGCAGGGGACATGGGTTCGTGCCCCGGACCGGGAAGATCCCACATGCCGCGGAGTGGCTGGGCCCGTGAGCCATGGCCGCTGAGCCTGCGCATCTGGAGCCTGTGCTCCTCAACGGGAGAGGCCACAACAGTGAGAGGCTCGCGTACTGCAAAAAAAAACAAACAAAAAATGGTGCTTAGGGAGTTGGGCCATGAAACTAGAAGGGGAGTGAGCAGGGGCTGGGGGTGGGTGTCACCCCTGCTTTCCAACAGGGAATTGTGACTGAGCAGCTTCTTGGTGCCTCTAGACCAAAGGTTGTTGGACTTCTTCTGTAAAGGGACAGAGATTAACTATTTTAGCTTTTGCAGGCCATGTGGTCTCTGTAAAAGACTTCACTCTGCTGCCACAGCACAAAAGAAACAAGTGGGAGCGGCTCTGTGCCAGTAAAACTTTGTTTACAGAAACCTGCAGTGGTCTGGGTGTGTCCTGGGGGCTGCAGCTTGCTGACCTCTGCTCTAGATCCAAGAATGGGGACCTTAGAGGACAAGCCACCAACCTCCCTTAAACAGACGCCTGCTAACCAAATGCTGCAGGTGATGATTAGATGGCTTTCTTGCCTGGTCACTATCTGGCCTGTGCAGTCTTTACCTCCCTCTGAGAGAGCCAAGAGCTAGCAGGAACACTCCTGCTGCAGTGCGTTTGGCTTCACACAGACCTACTAGAGGCTGATGAAAGCAACAGACCCTCCTCTAGAAAAATGCACCTGCAGGGCATGTGTGTGCCCATGCAGACACACACACACACAATGTGCTTGCTTGCTGAGAATCTCAAGGGAGTGCCCAGCCCTCCTGAACCTTATTCATGGACCGCCTAGAGGCGTAAAAAATCCTAGGGTAGGGCTTCCCTGGTGGCGCAGTGGTTGAGAGTCCGCCTGCCGATGCAGGGGACGCGGGTTCATGCCCCGGTCCGGGAGGATCCCACATGCCGCGGAGCGGCTGGGCCCGTGAGCCATGGCCGCTGAGCCTGCGCGTCCGGAGCCTGTGCTCCACAACGGGAGAGGCCACAACAGTGAGAGGCCCGCGTACCGCAAACAAACAAACAAACAAACAAAAACCTAGGGTAAGACCCCTTGCTCACTCAGAAACAGAACTAATTTTTTTGTATGTGAGAGAGTGCTCAAAAACACACACAAAAGAGAGAAACAACCCTGTAAAAAAAGACAAATGACACAAAGAAGCAGTCACAGAAGAAATACAAATGATCACAAAAGAGAGGTGAAAAGATGCTCCATCTCACTAACAAGGAAAAAAATTTTAAATCATAGTATATCAGTTTTCACCAGATTAGACCGGCAAATGTTTGCAAGATTAATGACAGGGTATCGGAAGGGGTGTGGAGGAAAACCTCTCAGACATTCTGGAAGGCTAGCATCTGTGTATAAACTTTTGGGAAGACCATCTGACAATCTATATTAAAATTTAACACATGCTGATCCTGGGGCCCAGCAATCCCACTTCTAGGAATTTATTTTACAGAAATACATGTACAGGGATGTTTACTTCGGCAGCATCATAAATCAGAAAAATTGGAAACCAACCCAAAAGTCCATTAGCAGGAAGCTGGTTACATAAAGCATGGCACATCTGTATTATAGAATAACATGGAACTGTTTAATAATGAGGCCAATCTCCATAGTTTAAAATAATAAGGTAGATTTCTAAGGACTGGCAGGAAAAGACGTAAAAGATACACTGTTAAGTAAAAAAGGCAAGTTGTAACAGTATTTCTTTTAAAAAGAGCAACATTAGTATATCCAGATTTTCTTATTTTTTTTCATAATGGAGAGTTACATTCTAAACTGATGAAGTTAGGCTTATAGGATTTTACAGTTCACGTTTTATATTTCCAAAATAGTGACGTCTTACTTTTTGTTTTATAATCGTAAAAAAGAAAAGAAAAGAAAAAGAATCCTTATGAGCCTACTAGCCTCCCCTAAAGGTTTCTTGGACAATAACTATGAACTCATTTTAAAGACTGTCTTCTTTTTTTTTTTTTTAACATCTTTATTGGAGTATAATTGCTTTACAATGGTGTGTTAGTTTCTGCTTTGTAACAAAGTGAATCAGTTACACATATACATACATCCCCGTATCTCCTCCCTCTGCGTCTCCGTCCTTCCCACCCTCCCTATCCCACCCCTCTAGGGGGACACAAAGCACCGAGCTGATCTCCCTGTGCTATGTGGCTGCTTCCCACTAGCTATCTATTTTACATTTGGCAGTGTATATGTCCATGCCTCTCTCTTGCTTTGTCCCAGCTTACCCTTCCCCCTCCCCGTATCCTCAAGTCCATTCTCTAGTAGGTCTGCATCTTTATTCCCGTTAAAGACTTTCTTAAAGGGGATTCGTGGTGTGGTGGTTCTTATCTATTTGTCTTAGGCTTTATTACAATAAAGCAGCTTTCTGTATTTCAGAGTGTAAACTCCTCAAGGACCATCTCTTTCTTCTACCCCGAAATTCAGAGCTGCCATCACATAGGCATCGTGTGGCTCAAATAACGGGGGTGATGCCAGATTTTTATTTTTCATTTTGATGAAAGAGGTGGTCGTGTTCACACTATCAAAAAACAAACAGAACCACGGCTCCTGCTTCACAATTTATACAACTTAGTGGAATCTGTGTACGTTTGACAGTTCTAACATATGTCTTACAGTTTCAACATTTGTTTTCCCCTGGGAATTTGAGAAGGAAAGAGATATATCCATTTTTTATAAATCTACCTGGTTAAAAAAATAAAAATAGGGACTTCCCTGGTGGCGCAGTAGTTAAGAATCCGGCTGCCAACGCAGGGGACATGGGTTTGACCCCTGGTCCAGGAAGATCCCACATGCCGCAGAGCAACTAAGCCCGTGCACCACAACTACTGAGCCCACGTGCTGCAACTACTGCAGCCTGTGCGCCTAGAGCCCATGCTCCACAACAAGAGAAGCCACCTTGATGAGAAGCCCACACACCACAACAAAGAGTAGCCCCCGCTCGCCTCAACTAGAGAAAGCCCGCGCGCAGCAACGAAGACCCAACGCAGCCAATAAATAAATAAATGTTCCCTCAAAAAAATTAAAAAGAAAAGAAATAGTAGCTTTAAAAAAATAAATAAATAAAAATGTACAAAAGAGTACAAAGTCAATCTCCTTCACACCACCAGGGGCAAGGCAACCAGAGTTCCCAGATACGTGTGTGTCCCCCACTCCCCGAGCACAGCACATATGTGGTCCTGGGCCGAGCCTCTCTCACCTAACACAGACCCCACCGAGTGTTCCATTTCCATGGACCCAGACCCAGGCACTTCATCCTTCCCACCGGGTCAAAGTTAACACAGCAAAACGCAGGAAGGGTGAACAGAAGAGGCACTGGGCCAGGCCTGGCCTCTGGCTCACAGCCTGTAGGAAGGGGTCAAAGAGATGTCGGTAACTCTTCTAGCTCCTTACGAGAAGACCAGCAAGTCCCCAGAGCTCCCTCAAAGCTAAACGAGGGCCCTTCAAAAGCATGACTCCTGACTCATTAGTGGAAAGAGAAAGCAGAAGTGAATGCACTGCAAATAAATAGTGATGGGAGGTATTGTTTCATAAATACTTTCTCAACGGGAAACTGAGATGGTCCACACCTTCCTGTTGGACAGAGAAATCTCTCTGAAAGCCTAGCATTCTCACTTCTTTCCCAATGGCCAGCTCTGAAAGGCACACCTGCCTGACCAGGTGAGCCTGCACACAGCTCCCTTCTTCCTCCTCCTTTGACTTTCTTTTAACCCAGACCTTCCTGCAGCCTCTCCCATTTCCAAAAGAAGCACATTCTGTGGCGTTCTGGTGCTACCATAGAAACCCTCCCCAGAAGGGCTCCCTGTGCCCAGAAGGGCTCTCTGTGCCCCAGCATTTAGAAAACCCAGCAGAGAGGCAGCCTATGTGTTCCCCAGAGTTTTTCATTCAGTTCTGAACAAAGCAACAGTTAGGGGCAGGGTGATTCCAAGAGAGGTGTGTTTTAAGGTTGCACTGTTAGCAAGAAATCTCTTGCCACAGAAAATATGAGAAAAGAAAGCAGGTGGCAGGTTTTTTCTCCTGGGTCCCGCCTTCTCTAGGCACATGGCTCCCTCAGCACCTCAGTCATGGTCCGGAGGCAGGGGACCGGCCACTCCGCGAGTCCCGCTCTGCTGCCTTCCTTTCTGCCTGCAGGACCTCCCCAGCTTGGGAGGCCGAAGCTGGCTTTGCTGCCACAGCCTCACCACCGATGACCCTCTACTGCTTGGGATACCCAGGCAGAGGCAGGCAAACGGAAAGCAAGGAAATCAAAGACAATAAAAGCTGCCTCAGATTCACAAGAAGATGACCGAACTAGAGATCTTCCTAAAAAAATTGGTACTTACTGTTAATGAGGTGAATGTCATGCACATCCCACCAAAGCCATTCAGAGCCAGGGCGATGAAGATGAGCACGGAGAGAGCTGGAATGAAGCAGAAAAGCTCCTAAGCGGGGAACCACGGCTGAGCTTCAGGGACCAGTGCTGGGTAAGGAGCTGGCCCCGAACAAACGCAGCTGAGCGCCTGACAAGCCATCAGGCGTTAGTGCCGGACACCTGGGGAGCTGGCCCAGCCTCTGCCTCATCCTCCTCTCACCTATTTTACGGAGCTTGGGCTCTTGCAAAAGCTGCACCCCCGTCCTCCTTTCTCCACTAACCTTAGCAGCAAGGGAGAGGCCTAGAGAAGCTGCTTCACTGAAACCCAAAGTACAGGTACCCAAGAATCAGGAGAGGAGCCTGGATAAGATTTGGGTGAAACTCAAATCCTATTTTGGTGTTTGTTCTAAAAGTCCCTGCAGCATCAGTTCCACCTGAACAGGGTTAGGGACCAGGCAGCTTCTAAGTTATTTTTAAAGTGCTGGCCTGGGCTGCCCCAAGGGGCTCAGCTCATGACCTCCACACACACCCCTGCAGCTGGCCTAGTTCTCCAGTTGGCATCAATGAGGCCATGGGGGACTGGCCTGGCTTGGCAATGAGACGGGTGTTTCTCACCCCCTGGGAGCTTCTCTCAGACCTCTGTCTGGGGCCATTATTTGGTTACCCAGCCACCCATCAGAGATAAGTCACTGGGTAAAGGCCTAACAGGTGTCCCTCTAATGTGAGCAGTGAGCAGCAGGCCTGGCCCAGCTTTCTAGAGCAGGTGGGCCTACAGGCACCTCTGGGCACTCTCTCCCCGGTCCCTGACAAAAGGGTAGAGGAAAAGCTTACTCACAGTTTGGGTTACTTGCTCCATATGCAATCAACAAGCAGGAGACAGCAAAGCAGGCACTAAAAAGAAACAGAAACAGTACACTGTTATTACTGTTATTGTTAATATTGCTTATTTGGAGGTATTGGTTATGTGCCAGATGCTTTCAGAAAATTTACGTACATTCTTTCATTTAATTTAACAATTCTACAGAGTATAACTGGCTCCATTTTACTGATGAGAAAAATAAAACTCGAAAAACAAAAACAAGACAACGAGGTCCTACTATACAGCACAGGGAACTATATTCAATATCCTGTGATAAACCATAATGGAAAAGAATATGAAAAAGAATGTGTATATATGTATAACTGAATCGGTTTGCTGTACAGTACAGTAGAAATTAGCACAACATTGTAAATGAACTATACTTCAATAAAATAAATTTTTTAAAAAACAGGTATTCAAATACTTGGAAAAAAACAAACACAAAAACTAAATTCTCCAAAGTCTCCTAGCTAGCAGGTGGCTAAGCTGGAATTCAAGCCCCAAAGCCAGGTCTGGTAAACACCCCGCTGCACTGCCCCCTCCATTCCCCAGACTGGAGAGGGCCAAGGCTGTGAAGCGAGAGAGGACACAATCCACTCCCCAGGCTCCCATGCCCGCTCAGCAAAAGGGGATGGACAGAACCCCACCGGGCAAGGGGCGATGAATGGCAGCTTCCAAATCCCCTCTGCCTGGCTCTAACCTGGGACCAAGTCTGCTTAAGCTCCAAAGAATGAATGAAACTGGTCCCCCACGCATTTCCTTCAGGGCTACAGGCCTCGCTCATTGCACACCACTGCCCTGCACGATGCTCATTTCCAATGGGACTGGCTTGGGGAGTACCTTGGCCAGAGAGGGCCAGCTGCTTGGTGGACTGACCCTGAGACTGGCAATCTGGAGCTTTACAGCCCAGGAACACACCCCAGGAGGTACATAAGATGACCCACTAAGGTACCAGAGGTAGGGAAATACTATTTTACAATTTTATAATTTTAGAAATTTTATAATTTTAAATCTCAGCCACTTTAATTTGTATTTTTTGTATATGTATCATAAGGCACATAAAACACCATATGAGATGATGGATGTTCCCTGAACTTACTGCGGTCATCATTTCATGAGGTATGTGAGTCTGATCATTATGCTGCACCTCAGTCTTATATAAGGCTGTACATCAATTACTACCTCAACTGAATTGGAAGAAAAAAATAAAGCACATAGAACATTAAGAATGATATACATGGGGGCTTCCCTGGTGGCGCAGTGGTTGAGAGTCCGCCTGCCCATGCGGGGGACGTGGGTTTGTGCCCCGGTCCGGGAAGATCCCACATGCCGTGGAGCGGCTGGGCCCCGTGAGCCATGGCCGCTGAGCCTGTGCTCCGCAACGGGAGAGGCCACAGCAGTGAGAGGCCCGCATACCGCAAAAAAAAAAAAAAAAAAGAACACTGGTTTCCAGTCTTTCTGACCTTACACCTCCATGAGATGAAAGAGTTTGAATACATACCTCTAATATAAGCACATAGAGTTGTCGATGATATACACATATATCATTCTTTTTTTGTTTGTCTGTTTTGCAGTACGCGGGCCTCTCACTGCTGTGGCCTCTCCCGTTGCGGAGCACAGGCTCTGGACCGCGCAGGCTCAGTGGCCATGGCTCACGGGCCCAGCCGCTCCGCGGCATGTGGGATCTTCCCGGACCGGGGCACGAACCCGCGTCCCCTGCATCGGCAGGCGGACTCTCAACCACCGCGCCACTAGGGAAGCCCCAAAAACCAGTGTTCTTAATGACAAGCGATTCCAGGCCCGCCCAGGCAGGCCTGAGTCCTGTGACATTCATGCAGATCGGCACAATGCAAGGGTCACAGTAGCTATTGATTTGGTTGCACGTGGGGTAGGAAGCCCGTCCTGGGCAGGCATTTAGGGAGCTCCACAGTGCACCTGAGAGCAGGTACCAGGATTACCCACAGTGGGGAATCTCAGCCCAGGGATCCCACCTGCCCACCCCCACCCCTAGAACTGACCTGCCCAGCAGCCTGAGCTTCCTTGGGCCGTACTTGTCCATGACGATGCCCAGAGGCAGGGTGATGGCACTGAGCAGGAAGGAGCCCACGGTGAAGGCCAAGTTTAGCATCTCATCCTGGGCCTTGCAGCTGAGCCAGCCATTCATTCGGCTCACCTCCTCGTGCTCCGGCTCTGCTGTGCCCCCCACTGTGCCATTGGTGACATTCTCTGTGTGTAGAGGGAGGGAAACCTGACCACAGGGTCGTGGCAGCGATCTCCAAAGATCAGAGGGGCGGGTGCCCACCCGGAGTCAGCCCACTGGGAATGCCAGGGCTGAATCTGGCTACCCCCCAGCAGGCTGGCATGTCTATCTGGCCCAAGCTCCCTGGAGCGATAATGCAGAGATTCTTCACTTCTATGTGGGGGTCACAGATGCTTTCGAGAATCCAATAAAGGAAGCTCCACTCCTGCTCTTTAGAAAATGCGCAAAGTCTTGCCCACAGTTTCAGGGCCTTCAGGCATCCCCGGCAGCACCCACGAGCCCCAGGTTGGGATTCCCATTCTAGAGTAACCGACACCTAGAAGAGTAGGCCTCGGGACCCAGCCCGGGCTGTGAGTGGGACCCCAGGCTGGCTAGAACCTTCTCTGCAGCTCCGTCCATGGAAACAGTCTGCAGCCAGTATACAGGAGGCCGACCCTAGACCACCTGGGAAGGACAAGCTGCTGGTCTCACTGCGCTGCCCTTGGTCAACCGAGGGGAGGGGTGAGTAGGCCTCCTTTACTGCCCAGTACGGCAGATTTCTCAAACACACAGCCCCTGTGCTCAATCCTCCCCGATGTTCTCACAGCATCAACCACCACGTACACTGTGTCATGGAAGCCCTTGGGAAGGGTTTTTGTTTTGTTTCGTTAAAAAAAAGAAAAGTCCCGAGTAATTTGCTTTCACTTGTCGAAGTGCACCTTTCTTCTTCTCGCTGGGGTCATGATGTCACTGTCCCCTGTGGCCACGCCTGTGCTGTAATCCCAGTCCTTAACGATACCCTCCAAAGTCCACCTGGCACCAAGACAACGAAAAGACGGAGGAAAAAGTGCTGCAGCAGCGGAGGGTGGGAGGGTAGAGGATAGGCCGCCATGTGGCGGAGGAACCCTCTCATCTTGGGAACTGCTAGTTAAGAGATGCTGACTAATCCCGCAGAGGGAGGAGCAGCCTCTGATGAGAGGTGAGGTCGCGCTGGGAGGCTCAAGGAAATACCTCTCTTCAGATAACTGCGTGCCTCCTGAATGCGGCCCCCCGGCACCAGGGTTATAAATCTGACGTGTGCAAGGCCTGCCCGGGTCTGTCTCGGGTGTGACCCAAGGTTACGGGAAAAGATGCACCTTGGGTGAATCATGCTATATGCCAGCCTCTGACCAACAGGCCCTGCAGGGGGCACGTTGAGGGTGGGGTGCAGGGACCTGGCCTCTGGGTTCCAATTTTGGTTCCTCCACTTCCTATTTGTATAACCTTGGAGAAGTGATTTCATCTCTACCTCAGTTTCTTTATCTGTAAAATGGGCATAATATAAAAAATCATCTACCTTTCTAGAGTTTTGAGGAAGATAAAAGAGAAATCCAGATAACATTCTAGAGCTCACACAGGCATAGAAAATGCTCAACAAACAATAGCTAAAAGTTGTTATTACTACTATTACTACTCGTCTCGTCGGCTCGGAATGGGGGTAATGGCTGGCAGCACAGCTGGACACACTAACTGGGAGCAGAGTTCTGTAACTGACCATTCATCCACAGCATGAATTCATATCTAGTCTCCCCCTGGGCTGGGGGGCCTGAAGGACAGGGACAGTGTTCTAGTCACCTGTGTCTCCAGCACCTCCCCTTGGTCCTGGTACACAGTAGTTGTTTACTGAATGAATGAAAACAGTGGCATCAGATCACATTGGCCAAAAGGATCAAGAGAGAAGAAATGAAACAGGACACATGGAACCACCTTGAAGACAGAGGGGATCGAAGGAGATTATAGCCCCAATGTTAACCTCCCGAAGCCAAAGACACAAAACCTAACAAGCCAGACCCTCAGCGTCCCCCACCACTTTCTCTCAGCTTTCCAAAAGATGCCCCACCGTGCTGGCAGCCAAAACACATGACACACAGGGTCATCTGAGTCCATTAGGATCCAGCTCAGAACCGTCACACACACTGCCTTAGCCAGCAGGCCTGAGCTGCTTGTCCACAGCGAGGCCGCTTCTGGAAAAGCAGAGCTGCTGTTGGCACTGGTTTCGGGTGTCAGCTCTGCCAGCAGCAACAGGAACTGGAATGTAAAGCGGGAGGACAGGGTGTCCGCAAAGCAACGGCCACCTCCAGGTCGGTGTGCAGGTGCAAACAAACCAAAGAGGTGCGACAGAGTGGATGGGGGGGAAGGGGGCACCCCCAGGCCTGGGATCGCTGGCTTGTGAGAGCGCTAGAGGACGCGAAATCACTCCGGGCTGGGAGCGCTGTGGGATCTGCTGCTACAAGCAGGGAGCCATGATCGGATGGGGAGCAGAGGAAGCGAGGCAGCACGGGGTCTGAGGAAAGGGTGTTCTGCTCCCAGCTTCCCCAGAGAGGAACCACAGCTGGACCTAAATCCATGACTGTACTCCCCGAGAGAGAGAGAAGATGAGATCCCAAGGCAACATACATATGCAAGGCAGACTCCCTGATTTGCTCTAAGTGAAGATGGGGACGAAAACATCTTGAATTGTTTAGAGATCTGGTCACCCTGTAACTAGACAGGGGGGCTCAGGGGGAGAGAAGTTAGAGTGGAGGGAAGGGAATCTGTCTCTCCCATCTTTCATCCTAGAGCCGCTATAACAGAAGCAGGGACCTTACACTTTTGGCCACCAACCTTCTCTTAAATCCCTGCCAACGGGGCCACCTGGCCCTCTGCCCTCCTAGCTCCCGGCAGTGATGTCCAGCAACAAATGAGCTGGGGGTGGAGGCGCCCGGGGGGCCTCTCATCGGCCCAGGGAGCAGCGCGAGAGTGCCCCTCGCCCCAGAGGGCACTAAACCTTCTGTGAGCCCGAAGCTTTGTTGGCAGTAAACAGCCCACACGAATTATCGCAGATCCAGTAATGCCCAAACACAGTCACACCCAGGCTGCTTCCGCTCTGCTCCCACCTGGGCCACTGTGGGCCAGACAGACCCAAACAGATAAGCACACAGGAAGCGCCAAGCCCCTGGGGTGCCCCTCTGCTCCCAGCCTAGACCTCAGCCCTCACCCCGGTCCAGGCTGCTCTGTGCCTCACCTGCGCCGGCTTATTACAGATGCGGCCAGAGTGGCCCGTTCCGGCCCAGCCCAGCCAGGGAAGGTGAACCAAGAAGACAGGCAAGGAACTGGCGTGTCCGGAGTGTGCAGAGAACAGGCGTAAGGCTGCTTAGGGGGAGACCCGGGGCAGGGAAGAGAGAACAATGCCTGCCCTGTTCGGCCCCACTCACAGAACTCACACACGAAATCCTTACGGAGAAAGCAAGGGAGAAAAGAGGGTGCTGTGGTCCCCCTGAGGCTCCCCTAACCTCCCTGGATCAAGGAGGGGGCTCCCCTGACCCCAGGGAAACAAACCAGAAGAGCTGACCGTACGATGCTCAAGGGAGCAAGGGGCACCGGGTTGCAGGCCTCTGCAAACCCGAGCTGCGCCCCCAACCCCCAGAGTGCAGGCCTCTGGACGCCCTGCTGTGGTCTCTGCCCCAGGATCTCCTGTCTCTCTCAAATCCTTAGTCTATCCGGCAACAGGAAGCAGCATCTCAGTCTGGCAGGGGGTATGTAGGTAAGAGGTCAGCCTCAGACACAGCAAACCGAGGCAGGACACAGTCAGAGGACCATGCCGGGTAGGCCAGGGCCCAGCCCCCGCGTTGTGATGGCAGAGTGCCGGCGTGCGCTGGCCACTGTGCTCTGCGCTAGTGGTTCCTGTCTCACCGAGCGCCATCCCACCCTCACCCCATGTTCCACATCCAGATACCAGGAGTGTCAGAGCAGATAAGTTGCTTCCCCGAGGTCTCATAGACAGTATATGGGGAAGCTGGACTTGAATCCAGGTGGTCGGACCTCAAAGCTCCTGCTTTTAACCTTCAGGCTGTGCTGACGCTGTACCACCTGGGTTAGAGGCAATGCAGAAAGAAGATGCTGAGGGGAGAAAGACGCACAAGGCCATCAGTGTCGGGGCAATGCCAGGTGGCCCCCAATGGCACCTGGTGAGAAGGGGACTGCCCCCAAGATGCTCCCACGAGGCCCCTGAAAGCCAGCCAAGCTGGACAGGACCTTAATGGGACACCAAGAAGCCAGGGAGGGCCAGCAGATGTGGAGGAGGGAAATTAGGTCATGGAAAGGAGGCAGGCAGGGTGGGTGGGGAGGGCCAAGGGCACCAGCTCCTTTGTGACACGTCCCGAGGCTGGAGGGCCCAACCTGGATCCCCAAGTACCGAGTTAAAAAAAAAAAATCCAAAATAAACTGGGGGGAGAGAGTGTAAACAGTCCTATTCGCAGCAAAAAAGTGAAAGGACTTCCCTGGTGGTCCAGTGGTTAATACTCCCCAAGCTTCCACTGCAGGCGGCATGGGTTCGATCCCCGGTCAGGGAACTAAGATCCCGCATATGCCACGCGGCGTGGCCACACACACACACACACACACACACACACAATGTGAAACGATGGGTTTTCAAAAGCTACCACCAGTGGCCTTTGAGGGTGGGAGGAGACCATAAAAAGGGAGGGCCGTCAAGTGGCACGGACCATCTCCTGTCCACATCTGCAGCCTCGGTCCGGCCTGGTGGGGACCGGGCCTGGCCCTGCTCTCTCAGGGTCCTGGGGGCCAGCTTCCTGCTTTGTTTCAGTGAGGGGTGCCACCCCCCGGCCACCACAAGCAGAGTAACTGCGGTGGTCAAGAGCACAGAACTGGGGTCTGCCTTGGGGTCCATGGCTGGGCTGGACCGTGGCTTCCTCGGGCAGAGGCCACGTCTCCCACCTTCAGGACCCCCACCCCACCCAGCACCTGGCGTGTGGCAAGCTCTCAACAATTCATGAGAGGCTAACAGGTGAATCTGACCATCTCTTCTGCCTCAGGGGCTTCTTCCTGCCTTGAGAATAAAATCCAGTCTCCCCAGGGGCCTGCAGGCCCTGGCCCCTTCCCAGATCTCCAGTAATCTCCTGCCCGCCTGTCATTTCTCTCCTCTCTTTCAAAACACAGCTTACCCCGGAGGCTCACTGCCCGCTCCTCTCCTGAGTCACCCCTGTGGCCCTCCACGCTTCTGCCTAAATATCACAGAGCCCCCCCACCCACCCAAGTTGAACCAGATCCCCATGGTGGCTCTCACCCCGGCACCCTGCTCTCTGCTGGGGTCGGACCACCACTTGGAAGCATGTAGGCCTATGTGTGATGACTCTTAGATGCTGGCAGACTACAGACTCCCTGAGGGCCCGGATTGCTCTGCGCCCAGCAGAGCCCCTCAGAAAATGTTTACTGAATGTATAGGTCAGATACACCAGATAGCACCAGGCCCCTGGGCTGACCCTGTCGAAGTGGGCCACCGGTTGACAGAGGAAATGAAGAAAGAGTTTGGGTGTGGGTGGTGACAGCGGCCATCCGGCGGCCAAAAGGACACAGTTCTGGAAAAGCCGGGGCTGGGAACCCAGTCGGTCTCCTGTCCATTCCAGCGGGGAGTGGGGAGGCAAAGCCAAGTGCCAGGCCCAGGTCCCCAGCCCCAGTCATCCATCCTGACTGTCCGGGAGACAGGGATAAAGAGCTGAGGGGAAATGGAAAACCCAGCTCTTTCTTTCTGTCTCCCACCTCGACATGCTGGAACCGGACACCGTGTCTGTGGCCGGATTCTGGCTGGAGTCCCGAGAAAGCGTTCTGAGAACCTTTCAACAGGTTCAGGCAAATTTTCTTTCGAGAACAAACCAAAGCATCAGTCCTAAAAGCCACAAAAAGCTGACAAATTTGCGTTTCAGTCAGCTGTAGGCTGGTCAGCTTTTCACAAGCTGAAGTCAATAAAGGTAATAAACGGCCTAACCGCTTCTCTGCACTTCAGCCGTCCCCCAAACATGAAAATATTAGGCCTAAGCAGAAATCTTGATCCTAAATCCTCCGGGCACACCCAGCCAGGCAAGACACAGGGACTCCTGGCCCCCAAAGGCAACAGGTTACTCCAACTCCAAGAAACAAGGAGCAAGGAGGCCAGAGAGATAAGCTGTGTGGAATCAGCAGGCCTGCCCGCCACGGATGCTGGGTCAGCGGGTTTGCCAGATAGTCAGAAAAACCAAAATCAGAGGCAGGAACAAAGGCACGGGATAAGAAGTTGATGTTCAACCCACAATCCTGACCCTTCACCTTCACTTTGGTTTACAGGAGGGACCAGGCAAGCCTCTCAAGGGCTTAAACACCAACTCAGCACTACGTCGGCACAATCTCCGGGACTCCTCCCACTTCAAAGAAGGAAGAAGCCAAGGCTGAGGCAGGAATGAAGTGACCAGCCCCAGCGCTGCCAAGACCATAAAATAAATTAAATCAGTGGACGATGTGGGGGGGGGAAACGCTAGAATCGGACCTTCTGATACCACAGTAGGTCAAAAAAAAAAAATTGACTACAATAGTCCTCCAGTCTGGATGAGATGCTACAAGCTTCATCTGGGGATGATGCTTCCTTGTGTTTTTTCACCCCTCTGTGCAGCCTGAAACAATCCATCAGAGGCAAGCAGGAAGGGTCATGCACTACAAGGAGAGGAGAGAGGGAGGGAGAGGAGGCGCCTAACACTCCAATCTGTTCCCTTCCAGCGTCATTAATCTCCTAACATCTCTCGGGCAAAGCAGAAAGCTTGTTTAAGGAACAAGGTCTGAGTGACTCTCCCATCTCCCGAGATTTCTTGCTGATGTGGGAAAAGGTCTGCCAAGAACCCTAAGGTTATTAGGAAATATTTCTGAGTGGCTAAAGGCTAAAGGTTATAAGTGATATACTCTCTGCCCTCAGGCAGGCTCAGCATCCCCTCCCTTTCTCCTGTCCTTAACCTCTCCCAGCTGAAGCTTCCCTAGTGACTTGGAATGCTCAGGAATCTCCTAGGAAGATCAGAGGAGGAGACCAGGGAGGGTTCTACACGGGCTGACAGGCAGCATGAGCTGGTCCAAAGCTTTCTCTTCCCTCAAAGTTAGAACTCTAGAGAAAAAAAAAGGCATGCTGGGCTTCCCTGGCAGCGCACTGGTTAAGAATCCACCTGCCAATGCAGGGGACACGGGTTCGAGCCCTGGTCCGGGATGATCCCACATGCCGCGGAGCAACTAAGCCCTTGTGCCACAACTACTGAGCCTGCGCTCTAGAGCCCACGAGCCACAACTACTGAGCCCGCATGCCACAACTACTGAAGCCCACGTGCCTAGAGCCCGTGCTCCACAACAAGAGAAGCCACCAAATGAGAAGCCCGCACCACAAGGAAGAGTAGCCCCCGCGCGCCGCAACTAGAGAAAGCGGCACGCAGCAACGAAGACCCAATGCAGCCAAAAATAAATTAATTAATTTTTAAAAAATTTTAAAAAGAGGCATGCCAGTGGTGTGATTCAGGGAGTCAGATTTGGGCTATTTCCATCCAAAGGAACTTGGGCAGGGGCTGCTGACAAAAGTACTGGGGAGAGACATTACTGAGTTCAACCCTTAGGTAGTCACTGCTGGGGACAGAGAGCAGAGGAAAACATTTCCTATCAAGGTTGCCTAGGAAGGTGGGTAGCAGGGTAGTGGGTGAGAGGCACTTGGGTCCCACTGATTGGCTGAACCCCACTGACCTTCAGCAATCAGAATCCTTTCACAAGGTCATCAGGTGTGAACACAGGGGTGGGGGTTAGATTTCTTGTAGACAAGCATCCTCGGCCTTCATTCAGCAACACCAGTGTGTAGCAAAGGGAGAGGACAGACCTAGTGTCCTTTCCATAAATATCTTCCTTACCTCTCTCCTCCCCCCACCCCCATGGGGGTAGAAGGCCACTGAGATGTTCTCACAGCCTGTGGGAGGAAATGCCCTTTGGAAAATCATAAAGCAGCAAAAATAGACAAGAAATTGTATCGGAAAAGCCCTTTAGAGACTCCATGATAGCCTGACAGAAAAACATCTAGATTCTAGATGAACCTTCCACCGGCTGGAGGCCAAGCCACTTCCTCTCTCCTGCTGCACCCCAGCTACTGAGTCAGGAGTTCCTCTTTCTTACAGTCAGAGAGCAACATGTTTACTGCAAAGCAAGTGATGTGCCAGGCACTGGGAGGAAAGGAGTCCAGTCATGTTCCCAGGTGGTGGAAAGAACACCCTGGACTTAGGGATTCTGGATCTATTACAGTCTACAGCTGTGCGGCCTCAGACAAGTCAGAAGATCTGAGACTCAGTTTCTTCAGTCACAAAACAGGGACAGTGATGTGTACCCAGCACACACTGTGGGTGTGTGTGAGCTGGGTGAGGATCAAATGGGCCTTTTGCTAACTAGGAGGTGCTGCGCAGTGAGGCGGTCTTGCTGGCTGGGTCTACACCGCCATCCCCCCCTCTCCCAAAGCCCCCACTCCAGGAACCACCCCGAGTCCGAATACCCGGCTCACCTGGCTCAGTACACAGGTAGGAGTAAAAACCCTCCGACTTGAGCATGATGAGCAGCGAGCCCCAGCCCAGGAGGACTGCCGAGAAGAGGAGGTTTTCCAGCACGGCCGTGCAGGCCATCCACCAGCGGCGCCGATGGGCAGTGGCCAGGGTGGGCGCCATGGCGAGGCGAGGCGAGGCGAGGCGCGGCGGCCCGGCTCCGGCTCGGGCTCCGGCTCTGCAGCCGCCTGCGCACAGACCTCGGCGTCAGCGCCCGGCACTATGCAGCCGGGTCGGCCAACCCGGGCCGCTGCCGCAGCGCGTGGAGCTTGTCACCCCTCTGCGGCCCGGGAGGCAAGTGCGCGCAGCAAGGAAGCCCCAGCCCTGCCCGTGCCCTGGGCCACCCTCTCCGCCGCTGGCTCGTCCGCCTGCCCGCAGCTCCAGGAGAGCCGCCCCGGCCAGACAGGGAGACTTCTCCCTCGGCTCACTCGTAGGGAAACTGAGGCATGGAAACAAGAAGGGACTAACGCCTGCTCAGGGACGTGGACTTAGTCCTGGCTCCCAGAAGGATTGACACAGCCTGGGGGTTGGCAAGGGAGGCAGCCTGAGGTCCGGATACCTGGGCAGGTGCATACCTGAGGGCTGCCACTCCCTAGGGCCCTCACTGGCGCCCGCCCGCCGGCACTGGAGACCCTCTCCCAGACCGGGCTCCCTGAACCACAAGATCAGCGCACGGAGTTCCAGAACGGCCCGCCCACGGCCCGCTCATTGGCCTGACGGCACAGGAACTGCCGCGCCATTGGCCGCTGTCTAGGTCGCTAGGCGCTGCGGCCACGCGAGCCCCGCATGGGAGAGGAGAAGCCGGTTCAAACCGGCGGCGCGAGTCTCTCGCGCGACCCCCATCGGGGGCCGTTTCCTCGGCAATTAGCTCGTTTCCATGGAAGTGGACCCCCGTCCCTCCATCCCCCAGCTCCCTCCTCGATTCGTCAGCTCTTTCCTGGAGGCTCCTCATCCATTCAGTCTCTCTCCTTTCTCCTTTTCTCTCTTCTTTACATCTTCAACCTACGCCCTTATTCGTGCGCCTTCTGCCCCCCAGCCCCCAAGCCCGGGGCCCAGGTCCCCCGGATCCAGCTCACCCGGTTCTTACTGCTGTGTGTCGGGCCCGGCCGGCGCCTTTTCTGCCCCCCTTTTATTCCAGCCCTTTTATTCCGACCCCAAGATGAAAACACTGCCACACGCTGATTGGCTGAGTGGGGGCTGGAAACAGGCTTTATCCAATCAGCAGCCACCCGCCCGCCCCGCTGCGAGCAGAAGCCGGTTCCGGCCGGACTAGGAGACAAACAAGGGAGCTGGGGATGCACCGGGACCTGCGTTGGGCGGTGTTTTTGGTCTGGTGCTTTAAACTGGAGTCACAGCCGTGCCGGGAAGCCCCAGAGGCATTGCCCCATCGCCTCTCCAGAGCTTCGCCCCGAAGCCCTGTCTCTGGATTGGGTCCCCTGCTCGGCGTTCCGGCTCCTTCGGACTTCCCCTAGTTGCACGCCGGTCCGCCTCGCTCACCTAGCCTAGCTCCCGCACTCCGCTCTCCTCCGGCCCGCTTCGTCTTCCCCAACTTCTCCTGTGCCTTGGGCACCACGCCCGATGCTCTGGCGCCGCATGAGTCGTCCCGCTCCCGCCACTTCCATTGCCTCCCCTCGCAACGCTGCCATCCTGTCTGTCTTGGGCTTTGTGCCCTGAATCCTCGCTCTCCTGCCCCTAGTAACCCTCATCCAGGCGCTGTCTGCGCATTCTGGATCCCCTGACCTCTCTCTATCCAGGCATGGTGTGCTTCTTCCCTGCTCTCCTGATTCATCGACCCCATTTCTGGGTGCCATCTGCCCGGTCCCTGGAAGGTGTCCCTCAGGGTCCCCAAGTGGGAGTTTGGGGCTTGTCTGCCTCCTAGAACGTTGTTTCCTCGGGTGCCGCATCCAGACTCTGACCCCCCGACCCCACCCCGTTCCCTCTCTCCTTGGTCCCCTCGGGGACCTTCACCCAGACCGGTCATCTTGGTACTCCCTGCTGGAGTTGACCACCCCATTCCCACTGCCCGGCACCACCTCCACCCCCTTACTCCCCATTCCCTGACATCTCCTTCAGGTTAGGGCTCTCCCTGCAGGTTGACGCGGTGGGCAGCGCCAAACTGCAAAGCACAAGTCAGGTCTCCCGGAAAGTGCGCGTGGTCGGGAGGGCTCCAGGCTCCTGCTCTGATCAGCGACCTGGACATGCCCCGAGGAACTGCCAGGGCAGGGGGATGGAACCTAGGCCCTGGAGGTTCAGCTCCATTTGGAGGATCTCCCCCATCGAAGGCACTAGGCCAACAACTTCGGAGGGCCTTCGGTCTCCCGCAGATTCCGCTTGGTCTCTCTGGCACGCTCTGGGAGCTGGCCTTGTCATCCCAGGGCTGTGGGAGACCCAGCAGCCTCCTGCTCCACGTCCCTGAGTCCGAGTGCGCCCCCTGCCGCCGTGAACCCACCGTTGGCAACCTTGCTCAGACCACGCCTGACATTGTGGGTTTGGGGGATCCTGGCTGGTTACCTATCCCGTTAATCTCACCCGCTCACAGGGTTGTAACTGTCTCTTGACTAACTTCAGTCTTTCCCTCCCTCCCTCCTAGAGCCGCCTGCCTGAGGGCTGTCTCCAGGCAGTTGTTCCATACACATTTCTAAACTGTTTCAAACACATCTCTGAAATAGTTCACTTTCTCCACCCCCACCCCCCAAAACTGTTCCTCCCATCCTTTTTCAGATAATAGCATCACTACCTACTGAAGTCAGATACCGTGAACCACCTTTTCAACAAATATTTGTTGGGTACCTGCTGTTATTCTCCCTCTCCCTCCCACCCCACCCCACCCAGACAATCCGTATCTCCTAAGTGCTTATCTAATTTGCCCACGTATGTCTGTGACTGCAACTGCTGTTCATCCAGGTTCCAATCTCAGCCACTCAAATCCATCTCTTCACCGCACTCCATCCCAGTGAGCTATGTAAATCTGACCTCTGCTAAAATGCTTCAGGAACTCTTTACCATTTGTCCTGCAGGATAAAGTTCAAGTTCTCCAACCTGACCTACACAGGCTCCTCCCCCACCCTGGCTGACTTAAGATGTTCCAGTCACACGGAATTGCTTGTAGTTCTGCAGGTGCTGTTCTTTCACCTCTGACCCTCAAACGTAGTCCCTTCTGGAACAGCATCTCCTCCAGGAAGCCTTCCCTAACTACTACTCACGATATTCTCCATTATCTTTGTCCACTGATTGCTTTGTTTTACAATCTGTTCATCTGTTTGTCTCTCCCTTTTCCCATTGACTATGAACTCTTTGGAGGCACGAACTGTGTCTTATTCAGCTTTGTATTGTATTATATTGTATTCTGTATTAACCAGCCCTTAATACAGAAGAAAGCACAAAGCAGATGCACAATATGAGTTTGTTGAATGAAAACATGAATAAATGAAGAGGAGAAAGATGTCAGCTTCTAGGGACAAAGGATTCAAAGCTGGGAGAATGATGTAATGCCAATAATAATGAACCTTTATTGAGAGTCAAAAATTTACTAGGTGCTTTACATACTTTGTCATTTAATCCCTACTATAACCTGGGATATAGCCATATCCGCATTTTTCAGATGAAAAAACAAGCTTTAAGTAACATTTCCAAAGTCACAAAACAAGTATGTCAGAACTGAGATTTGAATCCAAGTCTAATTTGAATGAAATTCTGGGTTTTTGTTTGTTTGTTTGTTCTGGCCGAGCCCTGTGGCTTGTGGGATCTTAGTTCCCCAACCAGGGATTGAACCCGGGCCAGGACAGTGTAAGTGCAAAGTCCTAACTACTGGACCACCAGGGAAATCTCTGGGTTTGGGGTTTTTTTCAGTCTTTTTGTCAGCAGTGTTAAAGGCAACACACCAGCACTGCTGGCAAATCATAAAGAAATAAATTATTATGTATAAAATAAGCTACAAGGATATGTTGCTCAACACAGGGAATGTAGCCAATATTTTATAATAACTATAAATGGAGCATAACCTTTAAGAATTGTGAATCACTATATTGTACATCAACTATACTTCAATTAAAAATTCATAAAGAAATAAAACCACTAAAGTACTAAAAGAAAATGTAGAAGATTATTTCACTGATTTTAAGGTAGAGAAAGCCTTTCCATCTTTCCATTATGCATGACATTAAACCCAGAAGTCAAAAAGAAAAAGACCTGTCTAAATTTAAACTTTTAATTTCTATGGAGAAAAAGAAGAAAGAAACTATAAACAGCATTAAAGACCAATTACAAACTGGGCGAAGAATTAATATCCTTGAGCAGAAATAGAAACGCAGATGTAGAGAACAAACGTATAGACACCAAGTGGGGAAGTGGGGGTGGGATGAATTGGGAGACTGGGACTGACATATATACACTAATCTATATAAAATAGATAACTAATGAGAACCTGCCTGCTGTATAGCACACAGGGAACTCCACTTCACTGTACAGTAGAAACTAACACAACATTGTAAAACAACTGTATCCCAATAAAAAAATTAAATAAAAATAAAAAAGAATATCCTTGATATAAAGGCACTTATAAATCAATGAGAAAAAAATGAACATCTCAATTGAAAATTGGGGAAAGGGCTTCCCTGGTGGTGCAGTGGTTAAGAATCTACCTGCAATGCAGGGGACACAGGTTCGAGCCCTGGTCCAGGAAGATCCCACATGCCGTGGAGCAACTAAGCCCGTGCACCACAACTACTGAGCCTGCACTCTAGAACCCGCGAGCCACAACTACTGAGCCTGCATGCCACAACTACTGAAGCCTGAACGCCTAGAGCCCGTGCTCTGCAACGAGAAGCCACTGCAATGAGAAGCCCGTGCACTGCAACGAAGAGTAGCCCCCGCTTGCCGCAACTAGAGAAAGCCCGTGAACAGCAACGAAGACCCAATGCAGCCAAAAATAAATAAATTAATTAATTTAGAAAAAAAAAGAAAAAGAAAATTGGGGAAAGAATATAACCAAATCATCTATAGGAAAAATACAAATAACTTTAAAGATATGAAAAGAAGCTCAGTCTTAGAATAATCATAGAATTCACATTTTAATAATCTTATTTTTTTCACTTTTTTTAGTGATTCAATTATATATATATATATATATATATATATATATATATATATATATATATTCTTTTTTTTGGCTGTGCAGCACGGCCTGTGGGATCTTAGTTCCCTGACTAGGGATCGAACCCCTTGTCCCCGGCAGTAGAAGCGTGGAGCCCTAACCAGTGGACCGCCAGAAAATTCCCAATATATATATGTATTCTTTTTCAGATTCTTTTTCACTACAGTGTATTACAAGATATTGAATATAGTTCCCTGTGTTATTCAGTAGGACCTTGTTGTTTATCTATTTTATATATAGTAGTGTATATATATTAATCCCATACTCCTAATTTATCCCTCCCTCCCTCCCCTTTGGTAACCTTAATCTTGTCTTTATGTCTGTGAGTCTATTTCTCTTTTGTAGATAAGTTCATTTGTATTATTTTTTTAGATTCCACATATAAGTGATCTCATTTGATATTTTTCTTTGTCTGACTTACTTCAATTACTATGATAATCTCTAGGTCCATCCATTTTGCTGCAAATGGCAATATTTCATTCTTTCTTATGGCTGAGTAATATTCCATTGTATATAGACCACGTCCTCTTTTTTTAAAATTTATTTATTTATGGCCGTGTTGGGTCTTCCTTGCTGTGTGCAGGCTTTCTCTAGGTGCTGTGAGAGGGAGCAACTCTTCGTTGCAGTGCGTGGGCTTCTCATTGCGGTGGCTTCTCTTGTTGTAGAGCACAGGCTCTAGGCGCACGGGCTTCAGTAGTTGTGGCACGTGGGCTCAGTAATTGTGGCTCACGGGCTCTAGAGTGCTGGCTCAGTAATTGTGGCTCATGGGCTTAGGTGCTCCATGGCATTTGGGATCTTCCCAGACCAGGGCTCGAACCTGAAGTCCTAGGCCACACCTTCTTTATCCATTCATCTATTGATGGATACTGATGTTGCTTCCATGTCCTGGCTATTGTAAATAGTGCTGCTGTGAACATTGGGTGCACAAATGGTACCATTTTTGATAGTTAAAAAACGCAAGCAGGCATTCCCTGGTGGCGCAGTGGTTGAGAATCTGCCTGCCAATGCAGGGGACGCACATTCGATCCCCAGGCTGGGAAGATCCCACATGTTGTGGAGCAACTAAGCCCATGTGCCACAACTACTGAGCCCACGTGTCGCAACTACTGAGCCCGCATGCTGCAACTACTGAAGCCCACGTGCCTAGAGCCCGTGCTCCGCAACAAGAGAAGCCACCGCAATGAGAAACCTGCACACCACAAGGAAGAGTAGCTCCAGTTCGCCGCAACTAGAGAAAGCCCACACACAGCGATGAAGACCCAACGCAGCCAAAAATAATAAAAAAAAGAAAAAAATTAACATTATATATAAAAAAAAAAGAAGATACTTGACAACAACAGAAACCCCACAAACAAAAAATTTTATCTGGGGAACTCCCTGGCTGTCCAGTGGTTAGGACTCTGCGCTCTCACTGCTGAGGGCCCAGGTTCAACCCCTGGTCGGGGAACTAAGATCCCATAAGCTGCTTGGCACGGCCAAAAAACAAAACCCAAAACTTTTATCTGTACAAAGAGTTTAACTTTTTAATAATTAAAAATGTTATTACTTTAGTTATTTTTTGTGCGTGCTAAAATAATGAGATATCACTTTTAACCTATCAGATTGGGTGTGGGGAAATAGATGTCAACATAATTTATGAGAACACAAAGCCATTCAACTTTTTGCGGAGGGCCAACTGGAGTAAATACTCAAATGTTTAATTTTCTTACCCCATAACCCACCAATTCCACCTCCAGGAAGCTCTTCTACAGAAAACCTAGCACTAATGCAAAAGGAAATGTAGACCGAGTTGTCCACTGCATCATTTATTGTATCAAAACAATTAGAAACAACCCACATCCCCATAGGCAGGGGATGGTTTAAATAACCTGTGTTATTTCCACATGATGGAATCCCATGCAGCCATTTTTTATAAAAAGAGGTAGCTTTATATTTACTGACATCAAAAGATAGCCAGGTTATATTGTTAAGTAAAAAAGCAAATTGCAGAACGGTATGTTGTTTTATTTTCACGCGCACAGAAAAACATTTGAAAGGAAGCATCTAACCTGTTCATGAGATTCTCTGCACACTGGGACGGAGGGACTTGCTCTTTATTTCCTGACTGGCTAATACAAGTATGTGAGGAAAGTATTCAGAACTAGACCAACAGGCACTCCGTGAAAATTAAGTCTGGCCCCTCCCTCATCCCCCAGAATCCTCTGGGGAGAAGAGAAATCTCATTTTTACTCTAGACATGTCTATAATGTTAGTACTTTTTATTTTTAACGAAGAATATTGCCTATTATAATTTTAAATATTCAACCTAGTGAGAAAAGTGAAAAGAACGTTCACTGTAGAAAAGTTGCAAATTATGCAAAAATTTAAGAAGAAAATAAATATCTGCCACAATCTCGTCTCCCAGAGAAAAATGTCATTTGATGCCTTTCCCTCAAATCTTTTTTTTTTCGCGGTACGCGGGCCTCTCACTGCTGTGGCCTCTCCCGTTGCGGAGCACAGGCTCCGGACGCGCAGGCTCAGCGGCCATGGCTCACGGGCCCAGCCGCTCCGCGGCATGTGGGATCTTCCCGGACCGGGGCACGAACCCACGTCCCCTGCATGGGCAGGCGGACTCTCAACCACTGCGCCACCAGGGAAGCCCCTTCAAATCTTTTTTATGCACATCCATCTTTTTTTAAAAAGTCTGTAAAAGGGTCACGAAATAAACAAAAAATGGAAGAATTCTAAACGTATTCTGAGGCCAAAAGGAATGAAATTTGTAAAAAGAAAACTTACTTTTTACACGTAGCAGGATAGTGTGAACATGCTCCCATATTAAATATTCTTACACGACCTGATTTATTATGGTTGTTTAGGAACCTTTCATAAGGAATAGCTCTTTAATTAATCTTTCAGCATCAAACATTTAGGTTGTTTCCCATTTCAGAAAAATGTTTTGCAAATGAAGGAAAGAATAGCCTTTGGGGGCAAACAGAGTACAGGACAACAGAGAAAAAGTCCCTGCAGCCATCGCTTTCCCCTTCCTGACCCCATCCTGTGGGGTCTCTGCCCAGGCCTTCCAGACCCACTCCCAGAGCATGGCCAGGGCCAGAGCCAACTGGCCTCCAGCTCTGACATGTCCCGGTGGAAGTGCAGGGGCTCCAGCGTGTCTTTCCTGGCCCTGGGATCTTTTCCCAGCACAAAACACCATCTAATTCGGGGCAGTTCGGATGCCTAAGCACCATCCAGTCTTCCCACTCACGAAATTCAAGGTCCTCAGGGCTCTGGCGGCCCAGAGATGAGTACGACATTCTCATACTGGGGCTCCTCCTGCCCTTCCTCGTCAGCCAGCTTCTGGGGATCCTGTTCTAGGGGACCACCCTCAGGGACCAGCTCCTGGCCCCTCCCTGAGCTCTTGATGCCATCCCCTAGCCCCCTGGCCACTTCCTCTGGCCCAGTCCCTGCAGACTCCAAGGCCCCTGTCAGCTCCTCACTTGGGGCTGAGCTGGAGCTCTGATCGGCAGAGCCAGAGGCCGGCCCGGGGCTGCCCTTGTTCCGACTCAGGGCCCGGCGTGGAGGCTTAGGGATGGCACTCTTGACCTTAGGCTCTGCCTGGCCTTTCTGGAAGCTACCAAAACGGCGGAGGACAGACCGGACGGGGCCCTCAGATCCCCGGGGTGTCCCTGCCAGCATGTAGATTGTGGTCACAGAGCCTGCACTCTCCTGGACACTGCCCTCAATGGCTTCCACACGTTCAGCCACCGTCCGGCCACTAAGCGGGAGCCGGCGGCGGCCAGTGGCTGAATCCCTGGGGCTGGCGGCACCTGGAGGGGCCCCGTTCATTTCTGCTTGCTCTGGGCCTGTGGACTCCTCGGCCTCCTGGCTTTCAGGACCTGGCTGGCCCCCCCGGGAGAGCCTCTTGGGCTTACGGAGAGGGCTGGAGAGCTCCCCGGAGCCTCGGCAGCTCTGTGGTGCAAACTTGGTGCCTTCGGCAAAGGAGACTGACGGCCGCTTGGCCCGAGCTAGGCTGGAAGTGCGCGGGATGGCAAACGGCGTGGAGGCATCCTCAGCGGGAGGGAAGGGACCTCCGGTCAGGCTGGCCTCTGGTGACTCTGCTTGGGCCACAGGGACCACCCCTGGCAAAGGAGACAGAAGAGCTTGGCCAAACCTGGGCTGGCTACCCCAATCCATCCTGCTTACCCAGCTCAGCATCTTCTGGGAGGCCCCTCAAATGGGGCAAGGGAGAGCGTGAGGATGCAGAGAGGCAGGGGAAGGGCCTATTCAGGCAGATGCTACTGCTTCTACCCTCTTTTCTCATCACCCACCCTACTTTGCACTCATGTCACACTCTAACCATGCTAAAACTCCTTCAGCGCCACATGGCCATGTCCCTCTTACCTCTGATCCTTTGGGTATACTGTTCGCTCTTCCTGAAACATCATTCCCAACTCTCCCTAATTTTCCCAGGGCTAATTCCTACTGATTCTGCCAGGCTCAACTCCAATACCACTAACACCGAGACATCTTCCCTGACTCCAGTCATCCCTGACGTGGCTGGATTCCGAGCCCCGACCTGCATGTCCCCCATGAAAGCATGTATCACTCTGTCCCACATGTGTCTGATTACTGCCCACCAGACTACAGGCTTGGGGAGGACAGGAATCTATCTTGTTCTTTGCTGCATCCCACTGCCAGGAACTGTGAAGGGCATGGAACGGAACGGGAGCTTGATACACGTTTGCTGAAGGAATAAAGGAGAGGCTGTGATGAGCAGGGCTGCTCAGGGGCTGAGTGGGCTGTTTGGGGGCTACCTTCTTGGGGTGGCACGCAGTAGGCAGGACCTTCGTCCTCTTCTCCAGACTCGGGATCAGTAGAGAAGGAGTCGTCCGAGGCCCAGCCAGCCGAGGGCGGTTCGATGAAGCTATGGTTGAAGGGGATCTCCGGATCATGGTGCGAGACTGAGGCGGCAGGGGGAGGCTCTAGGTCAGGCGCAGAGCCCCAGGGGAAGCCCTGTCCCCTTGCAGCCCCTGACCCTCAGCACCCGCTTACCCGTCACCCAGGGAAGCTTGTGGCTGCTGAGGGAACCGCAGGGCAGCGCAGAGCCCAGGCTGGAGGTCAGTGCCCCCCAGACCTGCAGCTTCATCCTGGACATAGCGGTCCCATCTCTCGCTGGCCTGAGGGCACGGGAGAGTCGTCAGTGAGGGAGACCCCGGTTGGGGCGGGGCGGGGGCAGCAGTAAAGGGCCAGGACCATTCTGGTCCCGGGATTCGTGTGACAGAGTGACTGTGTCTACTTCAGTGACTCTCTATGACTACAGAGTAAAGTCCAAACTACTGACCCTGAGATCTGGGCCTGTCGCAGAGGGCAGCATGGTTCCAGAGTCACGAGGCAGCAACTGTGGCTCAGACTTTGCCTCTCTGGGCCACAGCTTCCTCATCCGTAAAATGGGGACAACTGCTATCTCAGAACTTCAGGACCCAGCACAGCACCAGCTACCTGGTGGGGCTGCCCCAAAATGCAGCAGTGTGTTATTATCATCCCAGTTGAGCCCAGCTCACCTATCTTTCTGGAAGTGACACCACCTCCAGGAAGCCCACTCTTGTCCCCGCCCCGAAGCTGGAAGTGACAGCTTCAATCATTACCATTCCTCAGACAGTCTGTGCACATGTCCCGGTCTTCCTGTGAGGGGCTTCTCCCCACCTCCAGGCTCTATGCCCCGGGGTTGCGGGGAGGCTACTGGGTCTGCTGGTCTGAGGATGCCCCACAGCACAGAGGAGGACATGATCAAGGGGTAGTGCGTGAACTAATACGAGCACACGGGACAAAACAAAGAGTCCAGAGAACCGGCCACGGGCTCTGTGCGTGCCAGTGACTAGCTGGGTCACCTTGTCCTCCTGGGAATTGAGAATGCTAATCTTCCTGCCCCACCTGCCCCGCTCCAAACCTCCATGCTGCTGTGAGCCTCCAAGGTGCTGAGAAGTACGAAGAGATTTTGTAAAGGAACAAAGCTCTGTGCAAGGAATATTCCCCGCTTCCCCGCAGCAGCCTGCGAGCTCAAATCCCTCCTCGCCTCCTTTTCTCGAAAAGCCACATTCTCTGCTAAACCACTGCTCGGGCTTTTATGGCAACTCTCCCTTCTGAGGCCTGGTCTCTTCCCCTCCCTGCCCAGAGCTGTCCCGGTGCTTCTGCCTTCTGCCATCCTGGTGCCCGGGGCCCCCTGCTCACGTGTGACTCAGAACCTCCCCCACTGAAGGCTTCTGAGGAGGGCAGATGGCTGACCTGGTGTCTCCAGGCCACAGCCACTGCCAGCTACCTCGTTACCTCTGACCTACGTGTGTGACAAGGCCAGCCCCTCCCCACCCCTGAGAGGAAACCAGATGCCACCTTGCTTCCACCCATGGCCTGAGCTGTGGAATCGGGAAGGAAGGGGCCAGGGTTCACCTGTCCTTGGGATCCAGCCGGGCAGCCCAGCAGCAGCAAGCACAGCAGGCGATGGCCAGGAGGAGAAGCAGCAGAGGCACAAGGATGCCCGCAAGGAGGGCGGCATCCTGACCATGGGATCCTAGGGAGAGCCAGGGACGGGCGACTCTTCAGGGCCATGTTGTCTCCCATACAACACGTCTCATCTCTAGCTCTGAACTGCCTACTCTGGGGAGATCCTGGGAACCTTCCACCTGTGGGCCCCTCCCGCTCTTCTAAGAGATGTAGACTCTGCTCAGCCTGGAGGCCCCCTCCTCCAGGCAGCCTCCCCACTGGTCCTCTCCCGATGGTCCACGGCCTCTTCCGCAAACTCTTGCCCTCAGTTCTCGGGCCTGATGAGACATCCCGGTGTCCGGCCCTGTCCGCTCATTTCCTGGGTGCTAGCCTGGTTTCCCAGGGGACAGAGGCTCTGTCACATCTTCAGGGGGCCCCAAAGCACCCATACAAATTTCCAGTAAAGAGAACATCTCTGAAGAGGGCCCAGCCTCTCTGGCAAGTAATGAGGCCCCGGAGCCCATGTAAAGGGCCACTCTTTCCCCAGTTACTTCTCCCTGTACCCTTCTTTCCACCTTACCCAGCTGGCAGGCCCCAGAGACAGGGTGGCAGTTTCCCTCTGGACATTCGCAGGGAACAGAGCAGTTGTTTCCGTGGAAGCCAGATGGGCACGAAGTGTTGCAGCTTTGGGGTGACAGGAGAGACAGGCTGAAGGCTGGGTGAGAAGGCATGGAGGTGGGCAGGGCACAGGGGAGGGTACATTTCTGGGCACTGCTTCCCACCCCCTGCCATACAGACTTCCCTGGGTGATGCCCACGCAGATTCCTCTGACCTCTCAGCCACATTCTAAGCACGCCTAGCAGTGTTTGGAAGAATCCCTTAGCCCCCAAGCCCATCTTCCAGAGAGACCACCCACAAACTGCCCCCTGGCTCCCAGGCCCCCCAGGGTGGAAGCCTCAGTCAGGGCCCACCTCTCATGAGCCTCATCCCTTGCCCACCTGGCGCTAATGTGAGATAAGCAAGATGCCAATGGAATCCGGAGACACTTCCTCAGGGTTTGGAGGTCTGAGCCATCCCCAGCCCTGCCCCTAACTCTCTGGGCCTCGGTCCTCTCCTCTATAAAATGAGGTCTCTTCCAGTTGATACTACATTCTATCCTATAGGTGGGAAAAACCTGACATTGGAGATAGTGACACTGATTATGTTTTTGCCACCTGAAGACCTTAGGGAAACAGCAGTGGGGTTTGGCGCCCTCCTCCTAAGTAACTTCTAGTTCAGGAGCCAGGCCTTTTAGATTAAGCATCACTCTGACCCTCCTCTGGAAGATGCAGACCCCACAACAAGAGGAATAACTTCTTAGTTATGAGGATGCTGGGTGGGAATCTGGGAGATGGAGAAGCCCAGGAAGGGAAGTTTGGGAAGCGGATTGCACAGAGGCCCGACCTAGGCCCCTGCCTCCTTCCAGGGCCCCAGTCCTCACCTGGGCCCCCAGTAGCCGGCGTTGCAGACACACTCCCCAGTCACAGCATCACAGGCCCCCCGGACACAGGTGGGGCAGGTAGAGCCACAACCCTCCCCAAAGGTGCCAATCGGGCAGGGGTCTTCACACCTGAGGTGAGGCAAGACTCAGAATGGGGAGCAGGGCAGGCCTGCACCCCACAGAGGGGCCTCACCCATCTGCCCACACTTGTCGATTCAGAGACCCAGTTGTCTACTTTTCAGCAGTGAAGCTCAGGTGCAAACAGGGCCTTGAATTTGAGGCCAGACCCAGTAGGTGACAGACTACAGATCCCTGGACGAGAAGAGGGCGGGAAGCCTGAGTGGTGAGGGAGCTGGAGGAAAACTGTGCCCAGGGCCCCATTAGCACCCAACTCTCGCACCTCAGGCGGGCCCCCAGGGCTGTGTGAATGTATGCGTTGCGGGAGGAGGCCGCTCTCCCTGAGGGAGCCGCTGCGGTGAGGATCTAGAAGGAAGGTATACCCTCACCCTGAGCAGGCTGGCCCCCTCACCTGGGCCCCAGCCAGCCAGGGTCACAATGTCGACAGTGCCCGGTGTCTGGCTGGCAGGCCTCCCCAAGCCGGCAGTGGGGGCACTGCTGCCTGCAGCTCTCGCCAAAGGTGCCAGGAGGGCAGGGCTCGTGGCACTGAGTCCCATTCCAGCCCGGCTCGCAGGACTCGCAGCTACCTGTGTCTGCAGAACATGGCTCATTCTGCTTGCAGTGGCCACAGCTGGGAAGAGAAAGAGTACATGCAACACTAGGAGAGCCTCCCGGTGCCAGCTGGGCCACTCAGGCAGGTTCGAGCCTCAGCTGCCCCGTGTTGTACAACAAAGAGGCTGGGCAGACTATCTCTGTGGGCTCTAGTAGGATTCCAGCCTTTTCCTAACCCCTGGTTCTGAGCCCCATCCTTCCCTGGGTCCCAGGGTCACCAGGAGCTCCCAGCCCAGCCAGGGAAGCCAAGTTACGACCTCAACCTCTGCTTCCCTTCTGCCCAGGGTTCCCCTCCTCCCCTTTTCCCCTTCCCCCATTCCACCCATGCCATCTCGGAGGTCTGGCATGAGCAGTCCTCAGTAGTGTATCCTCTATGCCATTTTATGCATTATGAAAACGCATAAAATGTCTGTTTTCACCACTAGAATTTTATCTTACATTTTTTCCAGTTTTATTGAGTTATAATTGACATACAGCACTGTATAAGTTTCAAGTGTGCAGCATAATGACCTCCTCACATACATACTGTGACATGATTACCACTAAAAGTTTAGTTAACATCCATCATCTCATATGGATACCAAAAAATGAAAAAAAAAGTTTTTTTCCTTGTGATGAGAACACTTAGGATCTACTCTTTTAGCAACTTTTCCAATAAGGTTTATCTTATCTTAATATCTCACTGATCCTTAAGTTTTTCCCTCCAGAGACTTAATTATCTGGGATCACGAGCTTGGATCAGACTCATCAGTAGGGTGAGGAAGGGAGTTCATAAAAGCAATTTAGCAGATCCTGACCAGTATTAAAAGAGAGAGAGAGAGAGAGAGAGAATAGAAAACATTTCGGTGTACATATGTGTGTTGTCTGGTTAAGTTTTTACTTCAGTTAATATATATATCGCATCATATATTATATATGAATGGGAGGTAAAACATTTCTTACTGTGGGTGGAACTGGTCAAAGTTTGAAAACCATTGAGTTTCAGAGGGACTTGCAATCCTTTTGCCACAATGTTGATTCTTTATCTGTTTCTACGGCTTGCTAGTAGTAGTATTTTGTTTAACAGTAAGCGGATGAAAGTGGTGGGCGAGGCTGGCCTTTAGGGCGTCGAGGGACTCTTTTTCCCCTTTCACCCCATCCTTGTCTGTTTCTGCGCAACATTCTCCCTGCGACCCCGGCTCATCCCCTTTCCCTCCCGTTCTCTCCCCTTCCTTCTCACGCCCTCCTCCCTCCCTTCTCTCCCGCATCCCCCGTTGCCCCGGCTCACCTGTCGCGGCACTGAAGCCCGTAGCGGCCTGCGGGGCAGGGCAGCTCGCAGCGCGCGCCGCGGAAGCCGGGCGGGCATGTGCACAGGCCGGAGGCGACGCTGCAGCGGCCGCGCACGCACTCGCAAGGCTGCCGGCACTCGGAGCCCCACCAGCCGGGCCGGCAGGCGCAGCGGCCCGACTCCTGCGCGCACGGCGAGCCGTGGCAGGCGCAGCGGAAGCTGCAGCGGCGGCCCCACCAGCCCGGCTCGCACAGGCAGGAGCCGGTGGCCTGATCGCAGCGCGCCGCCGCCGGGTTGCACTGGCACGGGCGGCGGCACGTGGGCGACCACCAGCCGGGCTCGCAGCGGCACGCGCCGGTCTCGGGGTTGCAACGCCCGTGGGGGCCGCAGGCGCACGGGAACTCGCAGCGGTCGCCCCAGCGGTCGGATTGGCAGTGGCACACGCCCGTGGCCGGCTCGCACTGGCCGTGCGGGTGGCAGGCGCAGCTCTCCCGGCAGTCGGGGCCCCAGTACTGGCCCGGGCAGCCTGCGGGGTCGGGGTAAGGGAAGGGGGTCAACGGGCTCAGGGTCAGGCACCACGGATCCTCGCCCTGCGACCCCTTCCACAAGGAAGAGGTGGGGGGGCCGGGCCCGCCCTCCAAGAGCCGGGGACAGCCTGTCCTCCTGGGGCACAGCTTACTTCCTGCCCCAGACTCTGAACTACACAAATCTTTACCACTGGCCCAGCCTCCCACTTCCACATTCCAGAACACACTTAAAGATCACGAGTGGATGGGCTTCCCTGGTGGCGCAGTGGTTGAAAGTCCGCCTGCCGATGCAGGGGACATGGGTTCGTGCCCCGGTCCGGGAAGACCCCACATGCCGCGGAGCGGCTGGGCCCGTGAGCCATGGCCGCTGAGCCTGCGCGTCCGGAGCCTGTGCTCCGCAACGGGAGAGGCCACAGCAGTGAGGGGCCCACGTACCGCAAAAAAATTAAAAAAAAAAAAAAAAAGATCACTAGTGGCAAAGGGCCTTGCCCAGAGTCACACAGAAGTGGGTGTGCCTTCATTTATGCCCCTCCTTCCTCTCATTGGGTTCCCCCATTGTGTCTTCCCCCGCCTGAATGCTGCCCATCCGGGTCGAAGAAGAAGCCACACTCCCCCCAGTGTCTCCTCTCAACCCTGACTCCTAGCCAGGCTGCCCTCTGGCTAAACTGCCCACCAACCCCTCTCCCATGCCCCATTTTCTGCCAGAGAGGGAGGACATTCCAGTCACCCTCCACACGCGCATACGGGGAGACCAAGAATGCATCCATTCTGCAGTTAACGGGGATCCACAGCATCTTTCCGGAAGTTGAAAGGGAAGATGAATGGCCCAGAACTGAACCTGTGGGAGGGCTCTGTGGATGGGATAAAAACCAGATGACTCAGGACATCCCCTTAGAGTGCGTCACTTCCTGTCTCGACCTCAGTCTCCTCAGCGAAGCTTGGAGGGATTCTGGCCCTGCTGTTCTAAGATTACATTCCTACGAGCTTTGCCTCCCCTCTCCCCCAGTCCTGCCCGGCAACCTCATCCTTCAGGAGAGACTCAGGACTCACGCGAGTTGCACCGGGCCCCGAAGAATCCAGGTTTGCATCGACAGAGGCCTGGTTTCACACATACCTCGTCTTCCCGGCAGACGTCCAGCCCCTCGCAGATGGCTGAAAAACACCCCACCCAGGTTGGAAGGACTGGGGTGCGGCCAGGGGACACTCTGCCCTTTTCACTGACTCCCAGTGGCCTGTCCCCCTCAAGAGCTGTTTCCTCAGGGCTGGGGGGTTGGGCCACGGCATGGACCCTAGCTCTAGGGCTCAGGAGGGCAAACAGACCCCAGGAGGGTAGGAAGGAAGGGTCACTGGGCTCTGTCCTCCCTTCTCCTCCGGTGGGGGGGTGCATCCTGGCTACTCACGGGTGGTGCATTCTCGATCATTCTGCCTCCAGCCTGGGCAGCAGTGGAGCTCAGCAGAGGGGCTGTGGGGCAGAGAGGGGTCAGCCGGGGGGCAGCCTGGCTCCGCAGGTGGATCACTGTCTCCCTGAGACATGGGATGCTGCCTCAGCCCCATCGGGCAGGCCTGGCCCAGGGTCACAGCCCCCGTGTCCCCGACCCCTTCCCGCTCTGTCCCTGGCCATCCCACCATCTGCCGCCACTACCCACCACCCTCTAGGCTGTCCCCGAGCCCCTCTCGCTTTAGCCCCTCTTTCCTCGTGTCCTCCTCCCCCCCCATGAAACCCCCAGAAGACCCACCTGCTGGCCATGCAGACGTGCCGCCCATTGGGGTCCAGCTCAGACCCCTGGGTCCCCCGAGTCCAGAGCAGCAGCAGAAGGAACAGGAGCCCCAGCCCCATGGCGGCCAGTGCAGTGGGAGGGCTTGGGTTAGTCTGGCCCCCACAGCTCCCAACCCCCTCCCTGCTTCCTCCCAAGGCTTTTCCTGAGGAAACCAGGCCGGAGGGGCGGGCTGCCATGAGGCACCTCCCTGAGAGGGTGGGCAGGCGCAGAGAGGACCAGACACCAGCGTACAGAAAGGAAAAGGAAGGCCAATGGCGAGGGCTGAGCAGGGGCTTCAGGGTCTGGTCTCAGTCTGGGTGGGGGGCAGGAAGATGAGGCTGTAAGTTACGGGTACTGGGATAGGCGAGAGGTTGAGCCATGGATATCCACTAGGTCACACTCCCCAGTGGAGGTCCACGCTGGGAGAAGCCTCCCCAGCCAGTGACAACCAAGGGGAACTTCCTGGCAGAGCTGGGCAGGGGCAGACCACTGACAGACAGACATGGAGCAGTTCCTGGGTATCATGGGCAGTTGCTTTATTACATTAGCTTAGGCCATCCGTACAAACACCTGGGAGGGAGGTAGTCAACTCTCCATTTCATGGATGGGGAAACTGAAACTCACAGAAGCAGCACTTTTGTCTGGCCCTGGAGGCTTGGCACAGAGATACAGGAAGGAAGGTAGGTTGAGCTCCCCGTCACACCCTGGCTCAGGCCAGGGTTAGAAAAGAGCCTGGGGAGGGCGGGGAAGGAGGGAGCCCTGTCCTCATTTGAGGTCACACGTCCACCCCCAGACAGACTCCGGAGTCAGGCAGGCCTCTGGGGCAGCTGAGACCCCAGATGAAGATATTCATCGAGAGCAGAGCAGGGCCGGTCAGGAGTTGGGGGCTGTCAGGCTGCCCACAGGCTCCACGGGGGTGGCTGTGGAGCCTCCTCTCCTCCCCGTATTCTCGCTGGTAGCCGCAATGCTGGCCTCAGCCTCAGGGGCCTCTGTTCCACCCTGACACCACAGGCCCAAGCTGGGGGGAGAGCCAAGAGGTGCTGTGAGCCTGGATGCCAGGGAGGTCAAGGATAGGGGCCGAAGGCAGGGGGTGCTGTAAAAAGGGGACTCAAGAGGACGACAGGGCAGCATGAGGCAGGGGGAGGTAAAGGGGCCACCAGAGGAGTGGGAGGGGACGGGCATGCTCAGAGCTCAGGGCGGCTGGGTGAGCCGCAGTGGAGCGGGAAAGGTGGGGTCCCTCCACTCCCACCACATTTGTCCTTCCTCTTCCCCCGACATACAAACTCTGTATTCTGGACTCAGGGGGTGGGGGCTGGAGGTGGTCTCCCTTATCCCTGGAGAGCAGGAGCCATGAGCCATCCTCATCGTCACTGAGGCAGAGGAGAGAGGAGTTGTGAGGGTCATTTGTCAAGGCCCTGAGGGACAGTGGGACTCCAGCTATGTTCAGCCTTCTGTGCAGCCCCCAGGAGCAGGCAGGGGAAGACAAAGAGACTTCAGGGGCCCCAAAGCTGGAGACAAGGAAGAGCAGGGGAGACGGAGGACAACTAGAGGATTTTTTTTCTTTTTGGCCGTGCCCCACGGCATGCGGGATCTTAGTTCCCCGACCAGGGATCGAACCCGTGCCCCCTGCAGTGGAAGCACGGAGTCTTAACCACTGGCCCGCCAGGGAAGCCCCCTCCTGAGGCTTTTATTTTCTAGCCTGACATACAGCAGGTCCCTGACAAGACTGCAGATACAGCCTTACCCATCTGAGAACAAACAGATATGCGGCCAAGACAAGAAACCGAAAACTGACTGTGGAGAAGCAGAATCAGCAGGTTTCTTCAGCAGGATGTACGGGGAGCATGGCAGGTGGGAGCAGTGCGATCCAGAGAGAAGGGTGGTGGGCTCAGGACGGCAGGCTCAGGGGATGACCAGGCCAGGTTAGGTTCTAGAAGTGACTAAGCTAGGTGACAGGCTCAAGGTGTGACTAGATTGGGGTGACAGGTACAGTCTGAGGCAACAGGCTCAGAAGGTGACCAGGCTCAGTGGGAATGGAGGCAGGGACTTACCTGCTCTCTGCTTCCTCTGGGGTCCCTAACATCTTGGCCTTGATCTTCCTTCGTTGCTTCCTGATAGCCACCTTCATGGCTTCGAGCAGAAGCCCGGGGACCCGGTGGTCTGTGAGCAGCTCCCTACAGAGGAGGGGGAGGAGCAGAGAAAAAGCAGTGGGGATGCCAAGAGTAGGTCTCGTCCCGACCTTAGTTTAGATGTCACCCCTCCTAGGAATACTTCCTTGATGGCGGCTGTGACCCTTTGCAACGGCCCACCCCATGTGGAAGAAGTTCCAGGAGGGCAGGGGCTTTGCGATTCTCGTCCTCCGGTGCCCAGCACAGTGCCCGGCACACGACAGGGTGGATATATCGATGACCCAAAGAATGAGGAGGGTGAACCGAGGCCTGGGGACAGGTGCAAGTGGTGCCCCCGAGCCTCCCCACCCCTGTCCTGCGCCCTCACCGCTGGAAGTAGGCCAACTCCTCCTTCAGCAGGAACACATTGGCTTTGAGCTCATTCCTCTCCTGAAGGATCTGTTCAACCTCCTCTCGACTGAAGCCGCACTGCCCTACCTTGGGGGGGCGTCCTGGCGGCGGCAGGGCATCCGCCTGCGGAAGGACAGGCTTGGTCAGGGGGGCGCCTCGGTTGGAGAGGGACGCTAGAGGGTGACTGGCAGGGAGACTTGGGAGGCCAGGGCGCTACAATAGATGCCAGACCGGTGCTCTGGCCGAGACTGGGGGCGGAGGTCGGCTGGGGGCGCACACTCGTGCTACCTTCCAACTTCCCGGTGGCCCTAACTACGCAGCACAACAAACCTTTCCCGAGTGCTGGACCGGTCCCTGACCTCATCAGGCACTCACCCGGTCCTCAGGGGTCCCCGGGGCTCCTGTGCCCGTGGCTGCCGTCTCGGGCTCCTGCCTCTGCTCGCACCCGGGCGCCGCGGCCTGGCCGTGCGCCTGCTCTGGCGCGGGCTCCAAG
This sequence comes from Globicephala melas, assembly GCF_963455315.2. Classification (NCBI taxonomy): domain Eukaryota; kingdom Metazoa; phylum Chordata; class Mammalia; order Artiodactyla; family Delphinidae; genus Globicephala; species Globicephala melas. The sequence goes on from NC_083333.1 coordinate 7,495,593, forward strand.
GTCGCTTCGCGCCGCCGCTCTGATTCGCTCTCGCGGTCCCGCGCGGCGCGCAGCTGGGCTTGTACTGCGGCCAGCTTGTGCCGCAACTCCGCATTCACCAGCAGGAGGCGCTGCAGCTGCTCCTGCAACTGTGGGCGGAGCAAAGGGGGCTGGTGGGCGGGGCGCCGGAGGGCCGGGAAAGCCCCGTCCCCGCACGTCGCCCCGCCCTGCCCTCACCGCCTCAGTCTCCTGGCTGCGCTGCCGCAGGTCGCGGTTGTGCGCCCGGAGTTCATCCCGCTGGCGGTCGGTCACCTCCTTGAGCTGCCGCAGCAGAGCGCGCTCCTCTGAGGAAGGGGCGTTCTCAGCGGCGGCCCGCGGGGAGAGGCTCTGAGCCTCCCCGCCCCCGGTCCCCGGCAGGCCCGCACTCACCCTGTGGCCCAGAGCGCAACTCTCTGCAGAGGCGCTCGTTCTCCTCCCGCAGCTGCCGCAGCTCGAGTTCGGCCTGCTGCGCGGATACCTGCAGCTGGAGAGGCCGCGCCGTCAGGGCCGGGCCCCGCCAGCCCGCGGGCGGCTACGGGAGGGCGCCGTGACTCACCGAGTCCGGGGCGGGCCCCACGGCCGCCTTTTCCAGGAGCTCCAGCGCCTGCACCACCAGCGGCACGAGCCCGGCCGCCGCCTCCGGCCCGAAGCGGCGCGCCAGCTCCTTCAGCTCAGTGCCCAAGGCCCCCGCTAGGTGGTACACGAGCTCCGCAGCCGTCCCCGACCCCGCGGCCACCCGAGGCCCCCAGCAGTGCGCCCCAGGCCCCACCCTCCTGGGCTCCATGTCCCCCGAAGGCGACTAGGGCTGCTACACCCTCCTCCCCACAACTGGGGAAGGAAAAGGCCAACCAGTCCTGGCCCAGGAAGCAGTCTAGGACGGTAGAGGGCGGGGTAGCGATTAAGGGAAAAAGGCTGGGGAAGGAGAGTCTCAGTGCCCTGCTCCCTGTCCCGTTCAAGCCCCCAAGGTCACAGGAAGCAGGACAGCCAACTTCCAGCCAGGTGTCCAGGAGCTGAGGCTCAGGGCTGTAAGTGGTCACTTTCGACAAGCCCTCCCCACAGTGCCCACACCAGGCTCCACCCCTGTGTCTGGAGTCATGGGGCCTGACTTGGCTGCCAACTCTCCGGGCAAGAGGTGAGAGGTAGGAGAGCTGTCACTGGCCCCAACCAGAGGCAGCCGACTGTCCAGCCATGTGCCTGTTTCCAAGACAGACTGAGAGTGACACGAAGCTTAAAGGGCTAGGCTGGGCACCACAGCTGCAGACTGCTCCAAGAGATGCTGGAAAGCAGGGAGTGTTCCCGAGCATTTTGGAGGGAAATTGGCAAATGTCGTCATGGCAGCAGGAGTGTGAAGGCCCAAGTCCCCTTCAGTTCTCTGAGTTTAGAGAATATTTACCCCCATAGCTCCTGAATATGAGGGGGCCTCAAGGATCAGTCCAGCAGCTTGCTGTGAACAAGTCTGGCCTCTGCCACCCTTACACCCAGAATTCGAGCTGAGGGGAAAAAAAACACCTCAACAACTCCTATTTATACAAAATTTATTATACTTTGTTCAGAATTACAAGTCACCACAAGGTCAACAACATAAGCACAAAATAGAGGAAAATGGGGCCAAGCTGTTGAATGTCACCAGCTTGTCTGTGAGGGTAAAAGGCTCTAGCCTCTGGGGAGTCTGAAGCAGGAAGTGAGGAGACAACTAGGCATAGAGGTCCTCTCGGTCCGCGGAGTAGACCTCGCCCTCCTGCAGGAGAGCAAAGTTGAGGAAGTGGGAGGGTCTGTGCACCTCGTGGTAGAACTCTTTGGGGTTTGCCAGCTGCAGCTCATACTTCATGTTGGGATCATGCCGAACACCTTGGAGTAGAAGGAAAGGGCCAGTGTTGACAAGGTCCACCTGCCTCACCCTGCTGGGTCCTGGGCCATCTCCAAACCAGAGTCCGGCCCCAAGTGCTAAGGGTGATGGCCTAACCCCAAGCCCACCATCCTGTGTGCCCCGCCACCACCCCACACCCTGCCTCACATACCCATAAAGTTGTAGTTCCACGAGGACTGGGCAGGGACCATAAAGAAGCCAAGGAAGCGGTCTGACAGTAGCATCTGGACCCTCTCATAGTGCGAGGGTAGGTAGCCCTTGGGGTTGTTGCCCTTGTCTGTGTTCTGGCGGCCCCATTCATAGCCACTGGGGGTCAGCTTGTAGGCTGTCAGGGTGCAGGAGCCTGGTGTGAAGCTGGAAGAGGAATGAGGACAGAGTCAGCGCTCAGGCCACCATTCCTGGGCCCTGGCCTGCAACGCCTGCCCCATCGTACTTCCTCCCAAGGCGGCCCAACCCCACCTGCAGGTGATGATAATGGTCTTCTCGCCATCCCAAGATGGGTTGTCAGCCATGATCTTGGCATGGGTGGTGACATCCTGGGGTGACAGCTGGGGGGACTCATTGGGCTGAGTGTGGATCCAACCTAAGGGTTCCATCTCCTATGGGTAGAGCAGTGAAAAGCTATTTAGAGCCCCGTCTGCAGACAGGAATCCCACCCGTGAGAGTAACACCCCTGCCTTCCCTCCACCACCTTGAGAGCAGAAAGCCCCGGTTCTCCTACAGCCCCGCTAACCTTGAGGTACTCATGCTGGGGCAGCTGGCCAGGCAGGTGCACAGTCTGGTGAGTGCCCCACTGTGGTACCATCACGATGCAGCGGATCTCCTTCACCTGGGGGTTATCTGGTGGGCTCACCCCATAGAGGTACCCTGCAATCTGGAGACAAGGGGGTCAAGAGCCAAAGAGATTCTTAGTACCAGCCCAGAGTTGGGGCCGTCAGCCCTGTGTTTAATTCCCTTCTCCAAGAACAAGGACAGAGTTTCTCAAATGTGGCCAGAATCTCCTGCATCAAAAACGCCTGGGGTGCTTATTCAGAACGTTAAACACAGACCTCACCTCAGACTTACCAGGGGTGCTTATTCAAAACGTTAAACACAGACCTCACCTCAGACTCAGCACATCAGAATCTCAAGTGGGGTCCAGGAATCGGCACTGCTCACACGTTCCCCAGTTGCTTATTTAAGTATTTAAGTACAGTGTCCATAAACAAATGAGCACACAAGCACAGAGCTCATGCATTTCCACAAACTGAACACATCTATAAAATCAGCACTCAGCAGTACTTTAAATTTTACATTGTCATGAACAAAGTAAGAAAACTTGTGTTCCTATAAACTCACCCAACACAGGATACTAACAATCTTCAAATTCACCAGACTGAGGCCACAAGTTGGTGTTTTATAAAATATGATTCTCCCTGATTACTAGTAAAGTTGACCATCTTTTCATATATTTTCCACCTTCAGTTCCTTTTCTGAACTACCTTCATACTCCTCTGCCGCACCATTCTTCTACAGTTATCTTTTACAAAAATCAACTTCTGAGAATTCCCTATTCTAGATCCCACTATATCTTAAGAGTTATGCAAATATTTTCTTCCTGTTTTTAGTTTGTCTTTTGTGGTACCCTTTGTCACGCACAAATTATTAATTTTGATGATGGCTTTGTGTCTTGTTTAAGAAGGTTATCCTAACTTTAAGACGGTACATGTTTTCTTCTAACAGTCTACTACAGTTTAGTATTTCACGTTCAGATTTGTGCTGCACCTGGATTTGAGTCCTGTTAAGCGCTGAGGCGGGGGTCGAGCCTCCTTTTGCTGACTGTTCAGGGTCATGGCGCGCTTAATCCCACAGATGCAGCGGGTCCTCAGGTGACACAACACATTTATTATACACACGTGAATCTGTCTCTATATATCCTCTTCCAATAACTTCTAGGAAATACATCATTTCTCAATTGCCATAGCTTTATAATGTCTCGGTATCTGGTGGGGGCCGAAACCCTCCTCCCTCCCTGTTTTGGCTCTCCTTGTATATTTACTCATCTATCAATTTCAAAACCAGCACCTCCAGTTCCAGGAAATCTCAGGTGAGTTTTAGGCACATAAAATGTTTGGCACACACTGTGGCCTAGTTGAACAAACATACTCACTTGGGCTCGAAGGTCAGATATGCAGATAAACTTCTTCAGCACATTCTTGGGAAGAATATAGGTATAACCAGTCTCCTTGATGTCATCAGATGAAACATAGATGTGATTGGTCCTTAAGTGCAGGTTGGCGGCAGAGATGGCCCTAAAAACAGGTAGGGAATGTTGGCATTTCTCAACTCAAGCACCTCAGGTAGCACCAGAGGCCTTTCCAGCCCTACCCCTCTTGCCCCTTATACTACCTGACCCTCCATTCAGTCTTAGATGAGAAAGTCTGGGTCTCATAGTTGCTGGTGGTAGAGGTGATGATTTCGTCACCATGCTTGTTGACAGTACGAGTCTGGGTTGCAGTCAGTTGTGACTGTTCCTTGGTCTGCTTCTCAATCTCAGCTATTTGCTGCCGCTGCTGTGATGGTGCAGAGATCTCCATACCCAGGATGATGTCTCGAATTTCTGATTGTGTCAGTGATGCCACATTCACACTGTGGGGACAGTGTGGGTCACACCACAAGGATCCCTTCCCCTTGGTCACTTACGTCCCAATGGCAAGGTGTAACTTGGTGGGACAGGGGAGCCCATACTCTGACCCCAGATAATCTTCAATTGACACTTGAAGTGTGAAGTGGAAATACACTAATACGGATAAGATTTGTCACATCCCAGGCTGGCCCTGTGCCCGTACACCTTTCAGCCATGCTCAAACCTGCTCAGCATCCATACCTCCCACTTTTCCTCAACAAAAAGTGCCCTGGAACCGGAAAACTCTCAAAAACGGAAATCCTAGAACAAGTTCTCAATCACAGGTGGTGTGTCCGCACCCTTACTGGGTGAACATTTTTGGTTGCCACAGTGACAAGGAAGGAGAGAGAAGGAAGGTGTGTGTGTGTGTGTGTTATTAGCTGTGGTATCTGGGGGTCTGGGATGTTAGAACTTCCTGCAATGTATGGACAGTAAGGAAACGTCCTGCTCAAAATGGCAACAGTGCCTCTGCTAAGGAATAGCGCCCAAGTGTCAGCCTGAGCCCTGAGACATGGACACTTCCTATACCATCTGAAGACACTGCCTACCTACCTCTCCTCTATAGGCATCTCTAGGACAATTTCTTGAGAAACTTCTGAGCTTAAAATGTTGCAAAAAACCAAGAAGGCATATACTGAGCCACCCATTTTACCCTTTCTGGATCTCTCATCTGTATCCCCACCACTGCTCACTTGTTTTTCTTGCCATAGTCAGCCAAGATAAGGTCCTTGAGCTGCACCTCCACCTTGATCCACTCCTCGTCAGTCAGAGTGGGCCAGATGTGGTGTGGTTCTGTGATCGTAGTCTTGTCTGGCTTCAGGATGACCTTCGCCCGGTCGTTGTTCACATGCAGGGCACGCAGAATCAGGATGAGGCGGGAGAAAGCCTGGGGAGAGATGTGGCAGCATGGGAGGAGGTCGGCTACTTGATGTTCTTCCCCTCGCCTCCATCCTATCCTTTCAGGAGACCCAAGAACCCATTTCAAACCCTACGGTGCTCCCCTCACCATGAGTCAACTTGATATGCAGAGTCACTAGCCCATGCACAGGCTGAAGATGTGAAAATGGCCCCATAAGAGGCCTGTGGGAAAACCTAAGGCACAGAACCTTCCTATGACCCCAAACCCACTCCTCTTAGAGTGGCCCTCCCTCCTCGTGAAGTGGCTTCATACCGTGTAAGATGAGATAGTCTTGAGCCAGTCATCATAGAGGTTAAAGAGAACCATCTGCGGCTCAGTGGCTTTAAGGATGAGATCCCCAAACTTTTCCACCTTGAGACAAGCCTGGAAGGGGAGCTGGAGCTCTGATCCTTTGATCACAATATTGGGGAAGTCCAGCAAGTGCACCTGAGACAAGATCAAGTCCAAGTTTAGAAACAGAACCAGCAGGTCTCAGCCCTCTTTCCTTCTACCTCATTCACCACCTCTCACCTCCAATGGATCGAGCATGCCTTTCCTGGTGACAATGATCTGCTTGGGCTGCTCCTCCACTGGTAGAGATCGGATCAGGGCAGCCACCTCCTCAGCTGTCTTCCACTTAGCCAACTAAAAAGCAAGAGAAAAGAACATGGAAACTGAGTCTCCAACCTCCCAGGTCAACTAGAACTAAAAATTCTAGTCTTAAAACAATTAGACTATGTCTCTATCACACACTGCTATTGAATGTTAGGTACTTCAGAGGTATAGAAAAAACGTCCAATGGTCTTGCCCCGAAGGGTGTTTCAACCTCGCTGGCCAGACAAAGCTCACACAATGCCACGAGCTAGTATTTGATTATATACACGCTACGTCAGGGACAAGAGAAATTAAGGCTAAGGTCATAAAAAGCTGCACAAATAAAGAAGTCTTAAGGGATGAGTAAGACAGTGATTAACAGAAGAGATGAGTTCATTCTAGAAGCAAAGACCTATAAGCAAAGCCACAGAGGTGGAGATGCTCATCAGGGTTTGGGATACCAGGATCCTGGACTGACTGCTACAGAGGAAGAGGAACTGTGGCCGGACAGGTTACAGGCCAACCAGATGTTAAGCATCTAGGAAACCAAAGAGTTAATTCAGCAAAAAGAAAGGGGCTACCAAAGGCTTTGAGGAGGAGAAGAGATTTGGTGAAAATGACATTTTAAGAGTGCTTGTTCCCTTTAGAAAGATGATTTTTCATAGCCCTCTTCAAGATAGGTTAGAGATGGGAGATTCAAGAAGCAGAGATGCCAGCTTGTAGGTAATGAAGGACCTCAAATATTCTTGGACCTCTTATAGAAGAACACTTCCCAAGTTAAGTAATTCAGGAAAAAAGTTTAAATGAGATGTCCTGAACCTTACAAAGAGAGAAATGGGAGATTCTCTCACATACACACCCCCCACATACCAAAGAGTAAGAGGCAGCAAAGTTCTACAGCCTCTCTACCCTTTAACATGCTCACCTGCCCCAAACGCTTCTGTCCAGCCCACACAGATGTGTGAATTATCTTGAGAAACAGCTGCCCTGTGCGTGGGTTGAAGATGAAGATGGCCCCATTGATGGGCTTGGTGGTCAGGTTCCCTTCAAAGGTCTAAGGAATGATTACATCAGTTAGCACAGTCTAGACACAACCAGCCTGCCTTCCTCGCAATATGCACACACTTGCCCGGCCACCCTCCCACAGGCATATACAGAACCCCACACCCACATGCTGCATCTAACTCTCACCTTATGGATAGTCACTCTGTAGACATTCGTGTCATCCACAAACCAGATAATCTGGTTGGAAAAGAGTTCACCATAGTTCTGAGAGGACAGATAGGGCTCAGTGGGCTCAGAGGAATAAAGCTGCAGCCCTTTACGGATCCGTTCACGTAACACATACAAGGCAGGGTTTGCCTTCATGATCTTGGCCATGGCCTGCTGTATGAGGGGCTTGCTGCCAGGGAACCAGTTTCCATAGGCACTGTGAGGGTGGAAGAGGCAAGAAAGGTCAAGACCAGGCTGGCAGTCCCAGGAACAAGGCAAACTGCGACTCTACAGGGGAAGAAAAGGCTGTTGGTCAGGCTGAGAATGAGTGCCTGTTCATGTACATAGAGGCAGGGAAGAAAGAGTCAGTGACACCAGTGGAGGAAACGGCCAACCTCACCTCACCTGGGCAAACTAAAAAAAACACGTGTATATTAAAGTACGGGGCAGGGGGGAGAGGTAAATTAGGAGGTTGAGATTAACATATACATACTACTATATATAAAATAAATAATCAACAAGGACCTACTGTATATGGCACAGGAAACTCTACTCAATACTCTGTAATAATCTATATGGGAAAAATATCCTATAAACAATAGATATATGTATACATATAACTAAATCACTTTGCTGTACACCTGAAACTAACACAACATTGTAAATCAACTATACTGCAATGTAAAATAAAAATTAAGGGACTTCCTTCCTGGTGGTTCAGTGGTAAAGAATCCGCCTTACAATGCAGGGGACGCAGGTTCGATCCCTGGTCCGGGAACTAAGATCCCACATGCCACGGGGTGTCTAAGCCCGTGCGCCACAACTACTGAGCTCTCACTCATTCCTTAGACCTTTGAAGGGAACCTGACCACCAAGCCTCTCAATGGGGCCATCTTCATCATCGAACCTCAACTAGAGAGCCTGCACGCCGCAAACTACAGAGCCCACACGCCACAACTACAGAGCCCATGCACTCTAGAACCTGCATGCTACAACTAGAGAAAACCCGCACACCACAACTAGAGAGAAGCCCGCGTGCCACAACGAAGAGCCCGTGTGCCACAACAAAAGATTCTGCATGCCTCAACAAAGATCCCGCGTGCCGTGACTAAGACCCGACGCACCCAAAAATAAATAATAAATAAATCTTTTAAAATAAACAAATAAATACAATAAAGTGTGGGGCTGATGAAAAATATCAATACATGCTTCTGAGCCTCAACTTACCTATGCAGGTTATAGGCCAGGTCGATGGCAATGAGCACACCTGTGGGCGAAGGGTAGATACTCATGTTGTCTGTGGTGTAGTCCAAGAACTTGGCCCGGGCGTAGCGCTCGATGTCATGGGAATCATAGTCCCCCCAGCGCAACTGGATGTCAATCCAATACTTCTGAGTGGTGGTGCTGTCCATCACATCCCTGAGGGTGGAAAGGGGTCAGGAGTCTAGGCTTCCAGGAAGACACTGGCACAACCAATATCCCCAGAGCCACAAGAACTCTCAATCACTACGTCTGAATCTCAAAACCAACCCCTCTGCCTGTTCCAGATCAGAAGACCCACCAGAGAATTAGCAGACCTCGCTGAGGGTGTTAACAGAATCATGGGTAGAACTTGTTTCAAATTAGAAAGAAAGGCAACCAGGGACAATTTCTAAAGCAGTGCTGCTAGAATAGTAAAACTAAGCTTCTTAGATGCCTAGGGCTGGGTCGTAAGGCACTTACTTAGAGTCTGCCAGCAATGAGGGCCGGGAGACATTCCACTTATAGGAGGCAAAGAGCAGGATATCTGCACAGGAAGAGTTCATCTTATAGGACTTTCGGGGGTGGATTGTCTCCTTTTGTACTGTCTCAATTTCCAGTGCATCCAGTTCCTGATCAAACACCTGGAGGCAAAGGTGGAAAGGTTATGACTGGTTATGGAAGCCCACTTAGAATGAGGGCTCATAGAACTTAAGATAATGTGGCACCTGGGACCTCAACAGAAGTCTCATCCTTGGAGCTCTGAGGGTGGATTTCCCATACCCAAAAGAGAGAGCAGATCTGACTTTTTGTGGCATCGTCTCCCCTCAATTCTAGCCCACCTGACACAAGTCCATAACGATGCTCTCGTGGATCTTCTGCCACAGGTGAGCTCGGAAGATCTGGATGAGAGAGATCTTCAGTGTGGGGATCTTGCCGTGCATGAAGATACCTGTCAGGTCCAGCTGCACCTGAAAGCCTACGTATACCTGACAGGAAAAAAAGAGCGACACTAGAGACCGAGAGGTTCTCAGGATGTAATTAAGGAAGTAGAAACTCTTGTTTTTAGCTTCCCATCTCCCATGTCTATCAATCACACTCACGTTGGCTCGGTTGATGGTTGGGGACCACCAGAGGGTGAATCTACGATTGGGAATCTGGTTCAATCCTGATCGCTGAGCATTGGTTAGTTTCTTCCACTTCATAGACTCCTCAAAACCACTGGCCTTCTCCCTGGGAAGCAGAAGAGACGAGGTAAAGTGACGTCCTGCCATCCCCCAGAGCACTGCTGACCTCCTGGGGTGGCTGTGTGGGAAACACCGCAGTAGAACACAAAAGCATATGAGGGATGAGCTCAGAGGGCTGTGACATGTGAGAGGTCACTGTAAGGGGAGAACAGAATCCTCACCAGAAAAGCCCCTCCCAGGTAGGGAAGTAAGTGCCCTTGAAGAGAGTGTGTTCCAGAATGCCTTCCACACCACCCAGGGCCTGGATCATGTCTGTACGGTAGTTGTTCAGGTTCCAGAGCTTTCCATCATGCCGCTGGTGTGTCCACCAAAAAGGGTTCTGCTTCAAAACCTAGATGGCAAGGTAGGTACGGTGAAGCTTCTGGGTGCCCACTGCTCCAGGTTCCCAGCATGGCCACAGACTCTCCTGATTCAGGGAAAATCTCTCCACTATCCCCTCCACGTACCTGGTACTGCTTAAAGTCAGTTCGGACACGCCAACCCTTATCATAAGCCAGTGTGTGCCGGTCCTTCTGGAAGAGGGTGTTGATTCGAGGAATGCCACGATCCCATGAATCCTCTAGATCTTCTAGGGTGAGTCGTCTGCCAAGGAAAAAAGATCAAAGTTAAAACAAATACTCATATGAAGAGTCCAGCATTCCTCCCTGGCCAAGGATAAACAGGGTCAGACATACAACCTACTTCCTTGACTCCATAAAAATACGGCATGCTCTACTCCTGACCTCCAGGCAGGACTCAAAGGTCACACCACTCAAAAGGACTGCTATGCCCTCCTGGATGCCCACCTGTTCTGCGCAATGGCCTCTTGTCTCTTGAGTGCATACTCAGCCCAGACCCGCTGAGAATCAATGAACTCACTCTCCCAGGGCTGTATGTAGCGATACAAGTTGGGAATCAGCTGGTCTTCTTCATGGCTCATTCCTGAACGAAAGTGTGTGATACCTACATCTGTCTGCTTGGACCACCTGTTTGGGGACACAACCAAGATTAGATAAAAAATAAAAACTGAAACTAAAGAAACATCTCCTTCCCTCAGGGTCTAGCAAGATTTTCAGCCAAGTCCTACCTGAGGTCAGATTGGGGGATGAGCACATGGCCCATTGAGAGCATGCCAAGTCCACCCAACTCCTTAGGGGTGTAGAACACGACAGGGGGGAAGCGACTCGGCATCTTGGAGTTGAGGCCAATCTTGATTCGTGTCTGGATCTTGTTCTCACACTTCACCAGCAAGTCCAGGAGCTCCTGGGTGTTCACCACAGCCTCCCGAAAGTATGTCATAAGGCCAATAAGAGCTGTGTTCCACTTATTCACAATCTGAAGATAGTGAAAAAGAAGTAAATTATAGAAGTCATTGCAGGGACAGGGTGTGTGGCTAGGAACCACCAGATACAATTAGTCATATTCTCCCTAGTTCTCAAGAAAGATTTGAGCTCAATGTCATTAGGGAAGTGTGTATAAATCAAAATCACTATGAGATACTACTTAACACCCACTGCAATGGCTATAAGATAGTTACAAGGATGTGGAGAAAATGGAACTCTCATATACTGCTGGTAGGAATATGAAATAGTGCAGCCACATTGAAACAGCCTGGCAGCTCCTCAAAAGGTTAAAAAGAGTTACCATATGACCCAACAATTCTACTCCTAGGTATATACCCAAGAGAAATAAAAACATATGTCCACACAAAAATACGTACACAAATGTTCACAAAAGCATTATTCATAATAGCCAAAAAGTAGAAAAAAACCAAATGTCCATCAACTGACAAATAAACAAAATGGTGTACAGCCATATTATGGAATATTATTTAGCCATGAAAAGGACTGAAATACTGATGTATGCTACAACATGGATAAACCTTGTAAACATTATACTAAGTGAAAGAAACCAGATGAAAAAGGTCACATACATGATCCATTTATATGAAATGTCCAGAAGAAACAAATCCATACAGACAGGAGGTAGATTAGGGGTGGCCAGAGGACTGGGGCAGGGAGGGACATGGGGAGTGAGTGACTGCTAATGGGTATAGGGTTTCTTTGTGGGGTGATGAAAATGTTCTGGAATTAGTGGTTATGGCTGCACAATTTTATGCATATAATAAAAACCACTGAATTGTATACTTTAAAAGTGTGAATTTCATTTCAATAAAAACATAAAGTTGGGCTTCCCTGGTGGCGCAGGGAAGATCCCACATGCCATGCGGAACAGCCAAAAAATTAAAAAAAAAAAAGCTGAAAGAATTTCCTTTAAGATCAGAAATGAGACAAGGATGCCTACTCTCACCACTTTTATTCAACACATTATTGAAAGTCCTAGCCACAGCAACCAGACAAGAAAAAGATATTAAAGAAATCCAGGGACTTCCTTGGTGGCACAGTGGTTAAGAATCTGCCTGCCAATGCAGGAGACACAGGTTTGAGCCGTGGTCTGGGAAGATCCCACATGCTGCAGAGCAACTAAGCCCATGTGCCACAACTATTGAGCGTGCGCTCTCCAGAGCCCACGTGCCACAACTACTGAAGCTCGCAGGCCTAGAGCCCGTGCTCCACAACAAGAGAAGCCACCGCAATGAGAAGCCCTCACACAACAACAAATAGTAGCCCCCGCTCGCTGCAACCAGAGAAAGCCCACACGCAGCAACGAAGACCCAATGCAGCCAAAAATAAATAAATAAATATATTTTAAAAAAAATTCCAAATTGGAAAAAAGTGAAACTGTCACTGTTTGCAGATGACATGATATACATAGAAAATCCTAAAGACACCACCAAAAAACTATCAGAACTCATCAATGAATTCAGTAACATGGCAGGATACAAAATTAACGTAGAGAAATCTATTGCATTTCTGAATACTATCAGAAAAAGAAATTATGAAAACAATCCCGTTTATGATTGCATCAAAAAACCAAACCAAACCAGGGACTTCCCTGGTGGTCCAGTGGTTAAGACTCCATGCTTCCAATGCAAGGGGCACAGGTTCAATCCCGGTTGGGGAACTAAGATCCCACATGCTGCACGGTACGACCAAGGGAAAAAAAAAAAATCTAAAAAACAAAAAACCAAAAAAACCCAAACGAAACCAAACAACAACTAGGAATAACTCAATCCAAGGAGATAAAAGACCTGTACTTGGAAAACTGTAAGAACTTGGTGAGGGACTTCCCTGGCGGTCCAGTGGTCGACTCCACACTTCCACTGCAGGGGACATGGCTTCGAGTCCTGGTCTGGGAAGATCCCACATGCCACGGAGCAACTAAGCCCGCGAGCCACAACTACTGAGCCCACATGCCACAACTACAGAAGCCCATGTGCCTAGAGCCCATGCTCTGCAACAAGAGAAGCCACTACAATGAGAAGCCCATGCACTGCAATGAAGAGCAGCCCCCACTCGCCGCAACTAGAGAAAGCCCGTGCGCAGCAACAAAGACCCAACACAGCGAAAAATAAATACATTAAAAAAAAAAAGAATATTGTTAAAATGACCACACCCTCAAGTCCATCTACAAATTCAATGGAATCCCTATCAAAATACCAAAGACATTTTTCACAGAACTAGAACCAATAATTTTAATATTTGTATGGAAACACAAAAGACCCTGAAAAGCCAAAACAATCCTGATAAAGAACAAAGTAGAAAGTATCACACCTCCTGATTTCAAACTATATTACAAAGCTACGGTACTCAAACAGTATAGTAGTGGCACAAAAAACAAACCCATAGGTCAATGGATCAGAATAGAGAGCCCAGAAATAAACCCATGCTGTTATGGTCAATTAATCTACAACAAAGAAAGCAAGAATATACACTGGGGAAAAGACAGCGACAGCTAATGTAAAAGAATCCAACTGGACTTTCTCACAACATACACAAAAAATAAAGGCAAAATGGATAGAAGATTTAAATGTAAGACCTGAAACTATAAAACTCCTAGAAGAGGGACCTCCCTGGTGGCGCAGTGGTTAAGAATCTGCCTGCCAATGCAGAGAACACAGGTTCGAGCCCCAGTCCAGGAAGGTCCCACATGCCGCGGAGCAACTAAGCCCGTGCACCACAACTACTCAGCCTGCACTCTAGAGCCCACGAGCCACAACTACTGAAGCCCGCATGCCTAGAGCCCGTGCTCTGCAACGAAGAGTAGCCCCCGCTCACAACTAGAGAAAGCACGCAGCAATGAAGACCCAATGCAGCAAAAAATAAAATAAATAAATTTATTTAAAAAACCCAAAAACTCCTAGAAGAAAACACAGGCAGTACTCTCTTTGACCTTAGTTTTAGGAATACTTTTTTGGATATATCTCCTCAGGCAAGGGAAACAAAAAATTAAGAAATGGGGAAAAAAATAAATAAATAAAAAGAAGAAAGAAAAGAAAAGAAAAAAAAAAAAACAAACGGGGCTTCCCTGGTGGCGCAGTGGTTGAGAGTCTGCCTGCCGATGCAGTGGACACGGGTTTGTGCCCCAGTCCAGGAAGATCCCACATGCCATGGAGCGGCTGTGCCTGTGAGCCATGGCCGCTGAGCCTGAGCGTCTGGAGCCTGTGCTCCGCAACGGGAGAGGCCACAACCGTGAGAGGCCCACGTACCACAAAAAAAAAAAAAAAAGAAATGCGACTATATCAAACTAAAAAGGTTTTGCACAGGGGCTTCCCTGGTGGCGCAGTGGTTAAGAATCCGCCTGTCAATGCAGGGGACGCAGGTTTGATCCCTGGTCCAGGAGGATCCCACATGCTGTGGAGCAACTAAGCCCGTGTGCCACAACTACTGGGCCTGTGCTCTATAGCCCACGAGCCACAACTACTGAAGCCCGCACACCTAGAGCCCATGCTCCTCAACAAGAGAAGCCACTGCAGTGAGAAGCCTGCACACCTCAACGAAGAGTAGCCCCCGCTGGACGCAACTAGAGAAAGCCCTCACGCAGCAACAAAGACGCAACACAGCCAAAAATAAATAAATAAATAAAAGCTTTTGCACAGCAAAAGAAATATCAACAAAATGGAAAGAAAGCCCACTGAACAGGAGGTGATATTTACAGATGATATATCTGATAAGGGGTTAATACGCAAAATATTGGGTTGGCCAAAAAGTTCATTCAGGTTTTTCCATAACATCTTATGAACGAACTTTTTTGGCCAACCCAATACAAAGAACTCATACAACTCAACATAAAAAAAAACAAAACAAAAACCTGATTTAAAATGTCTTTTCAGCAGAGGAGCTGAAGAGACATTTTTCCAGAGAAGATATAAAGGTGTCCAATAGACACATGAAAAGATGCTCAACATCACTAATCATAAAGGAAATGCAAATCAAAACCACAACGAGATGTCTCCTCACACTTGCCAGAATGGCTATTATCAAAAAGACAAGTAACAAGCATTGACAAGGATGTGGAGAACAGGGAACCCTCGTGTACTACCGTACTACTGATGGGAATGTAAAGTGGTGCAGACACTATAAAAAACAGTATGGAAGTTCCTCAAAAAATTAAAAATAGAACAACCATACAATCTAGCAATTCTACTCCTGGGTATTTATCCGAAGAAAACAAAAACACTAATTCGGAAAGATATGTGCATCCCCATGTTCACTGCAGCATTATTTGAAATAGCCAATGTATGGAAGCAACTTAAATGTCTATTGATAGATAAATGGATAAAGGAGATGTGGTATGTATACACACACACAGAAATATTACTCAGGCATAAAAAAGAATGAAATCTTGCCATCTGCAACAACACAGATACTTGGAAGGGTGGGGGAATGAGTGAAATAGTTGAGGGAGACTAAGAAGTACAAACTTCCAGTTATAATAAGTAAGTCACGGGGATGTAATGTACAGTATAGGGAATATTATAATTTTGTGTGGTGACAGATAGTAACTAGACTTATCCTGGCGATCATTTTGTAATGTGTAAAAAGAGCAAATCACTATATTGTTTACCTGAAACTAACATAATATTGTAAGTCAGTCATACTTCAAAAAAAGAGAAAGAGATCTGCAAGTTCCCTGGTGGCCTAGTGGTTAGGATTCTGGGCTTTCACTGCTGTGGCGCCAGTTAATCTCTGGTCAGGGAACTGAGATACTGCAAAAGCTGCACAGCGCAACCAAAAAAAAAAAAAGAGAGAGAGAGAGAGAGATCTCTGAAGACCCACGAAGGGATCCATTTGCAGGCTATAAAACTCCGAGGTCATGCCTGCTTCGGCAGCACATATACTAAAACTACAACGATACAGAGAAGATTAGCATGGCCCCCGTGCAAGGATGGCACGCAAATTCGTGAAGCATTTCATAGTTTTTTGTTATACCGCAGCAACTAACACAACAATGTAAAGCAATTATACTCCAATAAAGATGTTAAAAAAAAAAACAAAAAAACAAACCTCTAAGGTCAAAGAAAGAACCACCACCAGATCAGTAAGCTGAACAAGTCCCACAGCTCACATAAGGTTGACAACAGTTTGTGTTCCCGCCAGCCATACAGAGACTTCATAATAAATGGGAATTAGGTATAGTCCATAGAAAGTTATCAACTTAGTAGTGGAGATAAATTAGCCCCAGAAGAAAGGGTGCTCTGGATTCACTATAACTAAGAAGCTTAAAATTAAAAGCAAGCCTCAAAAGGATCAAACTAAACCACAAGTTACTGAACTGTACACCAGAACACAACCCAACACTCTTTAAGGGAATATAACAAAATCCATAAATCAATATAAATTACACAATTTCTAGCATCCAATCAAATATTGGATGCATACAACGAAGTAGGAATAAATTACCCATAAACAGAAGAAAAATCAATCAGTACAAACAGACCTGGAAACAACAGATGATGGAATTAGTAGACAAAGATCTTACAACAGCTATTGAACATTTTATAATTATGCTTGAGTATATAAAGAAAAACATGAACATAATGAGGAAAGAAACAGAAGATGTTAAAGACCCAAATGAAACTTTTAGAGATAAAAATTACAATATCTGAAATTTTAAAATGTACAGATGGGATTAACAACATTGTAAAGCTGCAGAAAAAATAATGAAGGCAAAATAAACACTTTTTCTGACAAACAAAAGCAGAGTGTATTCACTGCCAGTACACCTTTACTACAAGAAATGTTAATGGAAATTCTTTAAGCAGAAGGAAAACAATACCAGATGGAAACCTGGACCTACATAAAGTAATGGAGAACACCAGAAATAGTAAGTATGTGGGTAAAATGTAAAAGACTTTTTTTTTTTTCATTTTGTAATTTCTGTAAAAGATAAAAAGGCTGTTTAAAGCCAAAACAGTAACAAAGTATCACTGTGTTTATAATACAGGTACAGTTAAAACATATAACAAAAACACTACAGGGACTTCCCTGGCCATCCAGTGGTTAAGACTTCTCACTTCCATTGCAGGGGGCACGGGTTTGATCCCTGGTCAGGGAACTAAGATCCTGCATGCCGTGGGGCGTGGCCAAAAAAACACAAACACTACAAAAAATGAGGAGGAAAATGAAAGTACATTATTGAAAGGTTCTCGTACAATATGTAACGTGATACTAGACTAGTGGTCACAGTAAGTCAGAGATGTATACTGTAAACCCTAGAGCAACCAATAAAAAACAAAGAAGTGTAGTTAATAAGTGAAGTGTGGAGATAAATTAAAATCATACCAAAACCCCACTCAATCCAAAAGAAGGCAGGAAAATGAGTTACTCAGTTTTCCTGGGTCTCTCCCACATATATATGTTATGAAACTTTCGTTTGATTTTCTCCTGTTTAAAAAATAAATTAAAAAGAAGGCAGGAAAAGAGGAAAAAAGCAGAATAAAGAACAAAGGATGAGATGGCAGGTTTAAACTCAATGACATTAACAGTCATATTAAACTTAATTGGAGTGTTTAGACTATTTGTAAGGTAAAGATTGTTAACCTGAATTTAAAAAGCAAGAACCAATTAAATGCAATCTATAAGAAGATAACTTTAATAATAACGACACAGATTAAAAATATAAGGATGGAAAAAGACATCCATGCACACACAAAACAAAGCTAGAGGGGCACTACTGATATCAGACAAAGTAGACTTCAGAACAGAGAATATTACAAGGAATAAAGAGGAATATTTCATGATGATAAAGGAGTCAATTCGTTAAGAAGATATAGTAATTCTAAATATACTACATACTTAGGGACTTCCCTGGAGGCACAGTGGATAAGAATCTGCATGCCAATGCAGGGGACACGGGTTTGATCCCTGGTCCGGGAAGATCCCACGTGCCATGGAGCAACTAAGCCCGTGCGCCACAACTACTGAGCCCGCATGCCACAACTAAAGCCCGCAGGCCTAGAGCCCATGCTCCACAACAAGAGAAGCCACTGTGAGGAGAAGCCTGTGTACGGCAACGAAGAGCAACCCCACTCGCTGCAACCAGAGAAAGCCCATGCACAGCAACAAAACCCAACGCAGCAAAAAATAAATAAAATTAAATCTTTAAAAAAATAATAAATATATTGTATACCTAATAACAGAGCTTCAAAATATATGAAGCAAAATATCATGGACCTGTTTAAGCATAAGATTCAAAAAAAATTAAATAATTATGCCCAACAGTATGAACAATACATATTTCTTGCTGGGGTGTCAACAGAGTTGCTTCTATCTATTGAAATGTCTATGTGTGCATCAGTTGTAAAGTTCATTTCTAATTCTAGCTGTATCTTCAGGTACATGATACAGCATTCCACCTGGCACAACTCCTTGGTCATCACCCATATGCAGGTTCTTGGACAAAAAGTTTGTCAGTTTGCATTTTGGTCTCAGTGAGATGGCTCCCTACTCCCCTAAGCCTGCTAACCTCCTGACGACTCTTCCTTGGTTTTCCACCTGTAAGCCAAGCCAATTATGCTTTGCCCAACTTGACTAAATATTTAAAAGCTACCAGAGCAGTCTGAACTTCAGACATTCTTCTGTACTCAAAAAAGATATAAATTTCTGAAAAAATGTCATGTGTCTTTATGTTATAAGCTTGGATGTCTTTAACAAAGTGAATGGTGTCTCTAAAGTCAAAATAAAAAGAGGAACCTGAAAAGGGAAATAAATCCACGACTTATGACAATCTTCTCTCAGTAATTGATAGAAATAGACATAAGAAAAAAAAAAGACATAGAAGGAGTTGAACAACACAATCCCTTGACTAAACCTAAATGACATTTGTAAAACCCAACAAAGCAGAATACAGATTCTTTCTCAAGTACACGCGAAGGCAGTCACTATATATGCTAAACCATAAAACAAGTCTAAATACACTTGAGAAAACTAAGATCATAAAGAGTGTTTTCTGACCATAATGGAATTAAACTAGATACTAATAAAAGAAAAACACCTGGAAAACCCCTCAAATAATATTTGAAAATTAAACAACATACTTCTAAGTAACCTATGGGTAAAATAAGAACTCATAAGAGAGGGACTTCCCTGGTGGTCCAGTCGCTAGGACTCCACGCTCCCAGTGCAGGGGGCCCGGGTTTGATCCCTTGTCAGGGAACTAGACCTCACATTCATGCCGCAACTAAGAGTTCGCATGCTGCAACTGAAAGATCCTGCATGCCATGACTGAAGACCCTGCGTGCCGCAACTAAGACCTGATGCAGCCAAATAAATAAATAAAATAAATTTTAAAAATACATATATAATTTGAGTAAAAAAAAAAAAAAAGACAAAAAAAGAACTCACAAGGGAAATTAGAAAACATTTTTAACTGAATGAAAATGAAAACCTATCAAAATTTGAGGGGTACAGGGGCTTCCCTGGTGGCACAGTGGTTAAGAATCCACCTGCCAATGCAGGGGACATGGGTTTGAGCCCTGGTCCAGGAATATCCCACATGCCACGGAGCAACTAAGCCCCTGTGCCACAACTACTGAGGCTGCGCTCCAGAACCCACGAGCCACAACTACTGAACCCCCGTGCCACAACTACTGAAGCTCGTGTGCCTAGATCCTGTGCTCCGCAACAAGAGAAGCCACCGCAATGAGAAACCTGGGCACCTCAATGAAGAGTAGCCCCCACTCGCCGCAACTAGAGAAAGCCGGCACGCAGCAACGAAGACCCAACACAGGCAAAAATAAATAAATAAAAAATAAATTAATTAAAAAAAAAACTTGAGGGATGCAGCTAAAGCAGTGCTTTTATTAAAAGGAGATTTTCCAGCACTGAATATTTCTATTAAAATGAAAGGTCCAGGGCTTCCCTAGTGGTGCAGTGGTTGAGAGTCTGCCTGCTGATGCAGGGGACACGGGTTCGTGCCCCGGTCTGGGAAGATCCCACATGCCGCGGAGCCGCTGGGCCCGTGAGCCATGGCCACTAAGCCTGCGCGTCCGGAGCCTGTGCTCCGCAACGGGAGAGGCCACAACAATGAGAGGCCCGCATACCGCAAAAAAAAAAAAAAAAAAGAAAGGTCCAAAATTGTCATCATCTAACCTTTTACCTTAACAAACTAGAAAACTAACAGCAAATTAAACCCAAAGTAAGCAAAAGAGCAGAATCAATGAAACAGAAAAGAGAAAAATAAAAATCAATGAAACTGGGCTTCCCTGGTGGCGGATGAGAATCCGTCTGCCAATGCAGGGGACACAGGTTCGAGCCCTGGTCCGGGAAGATCCCACATGTCGCAGAGCAACTAAGTCCATGCGTCACAACTACTGAGGCCCACGTACCTAGAGCCCGTGGTCCGCAACAAGAGAAGCCACTGCAATGAGAAGCCCGCACACTGCAATGAAGAGTAGCCCCCATTCACTGCAACTAGAGAAAGCCCACGCGCAGCAACAAAGACCCAACGCAGCCAAAAATAAATTAATTAAATTAAAAAAAAAAATCAGTGAAACCAAAAGATCAATCTTTGAAAAAGAGAGCAACCACAAAATACCAAACGATATAATCAACACTTTAAGGTAAGGAATACGTTTGCTAGGCAATTCTTGAAGTGAAAGATCACATTGGCTGGAGTTATCACAGGAATTAGCCTTGAGCAAATAGTATTCAGACAGGCAGGATGAAGTGACTCCTGGATGAGGTAACAGCCTGAATCAAATCACAAAAGCAAAACTGAGCATCTAGCTTGTGCTCAGGATGAGACAACCAAGGCAACAGACCTATAGCAACGAGAGCGGAGAGCTGGGGACCAGAATGGGCTAGATTTGGGAATAAAGCAAATAGACTTCAGTAAGACAACTCCGAGTCTTAGTAAGTTCTCTGACTGTATTTGGTCTTTTGAATCACAAGCTGCATGGTTTGTATCACAGAACACTCCAGTTCTGCTGCAGTTACCGGTGCTTTATTCCCATTAAGGAGTAAGTATGAATTCCCAAGGAGTTATCACATTACTTTAAGAACAGCAGAAGTTCCTGGGGATGAGGGGAGGCAAGAAAGAGAATAACACTGAGTGATTCCATGTACTAGGTACCATGGTAAGAACTTCACACATATTAAGTCTTCATAAAAAAAACAAATTCAATTCACATAACCTGCCCATCATGGCACATGACCAACTTGGATGGGAATGTGGAAAATAAAACTGATGTTAGGATGATGGGATTCTGGGTGTTTTCTGGGTTCTGTTAGTATTTAATTTCTTTTTACTGTAAGTGAAAAAGTAACTGGTAAAAAATTAATGGGAACTTTTACTGTGTCCTTTTGAACCATGGTACATTAGACAACAAATTTTTTCCATCTAAAACTAAACACATAGCTGGGGCAGGGGAGATGAACAGGCAGAGAACAGAGGACTTTCAGGGCAGCAAAAATACTCTCTATGATATTTTAATGATGGATATGTGTTCTTATACATTTGCCCAAACCCACAGAATATATACCACCAAGAGTGAACCCTAAGGTAAACTAAGGACTTTGGGTGGTTATGATGTGTCGATGTAGGCTCATCCTTGGTAAAAAAAAATGTACCACTCTGGTGAGTAATGTTGATAATGGAGGAGGCTCTGCACATGTGGGGGCAGGGGTTAATAGGAAATCTCTGTGCCTTCCTCTCAATTTTATTATAAATCTAAAAGTGTTCTAAAAAAACAAAGTTTTCAAAAAATAAATAATGTAAAACAAAAATCAAAACAAAACAAGAACAGAGAAATACATCTACTGCCAGGCAAAGATGTTCTTTTCCTCTTGGCTTTAGACTTTAAGTCATCTACACATGCTTAAAGGGATTCCCTGGTGAAGGACAGAGAGAATGCTGTTTGTGGGAAGACAGGGAACTCAGCAGGAAGGTGGCCTTACGGTCCTTCATAAGCTAAAGCTAAGTAGGCTGCACCTTATAAGTCATATGATCTAATGTGGTGCATTTCTATTTTCCTTCTGTTATTCCTGGCCCATATCAAAGTCTTGTTTAAATGTTCCAGTCTTATTTCATAGCTACTACTAGGACTGAAGGAGTCCTGGCTCGAAGCCTGGGCTACTGCATTGCATGTACATAAAGCAAGAATGGGGGTAGCACCTAAAGTGCCCCCATCAGTAATAACTACAAGTGAGTCTGGGGGGAAGGACAAGAATAGCGCCATAAGGTCCAGCCACCTCTAGCCCTACTGGAGATTTCCCTTGTATTATCAACCTTGGAGGACCAAGAAATTTTATTACAAGAACTGCTTTACCTTAACACACCTCAGGAAACAAATTCCAATACTGTACTATCTGATCATAATCTCTGAGACGCCTCTAATCAATGACAGCAAACATTTATTACAAAATCTGTTGAGTAATATAGTTTATTATAAGCATCATTTCTCGCAAAAGCTCTCTGAGCTAGCTAGCATATCAGTACCCCCATTTTATGGATGAGGGAACTAAGGCCCAGAGTGGGTGGGTGACTTAACCCAGATCCCAAGAGTAATGTGGTAGAGCTATGACTAAACCTAGTCTGACTCCAGAACCCATTATTCTAAGGACTATATTAAACTGCCTACCTGACCTCTGACAGTCCTCCTTTACTCAGGCTCTTACCTCTCACACATATATTCCTTTGATCCCTGTATTTTTTCCCAAGGCCACTGGCCTCTTCTGGTCTCTTCCTTCTCTCCCTCCCAATATCCAGGATTCCAGTAGGGGCTAGCACCCTTGATTCTCCTGCATCCAGCCCCTTACCACTCCACAACAGCCCTCTGGCAAAACCCTAGTCCTAAATCAGCACTACAATCTATCCACCTTCTCCAGCCCGTTGCTGAGAGCTTGAGAAGCTAAGAAGTTCTGGGAAGAGCCCACACTCACTCACAGTTGTCTTCACTCTCTTAAAACCCTCAGTGCAGTTTCTTCAACAATCGAATCCCACCCTCACCACTGTGCTCAAGTCCAGCACCTCCTGCCCCTCACTCCAGCCCAGGTGAAGCTGAAAAATGCAAGGTTTGTTATAACTTCCCACTAAACTTATCTATATTCACAACTATGCAGACCTCTTTCTACTAGGTTCAGAAGATGCTTCCCTCTGTTTTCCCTTTACTCTATCCCTGCGGAGCAGACACCGTTCCATCACCTACCAGGATTCTCTGCTGCACTCTGAACCACTACTGGCTCCTTACTGTACACACACTCCCATCACTCCCATTTTAAAATACCTGCCTTGACTTCTATCTCCCTCTAGGTGGCGTCTAATGTCCCTCCTCCTCCTCCTCCTGCTCTGGCAAACTGACAGTGCTTGCTGGCTCCACTCCCTCACTTCCCATAAAGCCTCACCCACTGCAATCTGGCATTTATCCCCATATTCCTGAAACAGCTCTTGCTAAGGTCATCCATGACATCCTGACTGCCAAATCCAATGGATACTTCGGGCCTTATCTGACTGAAACACACTTAGGCAACTGACACTGTTAAGTGCCCATCCCAATTCCTGACAGGCTTGGCATCCATGGCCCGGTGCTCTCCCAGTCTGGCCATGCTGCTCAGTGTTCCCTACGGTTCCAAACTCACCCCTCTGCTCTTCTTGCTCCTTACAATTTCCCCAAATAATCTTGCTCACTCTTGAGTTTTCAACCATCTCCTTCATATTGACAGACTCCTAAATCTATATTTGCAACCCAGACATCTTCCCCAAGCTTCAGATTCCAAAGTTATCTCCACTTGGACATCCTACAGGAACCTCTAAGTTGCCCCTAGTCGCTCTTACTTTCTCACCTCGTTTCTCTTCCTGGAGCTTCAAACTCATAATGCTTTTCATCAAATCTAAGAGGTACCACTAAATACACACACCCATATATGTATTTTGGAACTGAAGAAATACGATACAAATAAGTGCCCGCTGGAACCTCTATCTGGATGTTCTCAGGAACGTCAAACTTTTCATATCCTAAACTGAGTTCATTTATCTTCTCTCCTAAACCTGCTCTTCTTTCTGCAGTCTTCCAGCTGATGGCACCAACATTCACCTAGCCACCCATGCCAAAAACTGAATGTTATTTTGACTTCCTTTCCCTCTGGCATTTCACCAAAATGAAGCTCTGCTGACTGTACCTACTATCTATCCAATCTGTTCCCCTCTGCGTATGTTCACGGTTCTCATCATCTCTATCTGGACTTCAGCAGTAGTCCCCAAACCTCATCTTTCCTCCTCCTCTTCTGAATCCATCTTCCCCACAGCTGCACGAGTGAACCACCTAACACGGAACGGAAATCTGAAAAAGTCACTCCCATGCTCAAGACCCTTATGGAATTTTATTTTTGGCCACGCCATGTGGCACGCGGGATCTTAGTTCCCCAACCAGGGATCGAACCTGTGTCCCCTGAATTGGGAGCCCAGAGTCTTAACCACTGGACTGCCAGGGAAGTCCCCTGGGACTCTTATGGGATTCTTAACAAGGCAGGCGATGCCCTCCATGATCTAGCTCTGCTTACCTACCCAGCCTCCATCTCCTCCACAGTTTTATTGCTGTAAACCCAAACTTTTTATGGCCTCACATGTACCACGCTGGCTACCTCTTCATACCTCTGGCTGAAAGAATGCTCTCCCTCACCTGCCTCTCACATGTTATTTCTTTCAGGAAGTCTTTCTCTCTTCCTCTCCCAGACTGGGCTACAGTCATGAACCTGAGGATTATCACAGATTCCCAAGTAACACAAGAGCTCTATAAACACATTGTACTGTAGTTCTCTGGACTATGTATTCTCTCTCCAACTAGGTAGTGAGCTCTTGGAAGGCAGAGACTGTATGTCACATGTAGTGTGTGTGTAACGCCTTGAACGCAGTGGCTATCAACAAACACAAATGCAATGAATGAGTTACACAATTCCTGTTATCTGACTCTTAGACAATATAAACCAACCTAAAAAGACAAAACACTTTTTTCCTGCACTACACTCAAAAAAAAAAAAAAAAAAGTATCATGAGGGACTTTAGGTAAGGAATATTAAGATAAAAAAAATGTGTCCTTGGGCTTCCCTGGTGGCGCAGTGGTTGAGAGTCCGCCTGCCGATGCAGGGGGACACGGGTTCGTGCCCCGGTCCGGGAAGATTCCACATGCCGCGGAGCGGCTGGGCCCGTGAGCCATGGCCGCTGAGCCTGTGCGTCCAGAGCCTGTGCTCTGCAACGGGAGAGGCCACAATAGTGAGAGGCCCGTGTACCGCAAAATATAGTATCCTTAACAGAACTATTACTAAAAAATTGGAAACCTTCTTTATATGCTGCATATTTAAAGGGATATGAAGGCCAGAAGGAGAGAAAATGTTACAACTAAGAGTTATTCTAAGAGAAACCAGGATGATGCGATTTTTTTTTAATCCACTGAGGCATTTTATTTCTATGTATATATAACGTTCCTAGAAAAAGAATACTCCCTGTGTGTTTTTATGTCTTGCTTCTTTGTGGTCCACAATGCCAGCTGAGTTGTCAGTACATGAAACCAAACTGATAGGGCAAGAGCAGAATATTCTGCTATTTTTCTAGATCTTTGAGTTGCACAGCAAATCCGGGGCTGATCACATCACTTGTTTAACTTGCCTGTGAAATTCACAGTTTTGCCCGCTCTGTGATCATCAATGATTTCAAATTCACCAGTGTAACCCTGCCTCATTATTACAGTTAGAAACTGGACAGTGACTTTGGAACACAACCTAATAACAACCTAGCACTTCCCTCTCTTTTTGGCATTACTGATGCCCTTGAGAGTATCAGCCAGGACATTCATGTGCACCATTAGTGGAACGGGAAGGCAGCAGAAAAGAGCAAGGCGACTTTTTAAACCTTGCAGAAACTTAAGCACACACAGTTAACAAATCCTCAGATTACTCTTTTTCAATTCCAGCTGCCTTCAGCTGGGCCTTTGGAAACAACTGAAGGGGAAATAAACACTGAGATATAGCTCATTATACTTGCTTTTTAACATGCACATTATGTTACGGGTCAAAAGATGAACTGTATGACCTGGATAACAAGCCTGGGGACAATGCAAAAATGCTGATTTTTGTTCAAATTTAAAAATCCAATTTCTACCCTGACCTTAACTTAGAATCATCACAACTACACAGAAGTAGGCTATAGATTTCCTACAGGGAATTCTCAGGAAACAACTGTGAGGTGATTTGACACTCTAAGCTGCTGTACCATAAAGCATGGAGACTAGTACACTGGACACAGTTGGGAAAAAAGGAGAGCAAAGGAGGGAAGAGCTGAAAGGGATGTGAGACAGACAAAGGACACTACTGCTGTACGTACCTTGGTGAAGGTGGTGGAGCCAGAGGCCATCAGAATTTGACGCACACGGTTGTGGAAGCGCTGCATTGACTCATCATCCACACGCAGGAAACACTGAGCTGTTCGCTCCTTAGTAACCTAAACCATAAGCTCAAGGTTAACTATCTCTGGAACTGCCACAGGGACAAGAACCACCACTGAGCCCTACCCTGCCAACAGAGCTCAACTGACTGACAATGAAAAGGTGCGCAGTATACCTCACCCCCACCTACGCAGGATGTACAGGCACGGTAATGCTACTCCTACTACCCCCTGGTCCCGCTCCAGGCTGTACCTCATTCTGTAGGTTCCAGACCCCATCCTTGTGGGTGAACTCCTCATAGCTGGTGCGGCATTTAGGCAGGATGCGGCACTCAAAACCACACATGTTGAACAGCAGGTTGGGGTTGTCCTTACTGTACACGGACACGAAGCTGTTCTCCCACTGAACTGTAGTCACTGAGCGTGGCAGACGGTTCTTGATGTCCCAGAATACTGCCCGACCCCTGCCCACAGAGAACATAGGGTCACATCAGTCTCCTAGAAGGAACTTCCCTTCAAAGGCCAGACTGATGATATCCCAACAGAGTACACCCTCCCACCCAGGACACCACCTTATAAATTCCCTCTAATTGTCCTCTGGGTCCCTCAGGTTGATTCCAGC
Organism: Globicephala melas; assembly: GCF_963455315.2. Lineage (NCBI taxonomy): Eukaryota > Metazoa > Chordata > Mammalia > Artiodactyla > Delphinidae > Globicephala > Globicephala melas. Next base: position 7,522,710 of record NC_083333.1, read on the forward strand.
TCCCACGGCCCCAACTTAGACTCACAAGTTGACATCATGCTTCATGAGGCGCATGCGGGCGTCTCGGGGCCAGCATTTCTTGTTATTATAGCCAACGATGTTTTCATTGTTGGGGTCAGGGTGCTCTGTCAGGTAACGCTGGATCAGGTCCCGAGCCTCATCTGCCGTGAACCTACACCAGACAAGGTGCGACGCTGAGGGCCAAGCACACTGCGACCTCATGAGGCCTACAGCTCCACAGACGGGGGCCACCCCCAACATGCACCCTACTCACAGGATCATCCCATTTTAGAGCCCCAACCCAGCAGCAAGTCAACTAAGGTACAAGAGCTGCTTCCAGAAGCTGGGCATGTACCTCAACATCCTGCAAGGATAACAATCCAGGCAAGCCCTCACCTGAAAAAAATATGGATGCGATCGATGTATCTGCAGAAAAGACGGATGGGGTGGGCAGCCTCAGTGGCTATGTCTTGGAAACTGAGAAAATCGTTTGGCATCTGAGGGGGACCAGCCATCTCACTGGCCCGGTGCAATCCCAACACAAGCAAATCCATAACCAAGCCATAGTACTGTACAATGAATGAGGCAAACTGCAGGCCTCTGATGATCCCGTATGAATTCGTATGGTTCATGTCCTAGAAAGAAAGACAACTCTTGACCATGGCCAAGTCCCAGGCTTCTCGGGGCCCATCCTCTTTTGCCCTCCCCACAGCAAATCCCAACTCAGTGGGCCAGACGACTACCCCTCCCCCAATTCCTTGCCACCCTGCCCCCAAGACACACCTTGTAGTTGATGACGACATTGTTCTTGGCTGTCATGTAGTCGGCTATGTTGTGGTCCACGATGAGGCGCAGCAGCCGATTAAGCAGGGTCAAATCTATCTTCTCATACATCTTCTCAAATCGGGACTCCAGCATGACGTTGCACTCGCCCTCACTTGTCTCCCACACGTCCTGCAGGTTATTGATGCCTGAGGAGTAGGAAACACAGGTCTCCAGCAGGTTAGAAATTCCGTTTCAGAACTAGTGCCTACAGGAGCTATATCCCATTCATAACCTGATCACACAACCACTCTATTCATTCATCTGTATTGCTAGGAGAGTCAGCTGTGCTCAACATAACCTCAACACCGTTTCCACGCACCAAGACAGTAAACTAATTATGCTGACTGGATGAGAAATTTCACACAGAACTTAATTCATCTCCCTTCCTCGAGGGCAAGCCCAGGAAAGTTTTACCTTGGCACCACTTGTAAACAAGCAGAGGAGGTGGTTCTGTGTCAGCAGGCTTGATCCAGGGTGGGAACAGGCGGCGCTTGTCAGCTTCATACCACAGGTACTGGTCCAGGTAGGCATCAGTTATCTTCTCCAGTGGCTCCACATCATACACTGGCACCAGGTGGCTATAGAGATCCATGAACTCAATGCCCACCTGTGGGACAAGGAAGCTGGCTCACACCAACCCACCAATCACCTGAGGCAACCTGCCACCCGGGTGCCGTGAATGAACCACAAAGCCAAAGGAAAACGTGGAGGGTATCGGACTCACTTCTTTAAAGGCTCTCTGTGTGAGGAGGTGACGCTTGATGCGGGACAATGCCTCGTGGGGGTTGTCATAGGCTTGCTCGATCAGACCTAGCTCCTCCCTCTGCGACTGGTTTAACCGAGACTTCACACTAACAAGGCAAGAGTAAAGGTGAAAGGGAAAACCAAGAGGAAGCCATCCCCAGAAGGCCTTCTTTCTTTGGACTCTGACGATGATGCCATTCTTCCCCCGTGACCTCCCCACAGGAGCCTGTCTACTCTACTCCTCACCTGTAAGCTTCCTTGAGCCGCTCCAAGGCCAAGATGAGCAACTTGGTGTCGTGCTTGTAGGAGAGTGGGGGGAATGGGATGGGTGAGAACCTACGGCTTTCCAGCCAATGCACAGTGGTGGTATACACTGCCACCGCTTCTTCTGCTGTGATGTAAGGCCCGTCCTGCAAAGTGGACATGAGAATTAGCTTCCCACCATAGCCCAATCCCACCAGGGCAAGGTATGGTCCCAACTTCGCAGTCCACCCTCCTGCCCACCCCCACACACCAAGCCCAGCCTACTCTGCCCAACCTTTAGGTAGTTGTGCTGCCGCTCTTGTTCTGCCTTCAGGTAGAGCCGAGTGAGGCGTCCCAGGTTCTTTTTGCAAACAGTCTTGTCTACAGTGGCCCCACGGCGGATCCGTTCTCGGTTGTAGTGCGCAGTGTTGGTCCACCAGTCAGCCTTGGCCTTCACGTATCGAAGGATCATATTCTCTATAGGTGTTGGCAAACCAGGGACCTAAAAGTGCAAAAGGCACAATGAGAAAGTGATGGGAGCCACATGCCCCCCTAAGACATTCCAGAAGTGGTAATCCTGAGCCCAGGAAGATGATGTCTATGCCTCCTCGGAGTTGGGGAGATGCCCACCTTCCAGGGAATATTGGCCTTCCAGCAGCGCCAGGCTTCACTGAGGTGTTGCAGGATTGTCCGGGCCTTGTTCTGTTTGATCCCCTCAGGCATCATGTCCAGAATGTCATGCATCACAGCTGCCCGAAGCTCAAGGTCAAAATGTGACTCCACTCGCTGCTTTGTTACGGTCTTTGCCACCCCCTTTGAGTGTCGGCCTAGAAGTGAAAGTGAGTAAAAGCAAGATTTGTTGCTCCTAATAAGCGTCTCTACCTGCATGCCGTTGCTTACCATGGTTATAATGAAATCAGTAAGTATAAACAAAGCCCAGCACATGCAAGACAAGATACGTCAGATATTCAGAACTACGCTTCTGAGGAATTTCCATCCTGTAAATGCTCGATAGCCTCACGGCCCCAAAGCGAAGCCCAAGACCCAGAATACGAGGTCAGACTCATTGGAGACTGGGTCTTAGAGGCAATCCAACAGGAAGGGATTCTCAGTCTCAAACAAGGACAAGGGACAGTACAGGAACACACGTGATCTACCCTTGAAGTGATAATGGGAGAAGCTGGACACGGAGAAAACCACTTACCTTCAAACTGCCGGGCCAGGAGGTTACCCAGCCATCGCTCCAGCAAAGGGGTGATGCCACGCATGAAAAACAGCCAGACTCGCCAACCAGCAGCCCAGAAACCACAGCCAGGGCCCTTCCCTACAGGGCCCTAGGATTCCAAGCAGAAATCAAGAATACAAGTTAACTATGCATTCAGACAACAACAGAAAATTGGGCAGAGGTGAGGCAAAGAGCACACATATGGCAGTTAAGGGAAAAAATGGGAAAACTCTGAGACCTCCATATCTAAAATGGAGTAAATGAAGAAACCAGTCACTGAGATTCTCTATTTAGACCCAAAAGTGGGCTTTGAGGGGAAGTGTTGAGATTCACAAGATGAGGGCAGTAATGAAACACTCAGAGCCTCTCTCTAAACAGGTGCCTGGAAAGAGTCCTGACTCGATGAAAAATTAAGATGGATCTGAGAACATGAATATACGAGGGCAGGGTCCTACCGTGTTGAAGCGGTAATAGATGAGATGCTTCAGGTCCTTGCACATGCGAATCTGCCGCATCAGCTTATATTTGTACCGGTACATGCCCGTCAGCTGCCCCACGTGGGCAAAGATATACTGCAACCCATCTGCCAGCTGCAACACAATTGCCCCATCAGGCTTTAAGCTAGAGCCAGATCCACCATCAGCCCAGGCTTCACCCAGCTTCCCCACCTGGAGCCAGGACTGGGCATTCCTAGCCTCACCTGGAAGGCATCCACATTGCCCAACCGATACTGCACATGACTGTCCACCACCAGCTTAGTTAAGCGCAGAACCTCTCGACACAGATGGAAAGCATTCCCAAAACGAGATTTCTTTCGTTCCTAGAAAAGAGGCCAAGGACAGAAACAACATTTGTCAGCAATAGTCTGGACTGGATGTATGCCCTCCTTAGAGGCCAGAGCAAACCCAGTCTATCCCTCAGCCCAGGAGACCCCTAAGGTCCAACGCAGGTACCTTGGTGGTGAGCGTCTTGACAGGCTTGAGGTTGAAGTTGTAGTCCAGGTGCAGATAGTTGAGATTTTTACGGTGAATGAGAAGGTTGAGCATGTTGTAGCCCTGGCGGCAAACCTGTAGCCCCACCTCCACCCAGTCCAGCTTTGTAGACTGAAAGAATTTGGTGGCTTTGAAGGAACGGAACAGATACCTGGGGTGGGAATAAGGAGTGAGAGCTAGACTCCTGATCATCTCTGGAATGGAAAAAGTCTGAGCAGGGGCCCTAGGGCACCTCACCTCTTTTTTTGCGCTTTAGGGGGCCGGTGCTTCAGGGCATTCAGCACATAGTACTTAAGCAGCTTCTGGTAGGAGACCCTCACTTTCACAGGCTGCCCAGCAGGACAATGCTCCCGATACCTGAAAAAACAAGCCCACCACAGCCTGGCCCATCTCTCCTTCCAGCCGCTCTGCTAAAGGATGTACGCCCACCCAGCTGGAGTCTTTCCTCCTGTACATCCACTACTATCCCCCCAGGTAGAAGCCTTACCAGTTCTTGACAAGGGGAATGTCTAGGGCCCGGCGGGTGCGACCAGAGCGTAGGTTGAAGGGCCGTGGGGCCCAAAGCAGGGCAATGCCATTGGCTGTATTGTCTGTATAGAGGGGTGTGTCTTTCAAGAAGGGCTCCACAAACTCTGGAAGCTCAAACTCCTCGTCGTCATCTGGCAATGGTTCCTGACTCTGAAAGAAGAACCCCCGAGGGTTTATTTAGCTCCCGCTGATCTGGGCAGACACTTGGGATCAGAGGGAAACTCTCTGGGGCCAAGTACAGTGGCTACATCTGCCATGGAAGCTGAGCTGCCTGACAAGAGAATCCCTGAAGGGCCAGGGCAAAGGGGGCCAAGGGAGCAGAGAACAAGGCAGGGCCAACCAGGAAAGCAAGCAGCACTCCTCACATCCCAACTGGCTCACCAGCAGAACGTCTCCTAGGGGACCCCCCAATACCAGGAAGAGGTGAACACTGCAATCACCTTCTGTCCAAGCTCCGAAAACTGGGCTTGGGGAAGGAGATCTGTTCATGTTAAGAACGTAATGGAACGTGGATCAACATCAAAGACATTATGCTAAGTGTTAAGACCCAGCCACAAAAGACCACATACTGTATGATTCCATTTATATGAAGTGTCCAAAATAGGCAAATCTACAGTGACAAAAAGCAGATTAGCAGTTACCTAGGCAAGGAAGATTCAAGGGAAATAGAATGACTACTAATGGGTGCAGGGTTTCTCTCTGAGGAAATGAAAATGTTCTAAAATTAACCGTGGTGATGGTTGCACAAGTCTGTGAATAAACGAAAAACCACCGAATTATCCACTTTAAACAGGTGAATTGTGTGGTAGTGAATTACAGCTCAATAAAGGATTAAAAAAAAAAAAAAAAGAACACATTGGAAACAGACCAGAATAAGACCACACAGAGTCCCAGAGAAGAAATGATAAAACCCAAATGGATAATCATAGAAACAAAATTATACCAATAACGTGGTCTGAGCCAAGTGCCAAACTCTCACGTTAGCTTACAGCTAGAGGGGAACACTTAAGGATGGAAAACACGTCTCCCTCTAGCTGAATTTTTATCTAGTAACGCTTCTGCCCGGACAGGAAGTCTCTCTTGAAGAGCTGATGTCAAACGTCCCTTCCTCTCACCTTGACAGAGTGCCTATGGGAAATTGGGTTGATCAAAGGATCAAAGTAGAAAGCTGGCAAATCAGGATCCTCAGTTTTGATGAACACAACATTAGGAGTGTGGTACCTAAAATGAAAGAAGAGTCAGCCAAGGTTCTCCTGCCCTGGCCCAACCTAAACGCCCACCTCTCCTTTCCCCCAGCTGGGTTCTAGCTCTCTCACCAAGTGAGGTGGACATGGTGTGGAAGGTTGTTGTACAAGTAAGGAAAAGCAATCTTGTACTCAGTGCGGATGGGCTGCCGGATAATGATCTTGTTAATATCATTGAATTCATTCCAGTCTTCATCCCTAGGGTGCAAAATCAAAGATAAGCAGACTAGTTGGGCAGTTTGGAAACTACAATTGGATCTCAAGGATCAAGATGAGATTTTATGGGGCTTCCCTGGTGCTGTAGTGGTTAAGAATCCGCCTGCCAATGCAGGGGGCATGGGTTCGAGCCCTGGTCCGGGAAAATCCCACGTGCCGTGGAGCAACTAAGCCCGTGCGCCACAACGACTGGGCCTGTGCTCTAGAGCCTACAAGCCACAACTACTGAGCCTGCGGGCTGCAACTACTGAAGCCCGTGAGCCTAGAGCCCATGCTCCGCAACAAGAGAAGCCACCGCAGTGAGAAGCCTGTGCACTGCAACAAAAAGTAGCCCCCGCTCATCTCAACTAGAGAAAGCCTGGTGCAGCAACAAAGACCCAACGCAGCCAATGAATGAATGAATGAATGAATGAATAACTTTTTTTAAAAAAAGATTAGATTTTATTTAATCCAAGGTGCCTAAAATCTCTACTCTCTCCAACTTACTGTAGGTTGATGTCTCGGACAAGAGGCTCAAATTTGGGGCCTCCAGGAATGGCCATATTGAGTGCCTTGGAGGTAAAAAAGGCCTTCAGATCAAACAGATAGAAGTAATTGTCATCTACCAAGTCTGTCAGGAGCTGATTGGCCAGGCGGTAGAGAGTGGACATCATAGGCAGTGTGAACTGCCAGCGCTGGTAAGTGGAACCATTCACATACCTAGGGAAAAAAAGAGGCCCACGTCAGGTAGATACGCTAGCTAGCCAAGCCATACTACCCATTGCTCTCCCAGGACCCCTTCTGAAGTTCCAAAATACTCAGTTCCAAAACCCTCACAGGAGTGGTAACTCCAACCATCACTCACTTCCGGCTGTCCCTCAATGGCTGGTGGTCATAGAACCAGTCCAACACCGGGGCATCTTCCTCAGGGTCCAGCTCTAGCTGAATTGCCTCCAGTGGTTCAACATCTAGGATGTTGTCAGCATAGTCCAAAGGCGGCTCCTCATCATCAAAAGGGGGGAAACGCATCCTCTTGAAATGCCTCCTGTCTCTTTTTTCTCGACGCATCATAATCCACATTGACCTGGAAGTCGACAATGTCACATAACGGTTTATACCCACTGCCTCCACAACCACCACCACCACACACCATGTTCCAGCCCTTCTCACCCCCACTGGGAGATGTAGACAGGTTCAATAACCCAGGGAATCTCATTGACAAAGGAAATGGCTCCAGTGATGTGGTACAGCACAGGCACATCCCGAATCTGCTCCCAAGGCATAGGCATGTTCTCCAGGAGTTTGAGGACTGCATGGGGCATGTACTTTAGGGCACTGCAACAACAGGAAGACAGAGGATTCGAAGTGACAAGGTGTTCTTGCACTCTACCATGCAGAGATGCCACAAGGTAGCACAGTATCACATTCCACAGAAAACCAGTCTTACAGTCCAAACCCCCAAAGTTAGTACACAGGCCCTCCGTGGCCAGGAACTCTGCCTCCCCACCTCCAGCTGTGCCACTTTGCTTCTTAAACATCACTGTCCCACAATACTGGGTGTCAGTCCCTCTAAATCAACAGCTGTTCCCTTAACAGACAGCTTTTAGGCTACCTCACAGTCTATTCTCTCCATAGCTTTCCATAAAAAATAATAAAATATTTACCACACTTTACTTTAACCATTGCCTATTATGTCACTAGGCTATAAGCTCCAGAAAGACCATTACTTCCTGTTCACTGCTATAACCCTGGCACACAGCACAGATCTCAAAAATATTTTTGAAATAAAACTTCCACAGCTATCTTAGACCAGTTCATTAAGTGGCTAACATTTTTTTAAAAATAAATAAATTTATTTATTTATTTAATTATTTTATTCTTGGCTGTGATGGGTCTTCACTGCCGCGCGGGGGCTTTCTCTAGTTGCAGCAAGCGTGGGCTACTCTTTGTTGAGGTGCGCGGGCTTCTCATTGCAGTGGCTTCTCTTGTTGCAGAGCACAGGTTCTAGGCACGCAGGCTTCAGCAGTTGTGGCTCGCGGGCTCTAGAGCACAGGCTCAGTAGTTGTGGTGCACGGGTTTAGCTGCTCTGTGGCATGTGGGATCTTCCCGGACCAGGGCTCGAACTTGTGACCCCTGAACTGGCAGGCGGATTCTTAACCATTGCGCCACCAGGGAAGCCCAAGTGGCTAACATTTTTGTGTAAAAATAGAAAAGGGATCTGCTAAGGTATTTGTAGCTGTACTCATCCACCTTGGGGACACAGAAAAACAAGAGTACAAAGACCTCAGGAGTTAACTACCCCCGAACCTGAAGATTCTGGTCACTTAGGAATTACAGGAAACAGGAATGTACACGTGTCCTGCTCTGGGCTTTAACCCACTCAAAGATAGAGACATCTTATCAAAGCATCAACAGGACAAATTAAAAGCTCCAGGGCTTCCCTGGTGGTGCAGTGATTGAGAGTCTGCCCGCCAATGCAGCGGACACAGGTTCGAGCCCCGGTCCGGGAAGATCCCACATGCCGCGCAGCAACTGGGCCCGTGAGCCACAACTACTGAGCCTGCGCGTCTGGAGCCTATGCTCCGCAGCAAGAGAGGCCGCGACAGTGAGAGGCCCACGCACGGCGATGAAGAGTGGCCCCCAATTGCCACAACTAGAGAAAGCCCTCGCACAGAAACGAAGACCCAACACAGCCAAAAATAAATAAATAAAAAAATAAAATAAAATAAAGCTCCAGTCCCAGATCAGGAAAAAAAATCAGGGCAATAAAGAACACAACTGAGAACTCTCCTACACTGTTGGTGGTAATGTAAATTGGTACAGCCACTATGGAAAACAGTATGGAGGTTCCTTAAAAAACTAAAAATAGAGCTACCATATAATCCAGCAATCCCACTCCTGGGCGTATATCCAGAGAAAAACATAATTCGAAAAGATACACGCACCCTGATCCTCACCGTTGCACTATTTACAATAGCCACGACATGGAAACAACCTAAATGTCCATCGGCAGATGAATGGATAAAGAAAATGTGATACATCTATACAATGGAATATTACTCAGCCATAAAAAAGAATGAAACAACGCCATTTGCAGCAACATGGATGGACCTAGAGATTGTCATACTGAGTGAAGTAAGTCAGACAAATATCATATGGTATCGCTTATATGTAGAACCTTAAAAAATAGTGGTACAAATGAACTTATTTACAAAACAGAAACAGAGTCACAGACGTAGAAAACAAACTTATGCTTACCAAAGAGGAAGTGGGGGAGGGATAAACTGGGAGGCTGGGATTGACATACACACACTACTATATATAAAACAGATTACTAATAAGAACCTACTGTTGGGACTCCCCTGTTGGTCCAGTGTGTAAGACACCGTGCTCCCAACACAGGGGCTCAGGTTTGATCCCTGGTCAGGGAAATAGATCCCACAGGCATGCCGCAACTAAGAAGTCCACATGCTGCAACTAAAGATCCCGCGTGCCGCAACTAAGATCTGGCGCAACCAAAATAAATTAAAAAATATTAAAAAAAAAAAGAACCTACTATACAGCACAGGGAACTCTACTTAATACTCTGTAATGACCTATCAGGGAAAAGAATCTAAAAATGAGTGGAAATATATATATATATATATATATATATATATATATATAAAACTGATTCACTTTGCTGTACAGGAGGAACTAACACAACGTTGTAAATCAACTACACTCCAATAAAGATTAATTTACCAAAAAAAAAAAAAAAAGCAAAACTGGAAGATCTGGAAATTATGACGAAATTCCAGTTATTTTCTCCTTTCTTTGATAACCACTCAGATGAGCTGTCACAGAACATTAAAGTCCCAAAATGATAGAGCAGCTATCCAGTACTGAAATGTAAGAGACAGGGAGAAGGGAAAGGTGCCAAACCCCAAATGAAATACTTCCAGCATGTTCCTTACCCCAAGTACACCCTTTTGTCATGGCGAAACTTCCTGTTGGTCATGTCTCCATGGTCTCGAATGATCTTCCTGACGTGTTCTGGAGGCATGTCTTCCTTTTGAGCATCCACAAATCCAAACTTGCGCTTTTCCGCATAGCGCTTGGCCTGCAATTGCTGCCATTTTCGGGCTACAAGGACACCTCAGTTTAAAGAACGGCACACCCTTACCCTAACCACCCCCGCCTCTTGCCCTAGGGTAATCTCCTGTCAGGATGTATGACAGAGGGCAGGCACCGGGCAGAAGCACTCCCTGACAATTCTCTTGTCTACTCGCTCTGCTTTATTTTTTTTTCTTCATCACATTTATCATTGCCTACCATTTCTGTCATAACATAAAGTTTTTTTTTTTTTTACTGTCCATCTCCCTCATTGCAACTTAAACCCTGCAAGGGAAGGGGTTTTGTCTGTATCGCTATTGTATCCTCATTGGATCAGTGCCTGCAAATAATAGACGCTTTTACTTTTTTTAAGTAGATGGTTTTAGAGACTTGATTAGATGTAAAAAACAAATGGGGGCCAATAATTGCACTAACACCTAATGTTTTGACACTTGCCAAAACGGGGCAAGGAGCCAAACCCGCTGCGCGCACGCGCACACCCGCCCCCAGGCGCCGCTCCCGCACGCTTTCTTCACCTTTCTCCTGAAGCTTCTCCTCCGACATGTAGTCTGGCAGCGGGGCTAGAGGGCCGGGCACCGGGTTACCCGGCCCTCGGTAAGGAAATACTCCGGCCATACCCGGAGAATCTGGGGAGCAGCGGAAGAAAAAAATTAACGACGGGGCCCGGGCCCGCAAGAGGGGCAGCAGGAACACGTCGAAACCCACGGCCTGTAGTCCCGCCTCGCTCAGAGTGCGTCCAGCCCGGCCCGATCCCTCCGGCCGTTCGGCCCGACCCCAACCGCGCCTCCCGCAGCCCGGCCCTTAAAGCCCGCCACGTACCCCTACAGCCCTTCACACAGACAGCCGCTTCCCTGCAGGGCAATGGCGGCAAGCCGACGTCCCCTCCGCGTTGCTAAAGCCAGGAAGTGCGCAACCCGCTTTCAGCAGTTGACCCAATAGGCGCCGGTGTATTCAGACGGATTAGAGAGCTCACCAGTTAGAATTGCAATTCGTGCCGGAGGGGGCGGGCCCACGGGCGGAAATATTTGGACGCGAGGGGGTGTGGTCGGAATAGGCGGAAGCCCCGCCTTCCGCGTTTCTGGAGCTGTTTCTGGGGCCTCAGCAGCGACTCGCGACCGTCCGACAGAAGCCCAGGCTTCTAGAGTTTTACTAAATTTGTCGAAGTTTGCACCTTATTCTGTGTCTAGTCTCATATATGTAGACTTGAGGTGCAGTACTAACTCCGAGTCAATCAGTCTTTTGTTCATGCGTTCATTCATTCATTCAACAATCATTTACTGAATGCCTACTATTGTATCGAGCGTTGGGTGGGGCGGTGAAGAGGGGAAGGGGGTGGGGGCGCCGGGGGTGGGGGGGTGGGAGGGGGAAGCCAACCTCAAGGAGCTCCCCAGGAAACTGAGTGGTAGACGAGAACCCAGGCTCTCACAATATTCCGTGATGGGAATTCGGGGCCAGGGTATATAACCCTGCCTATCATGTCAAGGAGGAGTTAGTCAATGAACCTACCAAAGTAAAAGAGGCCTTGGGGAACAACTTTGCAGGGTGTTTTTCCCCCTCCATCTCCATTCCTATTTTCTCTCTCTGGCAACGACTACCCTATGAAGTGTATAATGAATACCCTATAAATGCTTCTTGACTCCCTCAGGCTCTGTCTATGTCTTGTTGCTTGAATTGCCCTCCATCTCCTGCCTTCCTTGTTTTAATTTTCATGCCTCTTGCTCTATTTTCTGATAACAACTTTGACTTAACAGATAAGTTTGTTTGAACTCACACCAAGTTTATTATGGAGGATGCAGAGGACTTGTAACCCATACAGGTTCTTCATCTAGTTGGGAATTTGGGACTCAAAAGAGAAAAGGAGAAGTATGCAAAGGAGAGTCCAGGCAAATACCGACTGGTGTGGAGGTTCATATAGTTCAAAGAAGAGAGAGGAGCATTATTAAAGATGTGATGGAGGTGGGGGATATGAAGGATTTGAGGAGGTAGAGAAAGAGGAAGGAAAAAGGAATCCCAGGTGGTGGTAACTACTAGGGTTAGAGTTTAGAAAGAGAAACAAGCATGGCATGTTAGGAAAACAGGCAGCCAATCAACCTGGCTGCAATAGAAAGTGCAGCATCATCTTTATGATGTTCATCATCGTCACTGTAGTGAAGTCCTTACCACTTGTATAAGGTCCGCTATGTTCCAGGCATTATTCTAGAACCTGGTAAAATTCTAATGTTTGTTTTCATTAATAGTATTGTACTAATGTCAATTTCCTAGTTTTGATTGTCCTACTATCGTTATGTAAGAAGTTCTCAAGTGTGTGACGAGTACCCAGGAACTCTCTGTACTATTTTCTAAACAGCATTATTGAGAAATAATTTGCATTCCATAAAGTTCACCTGTTTAAAGTATACAATCCAATGTTTTTTAGTATATTTACAGAATTGTGCAATTATCTCTACCTAGTTCCAGAACATTCTCATCATTCCCAAAAGAAACCTTGTACTCCTTAGCACTCACTCCCCACTTCCTCCCACCTCCTACTCCTCAGCCCTAGGCAACTACTAATCTACTTTGTGTCTCTACAGATTTGCTTGATCTGGGTATTTCATATAAAGGGTATCATAGAATAGTGACTCTTGTCACTTTGTGACTGGCTTCTTTTACTTAGCATGTTTTTGAGGTTCATCCCTGTTGTAACACATATATATTTTCTTTGTAGAAATGTCTTTTCAGATCCTTTGCCTATTTAAATATTGAGTTGTATTTACATATTTTAGATACAAGTTCCATGTCATATATATGATATGCAAAATTTTTCTCCTGTTTTTTGAATTATCTTTTCACTTTCTGGATGGTATTCTTCGAAGCAAAAAAGTTTTTAATTTGTATAAAGTCTAACTCATCAAATCTTCTCTTCTATTGCTTGTGATTTCAGTGTCAAATCTTAGAAATCATTGCCTAACCCAAGTCACAAAGATGTAATCCTATGTTTTCTTCTAAGAGTTTTATAGTTTTAGTTCTTACCTGTAGGTCTATGATTCCCTTTGAGTTCATTTTTGTGTGTGGTGTGAGATAGGGGTCCAAATTCATTCTTTTGCATGTGGATATTCAGTTGTCCCAGCACCATTTGTTAAAAAGGCACTCTTTCCTCTCTGTCAAAAATCAGCTGACCATTTGTTTGTTTCTGGACTCTCAATTATATCCCATCGATCTATATGTTTATCTTTATGCACTCTGTGCTATTTTTGCAACTTCCATGTGAGCCTAAAAGGTATTTCAAAATAAAAAGTTAATAAATAAATCAGCTAATTTAACCCTCAAAACAACCTTACAAAATAGGTATTCTTATCCTCATTTTACTTATGAGAAACCCAGACTCAGAAAGTTTGAGTAGGGACTTCCCTGGTGGTCGGGTGGTTAAGAAACCGCCTTCTAATGCAGGGGAAGCAGGTTTGATCCTTGGTTGGGGAACTAAGATCCCGCAAGCAGCGTGGCAAGACCAAAAAAAAAAAAAAAAAAAAAAAAGGTGGAAGTCCAACTCTCCCCTTGACCTCTCATACACATGTACACCCTTCCACTACCCCACCCTCTCAATATGATTACATTACTCTTTTGGTGAGACTAATACTCTATTTACATAATTGTGTATGCTAGCCCTTACATAGCTAGCCCTTATATAGCATTTACTCTGTATTAAGCTCTATTTTTTAAATGCTTTTTATGTTTATTTTTATTTTTTTACTGAATTATAGTTGATTTACGGTGTTTTTTTTTTTTAATTAATTAATATATTTATTTTTGGCTGCCTTGGGTCTTCGTTGCTTCACGTGGGCGTTCTCTAGTTGCTGCAAGCAGGGGCTACACTTCCTTGCGGTACGTGGGCTTCTCATTGTGGTAGCTTCTCTTGTTGTGGAACTCAGGCTCTAGGCATGTGGGCTTCGGTAGTTGTGGCACGCCGGCTCAGTAGTTGTGGTGCATGGGCTTAGTTGCTCCGCAGCATGCGGGATCTTCCCGGACCAGGGATTGAACATGTGTCCCCTGCACTGGCAGGCGGATTCTTTTTTTTTTTGGGGGGGGGGCTGTGTTGTGTCTTCATTGCTGCGCGTGGGCTTTCTCTAGTTGTGGTGAGTGGGGGATACTCTTCATTGTAGTACACATGCTTCTCACTGTGGTGGCTTCTATTGTTGCAGAGCACGGACTCTAGGTGTGCAGGCTTCAGTAGACAAGCTGGTGCTTGTCTACAAGAAATCTAACCCCCACCCCTATGTTCACACCTGATGACCTTGTGAAAGGATTCTGATTGCTGAAGGTCAGTGGGGTTCAGCCAATCAGTGGGACCTAAGTGCCTCTCACCCACTACCCTGCTACCCACCTTCCTAGGCAACCTTGATAGGAAATGTTTTCCTCTGCTCTCTGTCCCCAGCAGTGACTACCTAAGGGTTGAACTCAGTAATGTCTCTCCCCAGTACTTTTGTCAGCAGCCCCTGCCCAAGTTCTTTTGGATGGAAATAGCCCAAATCTGACTCCCTGAATCACACCACTGGCATGCCTTTTTTTTTTTTTTTTTCGGTACGTGGGCCTCTCACTGTTGTGGCCTCTCCCGTTGTGGAGCACAGGCTCCAGACGCGCGGGCTCAGCGGCCATGGCTCACGGGCCCAGCCGCTCTGCAGCATGTGGGATCCTCCCGGACCGGGGCACGAACCCGTGTCCCCTGCATCGGCAGGCGGACTCTCAACCACTGCGCCACCAGGGAAACCCTGGCATGCCTTTTAAAAAAATTTTTTTTAATTAATTTATTTTGGGCTGCATTGGGTCTTCGTTGCTGCGTGCGGCTTTCTCTAGTTGCGGCGCGCGGGGGCTACTCTTCTTTGTGGTGCGCGGGCTTCTCATTATGATGGCTTCTTTTGTTGTGGAGCATGGGCTCTAGGCACGTGGGCTTCAGTAGTTGTGGCACGCGGGCTCAGTAGTTGTGGCTCGCGGGCTCTAGAACGCAGGCTCAGTAGTTGTGGTGCACGGGCTTAGTTGCTCCAAGGCATGTGGGATCTTCCCAGACCAGGGCTCGAACCCGTGTCCCCTGCATTGGCAGGCAGATTCTTCACCACTGCGCCACCAGGGAAGTCCTCTTTTTTCTTTTTTTTCCCTCAGTTTTCTCTTTCTGGGACTCCCATTAATTTGATGTTGGGTTTCTTGGACTGGTACCATGCTTGTCTCATTTTTGTCCCTAATATCTTCTTTCTGGGAGATTTTCTCAACTTTATCTTCCAACTCTTCCATGAATTTTTCATTTCCAATATCACACTTTTAAATTTCATATACTCTGTTTAGTTCTGTCTGAATTCTTTTTTAAATTTTGGTAGTATATTATTTCATGTTTATGATATATTCCCTTATCTCTCTGAGGAAAATGAGTTTTACTGAAGTTTTATTCTCCATGAATAATCTTTGCTTTCTCTGTGTTTTCCCATTTTTCATATTCTACATATTTCATGTTAGAGGCTCTCCTCAAGTGCTCATAATTGGTCCTTCAATTAAACTCGTAATAAATACTTCCAATGAAAAGACAGAAAGATTTGACCTAATTGTAGGGGGAGGGTCATGGAAATGTCTTTAGGAAAAGAAATGTTGGAAATGAGCACTGAGAATGTATAAGATAAAGGGGGTGGAATAGGAGGAGGGGAGCCAGGAAGATGGAAACAGGGGAGAATGGGCAGCCTACCAGGCATTGGGCGTTGTCTGTGCAAGGTCCTGAGAAAGAAAGGAGCATGGCATACTTTATTTTATTTATTTATTTATTTATTTATTTAGGCTGCATTGGGTCTTCGTTGCTGTGCGCGGGCTTTCTCTAGTTGCGGTGAGCGGGGGCTACTCTTCGTTGTGGTGCGCCGGCTTCTCATTGCAGTGGCTTCTCTTGTTGCGTGCAGAGCACAGGCTTTAGGCGCGCGGGCTTCAGTTGTTGTGGTACACGGGCTCAGTAGTTGTGGCTCACGGGCTCTAGAGCACAGTCTCAGTATTTGTGGCGCACGGGCTTAGTTGCTCCGCGGCATGTGGGATCTTCCCAGACCAGGGCTCGAACCTGTGTCTCCTGCATTGGCAGGCGGATACTTAACCACTGCACCACCAGGGAAGCCCCCATGGCATATTTTATAAACTGAATAAAGTCACACAAAGAGTGAAACAGGGAATTCCCTGGCAGTCCTGTGGTTAGGACTCAGCGCTTTCACTGCCGTGGCCAGGGTTCAAACCCTGGTCGGGGAACTAAGATCCTGCAAGCCACGTGGTGTAGCACAAAAAAAAAGAAAAAAAAAAAAAAGAGTGAAACGGAAATTACCATGAAATGAATCTGGAGGGTAGACAAGAGGAGACCATGAAGAAGCCTACAGGTCATATCATGAATTATGCCCCTACCTAATAAAGGAGGAGCCACTGGATGGTATTAAGCAGGGGAATGACATGATCCAATTTGTATTTTAACAATCACAGGGGCTTCCCTGGTGGCGCAGTGGTTAAGAATCCACCTGCCAGTGCAGGGGACACGGGTTCGAGCCCTGGTCCGGAAAGATCCCACATGTCGTGGAGCAACTAAGCCCGTGTGCCACAACAACTGAGCCTGTGCTCTAGAGCCTGCAAGCTACAACTACTGAGCCTGCGTGCCACAGCTACTGGAGCCCGCGCGTCTAGAGCCAGTGCTCTGCAACAAGAGAAGCCACCACAATGAGAAGCCCGCGCACCACAACGAAGAGTGGCCCCCGCTCGCCGCAACTAGAGAAAGCCCGCGCGCAGCAACGAAGACCCAACGCAGCCAAAAATAAATAAATTTATTTTTTAAAAAAATCACAGACTGACCACTAAGTGGAAAATAGTCATGAGGCTATCATCATGTCACCCAGGGTAGAGATGATGGTGACTCCAACCAGGGTGGGATAAAAAAATGGAAAGAAATGAATGAATGTGAAAGCCATTCTGAACTCGGTGATTAATTGGACTTGTTGGGGGGTGGGGGAGGTACAGTGCCATGGCTTGAGGATGATTCTTTTTTTTTTTTTTTTTTTTTTTTGTGGTATGCGGGCCTCTCCCGTTGCGGAGCGCAGGCTCCGGACGTACAGGCTCAGCGGCCATGGCTCACGGGCCCAGCCGCTCCACGGCATGTGGGATCCTCCCGGACCGGGGCACGAACCCATGTCCTCTGCATTGGCAGGCGGACTCTCAACCACTGCACCACCAGGGAAGCCCGAGGATGATTCTTAAGTTCCTGTTTTATACAGTGAGTTAAGGGCAGTGCTGTGCACAGACCAGGAGCATACAGGAAAAGGTGCAGGTCTGGGAGGAAATATGCTGGACATCCCTTGGATGTCAGGATGCAACAATCTCCTCCTCTCCAGGTTGTCGGATCGTTCTTAGTCTGTGGGTCATTGGCTGACCCATTTCTACATCCCTTACCTCTGGTTTCCCTCCTTTGGATAACTCCAATTTTTCCAGCTTTCCACTTGAACGAAATCCTCATTGCAGGCTCCCTGTAGCCTGGTCTCTGACTTGTTTACTCACTATTATATTTCCTCTGTTCGAGCACATAGTAGGATGTTCATAAATACTTGTTGA
The DNA here is from genome assembly GCF_963455315.2 of Globicephala melas. Classification (NCBI taxonomy): domain Eukaryota; kingdom Metazoa; phylum Chordata; class Mammalia; order Artiodactyla; family Delphinidae; genus Globicephala; species Globicephala melas. The sequence continues at coordinate 7,540,406 of NC_083333.1, forward strand.
GAAGAGAAATAAAGTGGAGTGTGCCCGTAATAGTTAGAGCCACAAAATACAATGGCGCATCTTCCTGGATCGTAAAACTGACAGTTTCACTTGACATTTTGTAAAATTAAAAAGAAAAATTCAAATATTATACTTTTAAGTTATCTCAAATGTTATTTTATATTAAAAGAGATAGATAGGAAAAGATTTTGAAGCAGAATGCAAAGTTCACATGAATTTTTAAAATTCAATATATGTCAAGGAAATGCTGCTGCAGCTGCCCTAGGCTAGGCTCCCCCCGCATTTCCTCCATCCCCCCAGTCCCCTACCCTTGCTTGCTGCCAGGGTGGAAATATTTGGATTCTAGGAAGAGCCGGGGTTAGGGAAGGAAGGGCGGGAGCAAGCTGCGGAGGAGAGGGAGATTAGGGCTGACTGGCAGTGCTGCCCTGGGCCAGTGCAGCAGCAGTAATTTGTGGCATCCCTGTTCCTGGGCTTCTCTGTCCTCTAGCAGGGCCCTGACCTGGGATCCGGGACAGAGAGAGCCTCTGCGCCAGTCTCTCAGCCTTTGGGATTAGCAGTGCCAACCGGTGAAGTTCAAGGAGGTGAAGGAATCCTTCCGAAGGCACAGGCAGTCAGGCCAGAGTGAGCGGGCGTAGTTTAGCCCAAAGGCATCATCTACCATCCCTGGAATGTCAGTTACTACCCCAGAGCCTGTTTTTGGGGGTTTGGGTGGTGGTAGGTGGGGAAGAACCCCTGCAGGGCCCATCATTTCCACTACATTCTTATCTCAGTTGAAAGAGCTCACTCAGTCTGAGAATCACTTCCTTGTCTACTTCCTGTGGAAGGTGTGGCCAGGGAAGTTTTGTCCCCCTCCTGGTTAGAGGCAGGGAACAAATGAGCTCTCAACACTGAGTTAACACTGTTCACGTCTGCAGGGGAATGCCGAAACGGACCTCTGCCCTGCACGGTTACCGCGTTCCTGAAAAGTGCAGAAATCGATACGATACTGAATACAAGTCTGGCTTTCCAACCGAAGAAGCATCCTGACTTATAAACACCACCTCAGACGCAATTTATCTGATTTGATTGATCTTCAGTTGTCAACTTTCTACCTTGAAGTTTCTCCATTCCTCAGCCTTCCTATAAAGAAAGGGGCAAAATAGTGTATAAGGATCCCTGGATTCTACTTCTGGCTGTGCCACAAACTAGCTGGGTGTACCTGGATAAGTCACAACTTTTCTAAGCTTTAATTTTCTGTAAGGGAATTCCGTGGCGGTCCAGTGGTTAGGACTCGGCGCTTTCACTGCCGGTGCCTGGGTTCGATTGCTGGTCAGGGAACTAAGATACCACAAGCCAAACAGCACAACTCCCACCAAAAAAAAAGATTTAAAAAAATGAAGGTAAGATAATCTTGAAGGTGATGTATTAATAAAGACTCACTGTTCCAAGCGAAAAACATTAACTCATAGTCAAGCAAATCTGGGAGTTATTTATTTATTTATTTATTTTTGGCTGCGTTGGGTCTTTGTTGCTGCGTGCGGGCTTTTCTCTAGTTGTGGCGAGTGGGAGCTACTATTCGTTGCGGTGCGTGGGCTTCTCTTGTTGTGGAGCACGGGCTCTAGGCGCACGGGCTTCAGTAGTTGTGGCTCTTGGGCTCCAGAGCGCAGGCTAGAGCTCAGTTGTGGCACACGGGCTTAGTTGCTCCGCGGAATGTGGGATCTTCCCGGACCAGGGCTCGAACCCGTGTCCTCTGCATTGGCAGGCGGATTCTTAACCACTGCACCACCACGGAAGTCCCAATCTGGGAGTTGTTTGAGTTGTGTAACTGAATGGTCCAGGGGAAGTTCTTGCTTCAGGCAGAGTTGGATCCAGATATTTAAATGATGCTAGAAATCTCTCTCCATATTTGAATTCTTTTTTTCTGTCTTGGCTTCATGCTCAGGGAAGCTGTCTTACATCAGCCTACTGGCTTAGCAATGTTAGCACACAGTGCATCTCAGCCAAAAGTTGTAGCAGACAGCAAGGTGCTGAGACTCATAGCTTTGTTTAAATCATGAGCTCATCTCAGGGAAAGAGGATATGGTGTTCTGATTGGCTACGCCTGAGTCACATGCCCTTTGAAGGGGGAGTGATAGAGGAGCTAGGCAGGTAAAAATAGCAGATGTTGGACACAGGTGATATCAGAAAATAAACATACATATGGGCTTAAGTCCAGACCCTGGTCACTAACTAGCTAGGTAATCCTGAGGAAATTACCTTGGTTTCCTCATCTGAAAAATAGGATGCGTCTCTATTGTGTGGGATTAAATGAGAGAAGGTATCCAAAGGTACCTCATGAGGTAGGAGCACAACACATGTTCAGCCTAGGATGCTATGACTTTAAGTTAAAGATTCTAAACAAATACTTTACTTCCATGAAGGAACAGTTCTTTAAAGAATAACTTTCCTTGTGGAATCTCCTGTAGAGTGAGGGCTCCTAATCTTCAGCCGCACAAACACAGGTTTGATGTTCAACAATGCTTTGACAATTCGGTTGTGGAGATTTCTCTTTAGAAAAGAAAAAACTTTCTTTTTTTTCTGGCCACACCGCATGGCTTGCGAGAATCTTAGTTCCCTGACCAGGGATCCAGCCCTCGCCCTCGGCATGGAAAGTGCAGAGTCCTAACCACTGGACTGCCAGGGAATTCCCTAATTTTCTTGTCAACTCAAGATAAATTTAGCTAAAAGCCTCTTTTGGGTTCAACTCTTGGCATTTGAGAATCACTCTCAATTGTCTGAATCCATTCTCTTGCTCTAAATCCATTCTACTGAATACATTTGATTTGTTTTTTCATAGTAGAGGATCTTAGAACACTTTAGAGCCTTTTTAAAAATACATTTATTTATTTATTGCTGCATTGGGTCTTCGTTGCTGCGTGCAGCCTTTCTCTCTAGTTGCGGCGAGCGGGGGCCACTCTTTGTTGTGATGCGCGGGCTTCTCACTGCGGTGGCTTCTCTTTGTTCCAGAGCTCGGGCTCTAGGCGCACGGGCTTCAGTAGCTGTGGCGTGTGGGCTCAGTAGTTGTGGCTCATGGGCTCTAGAGTGCAGGGTCAGTAGTTGTGGTGCACAGGCTTAGTTGCTCTGTGGCATGTGTGATCTTCCCGGACCGGGGCTCGAACCCCTGTCTCCTGCATTGGCAGGCAGATTCTTAACCACTGTGCCACGAGGAAAGTTCCCACTTTAGGGCTCTGTAGGTCAAAGAGTTAGTGCCAAGAGATCTTCTCACAGCAAATGCTGGATCTTCCATGATCCAGCATGCATTATAAACTAGGATACCACTGGAGCCAAGAAAAGTGACTCAAAGTAACCATACTCACAAAAGACCGATGCTATTATTTGTATAGCAATTTATTAATTTTTGATCAGGATAGTGTTCTGAGACCATAAAATATCAACGTTTCCCATCCAGGAAAGCCCCTCCCCTGTGCCAGAAGACAGAATTCATTAGCCAGTAGCTCAGTAGGCATGGATGGAATCAGTCTTGAGGACCACTTCACTGGGCCATGGTGAGGTCTGACAGCACCACCGTGGTGACCCAACTCATTGTACCAAATACAGCATCTGCCAACCTCTGCAATTTTGAGCTTCTCTTTTCCAGGCTCCCAGTATTGGTCTTTGATTCCCATCATCTCATCTCTATCTGGTCCACCATCTATAGCTGGTCCAGTTGATGAGATGTCCACTAAATTTTAATCACGATCCTAGTCCTGCCTTCCTGAAGTTTCACTGGGTCTCCATGATGGAAATTTGTGTGTGATCCCAAATTCTTCAAGTGTCCACTTATGTCCTACCTGCACAGCTAGCTAATCCCTTCCTGTATGGGTTTTCCTAGTTTACCCATAGAAATAGCCATATTTCCCTAATGGTCAAGTTCTTGGGCACCCTTGAGTCCCCCAAGAAGGGAACTCACTTGGACCATGAATTCATGGCAGTGGCAAAAGAAAAGGTGTAGGGCTGGGAATGAATCAATATTGACACGAACACATAGGGAAGAGATTCCTCCCATGGGTTTGTCACATTTCTTTTTCTTTGAAAGCTGAAAACAATGTTTTCATTAATCAAGGCATTTGGTTAAAATAGCAAATTGAGGTTTGAAGATACTACTTCTGTTAAGGACAAACTCTGACAGAATTCTGCTTTGTTTCTCTACCTTAACTTCCACACCTTTGCATCTCTGGTTTTGGTCTGATTACATTCAAACCCTCTGCTCGTTTTCTGCCTGCGTTTACTTCCAACTGTCGCAGTTTCTCCTCAGTCTCTGTTCATCATTTTCCCCCTTTGTGCTTTGGTTTTAATGACTCTCTGATGGGGATATCTCACAGTCCCTCTCTCTCTTTTATCCCATCTCTACGATGGTTTTTCCTCTCTCCATCTCTGTGCTCCCTCCTTTTCCTCGGTCCTTCCTCTGGATGTTAATTTCACCATTCTGCCCTCCCCCACCCCCGTTTTCTGTGCTTCTCTTCAGTTCCTTTGCTTATTCTTCTGTCATTTCACATCCCCGATTCTTACTTCTCATCGTCCTACCAGTCTCTGCCTCTCAGTTCCTGTCAACCCCTGTCTCTGGGTTGTGCACTGTAGCTGTTTGTCCTTTGTCTTTCTGCCCGTCTCCAACTCAACATATTGCCTGCTTTTTCTGTCAATGAATCTTTCCATTGACTGCCTCCTCCACCTTCTGTTCTTCTGCTTCTCAGCTCCCCTGACTCATCCCCCTCATCTCTATTTCCACCTCGCTCTCGTCTCCCTCTGCTAATCTACCAGCCACTATTACCTCTGTCTCCTGGGAATCTGGTGGTTCCTCCTTGTCACTCACTCTCCCTGTTTCACTGTCTAGACTATCTGTACCTTCCACCTTTGGGATCCCTTCCTGTCAGCCTTTATTTCCATTTTGCTTGTCCTCTTTGTTTATGACCATTTAACCAATTCTATGATTTTCGTTCTTCTCTGCATCTATAACAGACTTTCTCTATTTCTGCCAAGGATTCTGTCTTGCCCTCCGTCTCTCTTCGTCTCTGTAGCAAATCTTTTTCTATCTGTCCTTCAATCAGTACATGTCTGTTTCTTTCATTCCCTTTGTCTCTCTCAAGCTCCACTTTATGCGTTCATCTTCCTGTCTCTGGCTTTTGCTCATGTATCTTTTCTGTGGATAATTAAGGGTTATCTATTTCGGTCCATTGTTTAGTAGAATAGCGACTTTAATCTGCTTACACTTCCCATAACCTGGATGTTCTGCCTGAAGAAGGGAGGGGTCTTGTGCAACAGAAAAAAATGCAGTAGAAGTAGCAGGGGAGAAAGGGGAGCTTGCAAATGAATCCCAGAAGAGAGTCAGATATTCCTTAATTCCTCTGCAGCCAAGCGGAAGCCGTACCTCATCTGCTTCTGCCTCTGCCCTCGTTCTTCCATGAAAGCCTGGCCCTGGGAAGACCCTACTCTGGGCACCCAGAACGGGTGGTTGAGTTCCTGCTATGGCTCTGGACTTCGGTACAGTCCTGAGAAGACAGACCTAGCCCCGTGCTCATTCCTCTAAGAATCTGCATTTTCTTTGAAAAGGTCAGAAGACACTAAAAAAAAGCAAAAGGAACATGCTGGACACAGTAGGACTAGGGTGAAGTACAAACAGAATAGTGTGACTTTGAGAACCAGAAATATCACCAGCAGTTGTTGTGGTCCAATTTCTTCTGTCTCTTGGCAACCGTTACGTCCATCCCTACTGGCTACGCATAGCACCTGTTCACCTGTTGTGCCCTCCTCCCTCTGCCATAATTTGGTCATAGGTGAGGTCTCTCTTCTCTCCAACCCCACCCCTTTGGTACTAGATCTCTCTCTGATCCTAGTAGGACTTCATCTTTCCTCATCCATTCCTGTGCTAAAGCGAAGGGTCTCTGTTCCCATTGGCACTTTCATCCAGCTTCATGCATCCTGCCACCCTTTATTGGTAACACAGGCTATACCTCTGGAGTTAGTCTGCTGGAAAGGGCGGTCAACTGATGATGGGATTCAGTGAACAATAGCTCAGGTTCCCACCCATCCATGAATATTATTAGCATTTCTTCTCAGATCCTAGGAATGCAGGAGTTAGCTGGAAGAGGAACTGAGATACTGAAAACCCAGTCCAGGCCTTACCCCTGGGGGACAGTGCATTGAAGACCACCATCTCCTTGTCCTGGTTCTACCTCCCCCAGGACTGGCAGAGGAGGAGCCTGAGGCTTCTCTTCAGTCTTTCAGGTTGAGAGTAGAATCATCCCTGGTGACAGGCTCACCATCGCAACAAGTCCTGGTGCCCTTGGTTTCCTTGTGCTCAGGGATGGGTGGGCGGGGCCGAGACCGCAGGACATCACTGACCAAAATGCGGACACCCAGTGTGATGCTCGTAGCACCCACAGTGACCAGTCCAGTTCCACCAAGGATGACCAGAGCAATAGGTATCTGGTGGTGTTGCCGGATCAGCCACAGACTCATCCATCCCAGCGGAACCAGGCGGAAGAGGGCCAGGGTAGCCAGGGTGGCCCAGCTAGTCACACTGAAGGCCAGGGATGGGGCCTGGCGAGAAAGCAGCAGCAGCTTCCGTAGGTGCAGGCAGGTGGAGTTCAGCTCCAGGAGCAGAGACACCACAGAGAAGCCCACATAGTGGCCAGAGAGAATGGCGGTGCTGAGGCAGCTCACTACCTGGGGAGCCAAGGTCAGAGGTCAGAGGACCTTCCATGACCTACCACCCATCATGTTCCAATATCCCAGTCCTTGACAGGGGCTCCCAAGCATTTTGTGGCACCCCTCCCCGAAACCCTACCTTATGCTTACCCTTATGGTAGGGGCCTGCATGGGCTTGAAACAACCCTTCCATAGAATTGAAGCAGGTTTGGCGCCTAGGCTGTCTCCCCTGGAGCTGTAGCATCTGCACGGAACCCCACCCCCTTCATTTGCATTCCTGTGCTTTCACACCCATCCCCACGCCCTATACTGGGGCTCCCTCTCCTCAGAAAAGCTCCATAGTCAACGTTTCCCACACCTGTGGGAATACAATCTCCGCAGACAGTGCTCAGACTCCCAGCAGTGGCCAGCAGTCAATCCCCTCCCCCCCAATTCAGCCTAAGGTTGGGAGGATCAAGCACCAGCAGGGCTCAGACTCTCTGGGAAGTCATAGGACAGAAAATTGGTGAGAGATTGGGGACCCCAGGCTAGGCATCCCTCCTTTCCTGTCTTGCCTCTCCCCAAGTCTCACCACCAAATGGTGACAAAGAAGTTCCCAGGCCTGGCCCAACATCTGGTTCCACAGCATGTCAGCTCCATCGGCTAGGAAATAACCTGGGGGCAAGGAGGGGAGGGTGGTGTTAGGCTTCCTCCAAGCCAGCGTACTGTCTGGAGAGGAATCTCCACTCCCTCCTTTTCCCAGCTCTTGAGTTTCTCTCAGTAAAGCCGCCAGAAACATTTAACCCCATCGCGGGCCGGGCCAGGGAAGGAGACCCCACCGTTGGAAGGTTGTCCCCCACCCCAAACCGGTTCAGCCTTCCCTGCAGACTCACCCACAGATATAGCCACCAGCACCAGGGCCCAGGGCGGGTGGCCATGAATCGGGTCGGCGGCCATCTGAGGGTAGAGCGACAGCCTGGAGGAGATGGGGGAGCCATGGTCAGCGTCTGTGCAGACCCAGATCTTATTCTCCCGCCGTGGACGTACCCACACCGCCCACGCATCTACATCCCCACCCCAGTCTCAGACTCTCGAGGCCTCACATTGATTCTAAAGGTGCCGCCGGGTCTTCTAATCTCAGCCTTCCACCCCTCTCTCTCACCCTCACCACGGTGCCTCCCAAACCCCTAAGCCCCGCACCCGAGTAGCGCCCCGGCCCCCGTAAGCAGGCTGTGAACTAGGGAGACACAGATGTTCCGCCACTTCCAACGGTCCTGGGCAGCAGATCCCGGCGTGGGCAGAAGCTGCAGCCCCCAGTGCAGCCCCCGGAAGGCGGCGAAGGAGGCGCCGATCACGAGGAGCCCAGAGGGCGCCATGGCCTGGCGGGCTGGCTAGGTCCGGATCCGTCCCTTGGGCTCCTGAGCTCTCAGTCCCGACACATCCAACGCCCCCTGCGGGGACTGCGAACCAGTTTCTCGGCAAGGCTGCACCCCTGGACTCCCCCGCCCGCCCCGCCTACGGATTCCGCCTTAACTTTTCCAGGGCTCGTCCACGCCCCCAACCCCCGGCTGGGTGGTGATTGGAGCAGCCGTGGGCCACCGCCCCTGGAGCCACAGCAACCGATCGTGTCCCGCCCCAGCGGGGGATGTCTGGTAGGGGGCTTCCCGGGACCAAACCCTGAAACGGAGCTCAGGGAGGCTTTCCGGGATGTCGATAGGGGTCTTCTCAAGCCCCATGTGTCCCGAAGTCCTCGCAAATCCAGAAATGGGTGACTAATCTCACCTGACACTCCCAGAGGCCCAGCCCCATTAACTTTCCCCTCCTTTCCCCTCTCTAACCTTTCACCTGCTGCTCTTCCGACCCACCCCACCCTCGCAGCCCTGAAGTTAGAGGCCAGAGCAAACCCACTCCCACGTGCTTACGCCTCGCCACCAGTCTGCCCCGCGCCCCACCCCGGTCTCAGTTGTGGGGAAGGGGGCAGCTCACTTCCTTAGAGCCACCACTTACGAGGTTTCCAGACCTTTAACACATCCCAGCAACCCCGTACCGTAACTCCAGGTGTCCTGCGCCCTTACATAGTACCTCTCATAGGGAACAACAGCTCCCATTTTGCAGAAGCGACCCACCGGGGCTCCTCCCCTAAGCTCTTTTGGGGGCCCTCCAGAGGAGCCTTATTATTAGGAAGGGGAGGCAAAAAGGAACCACTCAGCCCTATAGCCTTGAAAAGCACCCCTCCCCCAGGGCTTGGTACCTGTTAGGGGGAAAGTGAGTATCTCTTCCAATCTGAGGAGGCAAGGAGAGGTCACACAGGGTCACCTCAAGATTGGGGCAGAATCAAAGAGAAAAACAAAGACCCATCTTGCTTTTAGAGACAGGACCGTTAGGATTCTAGAACCTTTCGGCCTTGGGGCCGGGGAGATTTCCCTCTCCCGAAGACTGACAGGTTTTTACTTGTTTTCCTTCTGTCTTACTCCACTCCACACCTCTTTAGATGGCTGTCACCAATTCAGAGAGCTGTTCCCTGTACAGGAGAGGGTGGATTCCAGCCACTCCCAAAGAATAAAATTCATAAACGAATAGGTGCTCCCCCAAACGTTCTCACAACCCTCCTCCTCCACCAAAACCCCATTAAACGAATGGGGCTGGGGGCATCCCTTCATTTCTTCCACACCCACCTCTCCAAAAGTTTTAAAAATTACACTGATTCTTTTTTATTTATTTATTTATTTTTGCGGTACGCGGGCCTCTCACTGTTGTGGCCTCTCCCGTTGCGGAGCACAGGCTCCGGACGCGCAGGCTCAGCGGCCATGGCTCACGGGCCCAGCCGCTCCGCGGCATGTGGGATCTTCCTGGACCGGGGCACAAACCCGTGTCCCCCGCGTCGGCAGGCAGACTCTCAACCACTGCGCCACCAGGGAAGCCCTACACTAATTCTTTTAAATTTTATTATACGGAAGTCATACACAATTAATGTAGAAAATTTGGCAACTACAGAAAACCAAACAGAAAAATTACAACTATTTTATTCCATCATTCAAAGGTAACTACTATTATTAACAATTTGGAGTATGTCGTCAGTCTTTTTCAGACTGTTTTATGTATAAAAACAAAATTGAGATCACATAATATACACCATTTTTATAACCTTTTGAATGTTCAAGGAGCATTTTTCTTTCCAGTCAAATGTTCTTCTATGTGACTTTTAATGGCTGCGCAGCACTCCACCCCACCATCCGGATGGATATACAATAATTTACTTAAGCAACCCCCTCTTGCAAATTTCAATTATAGCAGAAAAGGAATCAATTCCCAACCAGATAGTTGCTTCTCATTTTTCTCTACTGCAGTGCTGGGATGAACATCGTTTAAACTAAGATAGTTGCTTCTCATTTTTCTCTACTGCAGTGCTGGGATGAACATCGTTTAAACTAATCTTTAATTATTTCCTTAGGATAAATTCCCAAATGTAGAACGACTAGGTCAAAGGCCATGGAAACTTTTAGGATGTTTGATACATATTACCAAACTGACATCAGTAAGGCTGTACCAATTTGTACGCCCATATGCAATGTAGAGAGTGTTATTTTAGTACTCCTTTGCCAATAACTGGGTCTTATTTTTTTTCTGTTATAGTTTGCTACGGGAAAAATGCTTTCAGCTATATTTGCCTCTCTTTAATTACTAATGAAGCACACATTTTTTCCCACACATTCAAATCCATTTGAATTTCTTTTAAGAATTTTCTGCATATGTCCTTTCACAGCTAAATTACATGGTGGGGAGAGGTGGAAGCAGCAGGATGAAGCCAAGGACGCTTTAACATGGTCCCACATCTCTGAGGGAGGCACAACGACTGGAGAGCAACGGAGAATGAAGTAGATGGCTGGAAGCTTGTCCTCGATGGAGGCTGGCCGTTCTCCCTCCTCCTGGGGCTCTCCTGGCCTCTATGGGCCCCCCTCAGCAGATGTCCAGACAGGGCCCGGTGTTCTCCAGGCCTGGTCCTTCACTAGTCTTCTGCCTGCCTCTGTGTTCCCAGGCTGCTCTTCCTCATTTCTGCTCCATGATGGGTGAGGATGGCAGAGCCACATACCCAAGGCTGGAGGGAGACACTGTGGCCAGTGAAGCGAGGAGGGGAAGAAAGGATGGAAGCAATGTCTAGGGACAGAGCGACCCTTGTGGCAGCCTATGAGTGGACTCAGTCTACCCACCCCCCTCTACCGCCGTCCCATACACATCCAGCTTAGGCTGCAGAAGGGTGGGTTCGGTGATCTACTCTGCCCTAAATCTGTTTCTCATAAATGGAGAATAGGACGCAGCTCCCTGCACAACTTCTGCCCCCAAACGGAACAAACAGCTTCCTGTAAGCCCTGAACTTGGTCACCTTCAGACAGGGAGACTGCGCCAAGGCGGAACCACACCAGAGCCTGAGCCTTAGAGTGACATTAGATCAGGAGCTGGGGGTGGCACGTTTACTCTGCCTGATGCCCCTAAAGGGATTACATCCCATAACCTATCTCTTCTGGTTGCTGGAGGGGAGAATTTCCAGCGTGCACTGGCCTGAGCTAAATCTCACACACTATCCTGGAAAAGTGAGTGCGGGAAGAGAGCAGTGGCAGCTGGAACACATCAGGGGCTGCAGCCCTGCTTTGGGAGGCAGGGGAAGCCTGGGACACCTTTGATTGGTGGGAAGTCAATGCAGAGACTGATTTCCCAGCAGCCCCTTGCATTGGTCTAACCCTAGTCCCTCCCTCCAACCTCCACCCCCAGCTCCTGGGGTTCTGGTCAGGGATGGGGGAAGGGCAACAGCTTATGTGAAAAGCTGTTTTGTTCCCACCCACTGTGAAGAGCCCAGGCTCTGAGTCCACACAAGTGGGCTTCTGATTCCCTCACGCATGCTCAACTGTGTGATTTCCCCACCTCACAGGTGGAGAAGAGGAGACAGGAGGTCTAAGGGTCTCACATAGAGGTAAGTATCCCTGAATCTAGAGTCTGGGCCAGACTAAGGAAATACGGGGAAAAATTAAGAGCAGGGGGATGACTACTCAGATGGGAGTCTCAGTATGACCTTTTCCCTGAAGAGGAAACTTACTTTTGAACTTGGAAAGGCCAGTAGGAAAGAAGGGGGGACGAGGAAGGAAGGAGGGTCAGGAAAGACATCTAGGTAAAGGGGTAGGCAGGGTTTTCTTTGCTCCACTTCTTCCCATTGTCACACAGAGACCAACTAACCTTGCGTGTAGTCAGAGCCATCTATTCCCCAATTCAGCCAAGGTCTCTAATCTGAAATTTTCTCTCCTGCTGGCTCAATCTGGGTGAAGGTTCTCCAGCTGAATAGGGTTCCCTTTCCCAAAGGTATCATCACGCTCGCTGTTCAGACCTTCCCAGACCCAGTTCTGTCACCTTCCAGATGAGGGGAAGGCAGCTCCTTCTCTTCTTCCTCCTCCTCCTCGAAGCCAGGGGCAGAGGGCAACAGTTCTTCAACTGGCAGCTTTAGCTGGGTCAGGACATAAAGCTTGCCACTGAAGAACTACTGCGGCTCAGCCAGGTGAGGATGTGGGAGGTACAGGTGCCTAAAGGGAAAGGAAGGAAAAATGGGGAAGATCTGAGCAGGGCCATGTCACAGGGACACTGTTGCCCTGGCCATCAAAGTGCAGCCCCAGAAGATGGTCAACCTTCTAATGAAGGGTTCTTGGCTCTGACCTGAGCTCCTCAGTGAGAGACAAGAGGCAGCTCTAAACCTATTTCCTTGCTCCTCTTTCCAGAACTGAAGGCTGTAGAAACCCATATCTGCTCTCACCACCACCCCCTCTTGCCCCAGCTACCCACAGGGGCCCCCAGCCTCCTCAGCACTGAGAGGGCAGGACTTGGGAGCCTGGACACACCTCACCAGTCACCCAGGTATTAGGTGAGAAGTTGTACCTCAGATCCAGAAATGCGAGTTCAGGGATCAGCCCAACTGACTTGGTCCCAGGGAGTTCAGCTGGAAGAAGAGTTTTGGGGGGCTTACATCTGGGGAAGAGTGAGGAAGGGAGGAGGTCTAGAGTTTGGAAGAAGGTCAGCAGAGGCTCCTGGGACTGTGAGGAGAGGACAGGGGACCAGAGGCTGGAGGGGAGGGAGGTAGGGCAGGGTGGTTGGGCAGCTTCCCCAGGACTCTTAAATGCCAGGCATTCCGCTTGCACATTCCGGGTACATCTGGTATGAATTCCAGGCTGTCTGCCGTCCCCTCCATGTCTGAACTTTGTTCCAAGTTCCAAGCCCCGCCCCCACAGTTCCAACGCATGAATCAGCAGGAAAAGCCGGGCCCTGCAGCATGGCCCAGGGAGGGGGCTGGGGGTGTGGCAGGCTTGAGGGCTGTGAGCTCGGGAGGGTGGGTCTGTGCTGACACTTAGTCCGAGGGCATGGCCCATGCCAGTTTAAGGAGCCAAGGCGGTCCTGCCTTGAGATTTCTATACTCCGAGGGTAAGAAAGATTAGGGTGGGAGGTTTTCAAATTACAAAACCCTCTTGGGAGGCATGAACTTTGTGGTATCTTCCTTCTCCCAGGTGACCAGTCCAACTCCTTCCCACTCCTCTCTGTCTGAGCAGGCTCTGTTCAGCCCATAGGACTCAGCTGCTGCTGAGAGTCTGTGCCAAGCAGGTGCCCTTGGCTGCAGGGCGGGGTGGGCCCAGGGCACTGACCCTCTGACCAGCTGCTCCATCAGCCCTTTGGCACCCTGACAGCTCCTAGCCCAGTCTGACAGCCAGGATGACAGGCCAAATGAGTTGGAGGCTGGAACTACGGCCGAAGGGAGGTGGGGGCAATAGCCTAGCCAGAGGCCACGGGGAGGGGCCAAGAGTTGGCCGAGAGGTGGGGAGAGAGGGAGCCCAGTGATGACTAACCCAGGCGCCCCACCCAGCCAGCCGGCTTCCCAGGCGGTCAGGGCCAGGCCTGGGCTAGGGGCCCCACAACCGGACAGGCTGGGGGAGGTGCAGAGGTGACCTTCTCTCGGCCCAAGACGGCCAGTTAGGCTGGGGAGGGGGGGGGTTAGAGTTTCCAGGCTCTCCTCCTGCCTTCTCCCCCTGCCTTCTCCCCCCACCAACCCGCGGTGAAACCCTAACCTTTGGGTTGCATAAGGCCCCCCCCGCACCGCCGCCCCCTACTCCTCTCCCCTCCCCCCTTACATAACATCCCCTGGAGGGAACGAGAGGAGGGGCCGGCCCGCCCAGAGACCCCTTCCCTGCCAGGGCGCTCAACTGGCCCTGACCCAATGAGTGCCGGTAGAGGCAAAGCACCTCCCCGCTACCCGCCCAGTCCAAATCCTCCCCAAGCTGGGAGGCCGGCTCCCGTATCCTCGACCAGAGGGCGCCGAGGTTAGCCGCCCCCAGCCCTCCGGCCCCTCGTCTTTCTCCCAGCTACTCAGCAAAACCCTCCGCACGACTACTGTCCCGGACTCCTTCTTTAAACCTCCTGACACACTACTCCAGCCAGTCCAGGCCCCTCTCCCCCGGAGCGCCCGAGCCTCCGCCGCCCCCTCTCCCCTCCCCCGGAAGGGCAGGGTGTGGCCGTCAGGACCCTACTTTCCCCCATTACCCCGTTAGCATGGTTCCCTCCTGTGCGGCCGGGACCCCATCTCACACCCACCTGGTGCTGGGTGGGGGGGTGCTGAGGGTAGGGGAGCAAATCAGTGCGTCCGATCCCCACGGCCGGCGACGCTGTCTCTTCCCAGCGCCCAGCACACACCGGCTACAGTCTGCGATCAGCTGGCGGCGTCGTGACGCACAAGCTGCGATTGCACCGCCCAGGGCCAATCACCGCCCACTGCTGGGCAGCGTGACCACACCCACTCGAGGGCGCCAGCGCTTAGCCCTGGTCCCGCCTCCCCGACCGTCTTAGCTCTGACTGGCAAGGAAGCCACCCCTTTGCCTAGTGGAGTAGCGCTAGGCCACGCCCACCAAGTTGAGAGCTGGCCAATAGGTGAAAAGGTGTGGCTCAGCCCTCCGCCTAGGCTAACATGCTTAGAGGGGCGCTACGTCAAACCCGAGTCCTAAAAAGCAGAAGGAAGTAAAGGCGTGTGTGTTTGCAGTGCATACTGGTCAGTGTAGTTCTCGGTCTGACACCTCGTTCCCAGAATCCAGCGCGCTCTGTGAGTTGGCATTTTTAAACTCATCTCTGAATCCATCCCGGCGAGGTCCTTAAAGGGCTACAGCCCCTCCTTTTTGGAGCCGTGAGTGGTTCTTTTAGACAGCCCCCAAACGGATTCACTGAACTCTTGCAGGAGGCGATAGATCCCTCAGGAAAGGTGGAGGCGGAGAGGCAGCAGGAGTGAGGAGAACTGAAGGTGGAAATCAGCCCCCAGGGCAGCCAGACTCTTCCTTTGGAATGAGGACTCCTGGGGGCTTTTGGGGGAGGGAGGACTGCCCACCTCGGCTGGCCCCAGCTTTCAATGGAGAGATCTACTCCACCTCTCCTGGAGCCTTCCTAATCAGAGGAGACTTCTGGTAGAAGACGTCTCGCCCCAGTCACAGAGAGACAAAGCCTCTCAAGCAGCAGCTTCCTAACGAAAGATTTATAGCAGAGTCTTCACCTGAGGGTAGAAGGAAGACTTGTGGTCAGCAACTAGGGCCCGGGCCGGGCCAAAGTGCAACTGGCTAGCAACCCCGTCCTCTGCCCAATACCCCCATTCTGTCCCGCCCCCCAGAAGCTTTTCACCGACTCAGGCCTACTTAGGGAAGAGATTTCAAAGGTGGAGACCAATGAGGAGGCTGTTCCTTCCCCAGAGGCCAATCAGAGCATAGAGGGGCGGGAGGATGGGCCAAAGGGGGGAAAAAAACACAAAAAATGGAAAGGAACCCAATGACTTGGCAAAAGCTGTCGAACCGCTTAGTTAAAGGGGCAAGCCTGAGACCCACCCCACCTCAATCACTCTCATCTCTCCACCACCACCAAAGAGGAACGTGTGGAGAGGGATCCATGACTTTTCCATAAGCTCCCAATTGGCGGGGTGAAGATAACAGCCTGGAGTGTGAGCTAGTTGCTTCCGTTTTAAAGAGGGGCTCCACCAAGTGATTGCTATGGCTCCTAGGAGCTCCAGAATGCCGAACCTGTGTTCAGAACGTTGTGCCTTTAAGGAAACTTCCTGCCTTCCACCCCAGTAACAGCTGATTGTTGGGAAGTGTGACCTCAGGGGACGAATCAGCTGTTACCACATCCTCCTCCAGTTCTGCCCTCCTTTATCCCTTTATCCCCACCCCCCCATGGGTGGTGAGGGAAGGAAGGAGATGAAACCCCAAATATGGGGGACCTGTTTGAGTGTTCTTTCCTCTCCCCTCTCACTCCAAGACTGTCTCCCTCCCCTGCCCCCCTTCTCCTCCCTCCCCCTTCTCTCCCCCCTCTCCCTCCCCCAATCTGCTGGTTAGTTCTTCAGAGGCTCTGAGCCTGGAACGAGAGGTATTTCCTGTCGGCACTGTCTGCTCAGACCCGCCCTACCCTGGTCTAGTTGGGAGGCCAGTACTGGGGAAGCCCAGAATGGTGGCTGCCTGGCTGTGTGGGTGCTCTAGGAATGGGTACTGGGGAAGGTCCAGTGAAGCTGAGGACCAAACCTAGAGAAGAGGAATGGCTGTGGAAACAAGCCTCCTCCGGGTCAGAACCCTGCTCCCCAGGCCAGCTGCTCCCTACTTCCTGCTCAAGAGAGAGGACCCTGCTAAGGGAATCCTCCTGGCTTTGCCCATTACTCCACTTCTAACTGTTCATAGACACCTCCTGGCCCTCCACGGCTCCATGTTTTACACTTTCACCCCCCACTGCAAAGGTGTTAATGTGGGGCCTCCCAGGGGCTACAGGTGGAGCACAAGGGCCCCAGGAACCAGGGGCTTTGGCTGGGAAGTCCTGTGCCAGAAGACTCAGGTAAATATTTTGCCCCAGCCCTGAGCTGGGAGTCGGGGTCACTCCAGGACAAGCTTAGTGTGAAGTCCCAGGACTGACTTGGCAAGGTTGGGAGAAACTGAGCAGGGTCTTGGCCAAGCTTGGAAGAAAGAGAAATCTCACCAGCTGCCCCCATTCTCCATTATCCTTAGCATAAAAGTCCCATTTCCTTCTCACCCAAGGCCCTTGGGGTAGGCCCTTTCCCATTTTGTTCTAACTTTCCATGTCCCCACCCTCCCACCCTATAGGGCAAAAGCACAGGCTTTGAGTCCAGGGTTTCTCAATCACAGCACTATTGACATTTTGCGCTGGCTAATTTCTTGTGGCGGCTGTCCTGTACATAGTAGCTTGTTTAGCGGTAGCCCTGGGCCACTAGATGCCTTTAGCACCCCCCCACGACAATCAAAATGGTCGCCAGACATGACCAAATGGCCCCTGGGGGCCAAAATCGCCCCCAATTGAGAACCACTGAGTTAGACAAACTTGGATTCAAATTCCAACTCTTACCAGCTGCGAGCTTGATGAAGATACTTAACATCTCTGAGCCTCAATTTCCTCATCTACAAAATTGAATGAATAATAAACTCATGGCTTATTGTAGGGTTTTAGAAAGGAATATGTTTGAAAACACCTAGCACAGTACCTGGCCCACAGTTGGTGCACTAAACACTACCTTCCTTCACTTTTCTCCTTGCCAGATCAGCAAGAGCTAACCTCGCTCAGCATGGGCTGACTGCTGGGGCTGCTGCAGCTTCCCTCCCTGACCCTCCAAGCCATGACTTCCCAGAAACTCAATACCGAGTTTGGTGAAGGAGAGTGACTAATTTGGTACCAGATTCCCTAAAGCCCAAGTGTGCTTGGGTTGGGATTCAGGGAGCACTTGGGAATAGAGCTGTTACAGAACATTAGATCTCAAGATGTGGACTGCAGATTGCCTGCATCAGAATTATCTAGTGCTTGTTAAAAATTCAGATTCCACCCCCCCAAAAAAATCAGATTCCAGCGTCTCAATCAGAAGTACATAATAAAGTTTGAAAAACCATGGTTTTAGGGCTCAGACTGGGGAAGGTGTCAGTACCCCAGAAATCTTAGGGCACCAGTGCCCAGTATTGCAAGGACATCCCTGTTTAAGGGATGGAAAGAACTGTAAGAGATAAGGTTAGTTACACTCAAGGTCATTGCTGCATTGCAAGTCAAAACCACTAGAGGGCAGGGCACACACAAACTTGCAGAAAGAAAAAGTAACTCCTGTTCAGTCTAGGTAAGCTGAGAGAACAGCAAAGATCGTGCGGACCAAAATTTTATTGGTACTAAGAAGCACGCACAAAGGAACTTCCCTGGTGGTCCAGTGGTTAAGACTCCGTGTTCCCAATTCAGGGGGCCCGGGTTCGATCCCTGCTCAGGGAACTACATCCGCATGCTGCAACTGAAAGATCCCGTATACCGCAACTAAAGATCCTGCATGCCACAACAACAACAACAACAAAAATTCCACATGCCAAAACGAAGATCCTACATGCCGCAACTAAGACCCGGCACAGCCAAATAAATAAATATTTAAAAAAAAAAAAAAGAAGCAGTCTCTACCTCCAGACCATCCTTTGGTCTCAAGTACTCAGACCAATGTTGGGGATACAAGATTGTCAAGGAACACCTAATTTCCCTGGTGAAAAAAACAATAGTGCATGATGGTTACCAAAGGGGAAATGTCGGGGAGGGGAGGGATAAATTAGGAGCTTGGGATTATACATATATATTACATATATAAAATAGATTACCAACAAAGACCTACTGTATAGCACATGGAACTCTACTCAGTATTCTGTAATTACCTTTATGGGAAAAGAATCTGAAAGAGAATGGATATATGTATGTGTATAACTGAACCACTTTGCTGTACACCTGAAACTAAAACAACATTGTAAATCAACTGTACTGCAATAAAATTTTAAAAACAAAACAAATACTGCATGGCCAAGGAGTACGAAGAACATTGGTTTTAGAATGAGTTAGGCCTGGGTTTGAATCCTGGTCTACCACTTCTTAGCTATGTGACCTAAGCAAGTTACCTAAGGTAGTCAGCTTCCTCATCCTAAAAGGGATCTAAAGCTATCTTCTTAAAAGGGGTTGTGGGGCTTTCTTGGTGGCTCAGTGGTTGGGAATCTGCCTGCCACGGCAGGGGACATGGGTTCGATCCCTGGTCCGGAAAGTTCCCACGTGCTGCGGAGCAACTAAGCCCGTGCACCACAACTACTGAACCTGTGCTCTAGAGCCTGCGTGCCGCAACTACTGAAGCCCGTGCACTTAGAGCCCCGTGCTCCGTAACAAGAGAAGCCACAGCAATGAGAAGCCCACACACCACAACGAAGATTAGCCCCCACTCGCCGCAACCAGAAAAAGCCCATGTGCAGTAAGGAAGACCCAATGCAGCCAAAAATGAAAAATAAATAAATTAAAAAAAAAAAACGGTGGCTGTAAGTTATGACTGCCCAAGGTCATGTGACCAAGCACGTCAGGGGCTCTGGCTGCCCCTTCAAGAAAGATAGATGGAATTAGATCATGGCTGAGCCATTCCTGTCTCCTCTCTAATTAGGACTTTATTCTTTTCCTAAGTGCCTTTATGGAGCTCCCACATCTCCATACCAGACTCCTACATGAGGCAAACGCTCCTTCTAGGAGTGGGACTCAAAAAACGGACAGTGAGGGCTTCCCTGGTGGCGCAGTGGTTGGGAGTCCGCCTGCCAACGCAGGGGACACGGGTTCGTGCCCCGGTCCGGGAGGATCCCACATGCCGCGGAGCGGCTGGGCCTGTGGGCCATGGCTGCTGGGCCTGCGGGCCATGGCTGCTGGGCCTGCGCGTCCGGAGCTTGTGCTCCGCAACGGGAGAGGCCGCAGCGGTGAGAGGCCCGCGTACCGCAAAAACAAAAAAAAACAGTGGGTTCGCCGCAGACAACGGCCTATCTATCCTGCAAATGAGTCAGAACTGAGACCCCTTGAAGGAGTCCTGTAGTTTCGGTGCCAGCTCACTGGTTTCCGCTCCCTGTCCGTGCTGCACCCTCCCCCCAGCCACCGTGGCATCTGCAAGGCTCTGACCACAGCAGGCAGGCTCTGCAGCAAAGCAGAGGCAGATCTTCAACAGGAAGTCTTGGGGGAACATTTCCTCCCACGAACTCCAGGCCTTTGAGCCTGGGCCTCTTCTCTCCCTCAGATTGCCCAGAATTAAAAAAAAAAAAAAAAAAGGCGTTAAGAGGTCTGTCAGTGGGGAGGACTCCAGGGAAAAGGATCTGTGCACCACCTTCTAAGTCTCCATTCTGCCCCTTGGACAAGCCTCTTTGGAGGCTCTTGGTTTTCACCTGTAAAATATAAATAGTAACCGTCCCTCCTACCACACTGAGTGTTGTGAGGGCCAAATGGAATGTTACTGATGAAATATTCTGGAAAACTAAAAGCTCTTTTTTTTTGGTAGGCAGCATGGAGGCGGTGAAGGGACTTATGTCAAAAAGTCCCATCTCGGCTTCAGGTTTCTTCTCTGTAAAACCAGAGGGAGGTGGGGTGGTGGCAGGGATGGTCAGCCACTTAAAGTCCGCCATCTCTAGGGAAAGCCTCCCTAGGTCCGCGACCCAGCACATGAAGGAGGAAGTAGGGAGGGGAGGGGAAATTCCGTGGGTCGCTCAGCATCCCCCTCTCCTGCCCCTTTCACCCTGAGGAAGCGAAGCCGCCACCGGGCCCAGCAGAGCGCTGGAAGGGAGGGCGCCGAGGCCGGCCGGGCGGTGGCGCGGGCGGGAGGCGGGGTCCCCCGGACCAGTCGAGCCACGTGCGGTTGTTTCCGTGCCGGGGCGATCACGTGAGCAGCGTCAGCTGACCCGTCACGGTGGAGCCCGGCGGTGGCGCCCCGCATCCCCCGCCCTGCCGCTCCCGGAGTGCAGGACCTTGCTGAGGGGTAAGTGCGCCCCCGCGCCCACTCTGTCCCCGGCCCACCCCCGCCTCCTCCGCCCCAGCCCCTGTCCCTCTCCCATCCCCACACACCCGGCTCGGCACTCCGGAAGCTGTGGCGAGGAGGGCCGTGGCCGGGCTCAGCCCCGCGCCTCCCCCAGGCGGCCAGGAGGGGATGGCCCTGGGGAGCAGGGGGCGGGAAGTCGCTCTTACCACCGAGGCCGAGGGCTGGTCACCGCCCCCGAGCCCCGACATGGAGGAGCTG
The DNA here is from genome assembly GCF_963455315.2 of Globicephala melas. NCBI lineage: Eukaryota > Metazoa > Chordata > Mammalia > Artiodactyla > Delphinidae > Globicephala > Globicephala melas. The sequence goes on from NC_083333.1 coordinate 7,561,143, forward strand.
CTCCGGAGCGTGGAGAGAGACCTGAACATCGATGCCCGGCAGCTGGCTCCAGCCCCGGGGGGCACCCACGTGGTGGCCCTAGTGCCTGCGCGCTGGCTGGCCAGCCTCCGCGAGCGCCGGCTGCCCCCGGGACCGTGTCCCCGCGCTGAAGGCCTGGGCGAAGCGGAAGTCAGAACTCTCCTGCAACGCTCCGTGCAGAGGCTGCCGCCCGGTTGGACGCGAGTGGAGGTCCACGGGCTGCGGAAACAGAGGCTCTCTTACCCGCTGGGCTCCCTGCCTTTTGAGGAGGGGTCCGGCAGCCCGGAGACCCTCACTCGCTTCATGCAGGATGTGGCTGCCCAGAATTATCGCAACCTGTGGCGCCACGCATATCACACTTATGGGCAGCCCTATAGTCACAGTCCTGCCCCTGCAGCTGTCCCTGCCCTGGACTCAGTACGACAAGCTCTACAGAGGGTCTATGGTTGCCCCTTCCTGCCAGTGGGTGAAGCTCCCCAGTGCCCATCACATGCCAGAGATGGCCCCTGTCCTCCTCGGGGCAACCCTGCCTCTCCCAGTCTTCTGAGAGCTGAGGCGCTGTTGGAGTCGCCAGAGATGTTGTATGTGGTGCACCCCTACGTGCAGTTCTGCCTGCATGATGTGGTCGCCTTCAGCCCTGCCAAGCTGGCCAACAGCCAAGCCAAGGTGCTCTTCATTCTCTTCCGCGTGCTGAGGGCCATGGACGCCTGTCACCGCCAGGGACTGGCCTGCGGGGCCCTATCCTTGCACCACATCGCTGTAGATGAGAAGCTTTGCAGTGAGCTACGGCTGGACCTGAGTGCTTACGAGAAGCTCAGAGAGGATGAGAATGAGAAGATCTCTGTAGCAAGAAAGGGGGCAGGCATTGAGCCTGGAGAGGAGGGAGGAGGGGGACCTGGGTGTCCCACCTGCCAGGAGGAACTTAGGGACCTCGTGCTAGACTGGGTCCATGGCCGCATCAGCAACTTCCACTACCTCATGCAGCTGAATCGGTTGGCAGGTCGGCGGCAGGGGGACCCCAACTACCACCCAGTGCTGCCCTGGGTGGTGGACTTCACCACGCCCCGGGGGCGCTTCCGAGACCTGCGCAAGTCCAAGTTCCGCCTCAACAAGGGGGATAAACAGCTGGACTTCACGTATGAGATGACGCGGCAGGCGTTTGTGGCAGGTGGCGCGGGGGGCGGGGAGCCACCGCACGTTCCTCACCACATCTCTGACGTGCTTTCTGACATCACATACTATGTGTACAAGGCTCGGCGCACACCCCGGTCGGTGCTCTGTGGACACGTGCGGGCGCAGTGGGAGCCCCATGAGTATCCTGCAAGCATGGAGCGTATGCAGAGCTGGACACCTGATGAGTGCATCCCCGAGTTCTACACCGATCCATCCATCTTCTGCTCCATCCACCCTGACATGCCTGACCTGGACGTGCCGGCCTGGTGCAGCTCCAGCCAGGAGTTCGTGGCTGCCCACCGGGCGCTGCTGGAGAGCCGAGAGGTGTCCCAGGACCTACACCACTGGATTGATCTCACCTTTGGCTACAAACTCCAGGGCAAGGAGGCCGTGAAGGAGAAGAATGTGTGTCTGCACCTGGTGGACGCCCACACGCACCTGACCAGTTACGGCGTGGTGCAGCTCTTTGACCAGCCGCACCCCCGGCGCCTGGCCGGGGCCCCTGCTCTTGCCCCTGAGCCTCCACTCATCCCCAGGCTGTTGTTCCAGACCATCCAGGAGAGCACAGGCCGGGAGGACTTCCCAGCACAGCTGACGAATGGAACGGGCAGGCCGGTTTTGGAGGCCGCGCCCCGTGAGGCTGCCTGGGCCAGGGACATGCCCGTGGTGGGGGAGGATGACTTGGAGCAGGCCACAGAAGCTCTGGATTCCATCTCCCTCACTGGGAAGGCAGGTGACCAGCTGGGCCCCTCCTCCTCCTCCTCTTCTAGTCACGCCCCTCCAGGCCTCCTGCCTTTCTCGGGGGCCTCAACCTCTCGACCAGGCCGCCGGAACAAAGCTGCTGGGGTAGACCCCGGGGAAGGTGAGGAGGGCAAGATTCTTCTTCCGGAGGGCTTTGGTCCTCTGCAGGCTCTGGAAGAGGTGGAGAAACTGGGCAACTTCTTGACCAAAGGCCTGGGGGGCCGCTTGGAGGTGCCTCCGCAGCCCCAGGTCCAGCGCGCTGTGCTGCTGCGGGACCTCTTCCATCGGGACATGCAGGCGCTGGGCGTCCTGCTGGCTGAGATGGTGTTTGCCACCAGGGTCCGGACGCTGCCGCCTGATGCGCCTTTGCGGGTACGCTTCGAGGCTGTGCGGGGGCTCTGCACACGCCATCCCAAGGAGGTCCCTGTGTCTCTGCAGCCCGTGCTGGACACGCTCCTGCAGCTCAGTGGCCGTCAAGGCCCCGTGGTTGCAGGGAGGGGCAAGCTGGACCCGCTGTTCGAGTACAGGCCCGTCTCCCAGGGGTTGCCCCCGCCCTGCCCGGCCCAGCTCCTCAGCCCCTTCAGCTCCGTGGTTCCCTTCCCTTCGTACTTCCCCGCGCTGCACAAGTTCATCCTCCTGTACCAGGCGAGGCGCGTGGAGGACGAGGCCCAGGGGCGGGAGCTGGTCTTTGCTCTGTGGCAGCAACTGGGTGCAGTTTTGGGTGACATCACCCCCGAGGGCCTGGAGATCTTGCTGCCTTTTGTGCTATCACTCATGTCTGAGGAGCACACAGCCGTGTACACGGCCTGGTACCTATTTGAACCTGTTGCCAAGGCACTGGGCCCCAAAAATGCTAACAGGTACCTACTGAAGCCTCTCATTGGTGCCTACGAGAGCCCCTGCCGGCTACACGGGCGCTTCTACCTGTACACCGACTGCTTTGTGGCCCAGCTAATGGTGCGGCTGGGCCTGCAGGCCTTTCTCGTCCACCTGCTGCCCCACGTCCTGCAGGTGCTGGCGGGTGTGGAGGCCTCCCAGGAAGAAAGCAAGGGCCTGGCGGGGGCTGCAGAGGATGAGGAAAGTGGGCTCCCGGGGGCCAGGCCTAGCTCCTGTGCCTTTGGGGAGGAGATCCAGATGGACGGGGAGCCTGCTGCCTCCTCGGGCCTGGGGCTCCTGGACTACACGTCTGGCGTCAGCTTCCACGACCAGGCCGACCTCCCCGAGACAGAGGACTTCCAGGCCGGGCTCTACGTGGCCGAGTCCCCTCAGCCCCAGGAGGCTGAGGCCGTGAGCCTGGGCCGGCTGAGTGACAAGAGCAGCAGCAGCGAGACATCCCTGGGCGAGGAGCGGGTGGCAGACGAGGGGGGCGCCCCGGTGGACAAGAGCAGCCTCAGGTCGGGTGACAGCAGCCAGGACTTGAAGCAAAGCGAGGGCTCCGAGGAGGAAGAGGAGGAGGAGGAGGGCTGTGTGGTGTTGGACGAGGGGGAGGGGGAGGGGGAGCAGGATGAGGTCCCCGAGGCGTCTGAGCTCACGCTGTCCAACACGGTGCTGTCCATGGATACGGTCGTGGCCGGTGACGGTGGGGCTGACGGGGAGGAAGAAGAGGAACCACTGACCGAGCAGTCGGAGGGCAAAGAGCAGAAGATCCTTCTTGGTGAGTTCTCAGACCTGGAGGTGTTGGTCTAACACTCACCGTGTGTGGAGCCCCTGCCCTGTGCCAAGCAGTGGGTCGAGCAGATCCACACGCAGCAGAGCCATGGGCCTGCCCTGCTGGAGCTCACGTCCGTGCTGTAGGCAGTCTTCCATAAGCACGAGTTCTGTTAGTGCTACAAACAACAATGGCTGGCTACCACGAGGGAATATAACATGGGCTTAGATCTCATTTTCAGGGGTCAAAGAAGGCTTCCTTGGAAGTAGGGCCTGCTGGGGTTCAACGAGGAGGAGGTAGCTGGGCAAAAATGGCAGGCTCTGCGGTGGGAAGAGCGTTCCAGGCAGAGGGAACAGCCTGTGCGAGGCTCTGAGGCTGTCGTGGTTCCATTAAAGAATCTGTGAAAGGCCAGTGTGGTTAGACTGAGAGAGTGAAGAGAAGCGGAAGGGGAAGAGGCCAGAGGGGATGGTAGCCAGGGCCTCATTTCGCAGCTGGGGGAGATTCACTGAAAAGGTCACCCTCCTGCAGGGTATGCCCGAGTAGAGGTGCCTGGAGCAGCCCCAAAGCCAGACTCCCACAGGCCAGCTCTGCTGCTGCTAAAGGGAGGGTGGTGGCGTGGGGTGGCCAGGCGCTGGCTGGGCTCCTGGGCACAGTTGGAGTCCGCGTCGGCTAGGCGGGGTCCGTGGGGTGGGGTTGGGGAGTAGTGAGCCGCCGTTATCTGATGAGCTCAGGGCCTGCCCCCGCCCTGCAGATACGGCCTGCAAGATGGTCCGCTGGCTGTCCGCCAAGCTCGGCCCCACCGTGGCCTCTCGCCACGTGGCCCGGAACCTGCTCCGCCTGCTGACGTCGTGTTATGTGGGTAAGGCCGGGGATGGGGCTTCCTCCAGCCCTTTGCCCCTCTTCAGCCCCCTGTAGCGGATCCTTCCCACTTTCACCTCGGACCACCTCCTGGCCCGGTCCTGGGTCCCAGTCTGTAAGCTCCTTCCTTCCTTGGGTGAGGCACGGGGAGACCCCAAGCTAGAGTGAGCAGGAGTGGCCACTGCGGCCCCTGAAGGCCCACCTCCCCCCTGCCCTCCACTAGCTGTGGCCCTTCCTTGACAGGGCCCACCCAGCAGCAGTTCACCGTGAGCAGTGGCGAGAGCCCCCCGCTGAACGTGGGCAACATCTACCAGAAGAGACCAGTACTGGGCGATATAGTATCGGGGCCCGTGCTCAGCTGCCTCCTCCACGTCGCCCACCTGTACGGGGAGCCCGTCCTCACCTACCAGTACCTGCCCTACATCAGCTACCTGGTCAGTCACCGTTTGGCAGCCGGGGTCTGGGCGGCTGAGGGCCGACCCAGGACCTCTCTGGGTTCCCGGCGGTCTGTGAGGCAACCTGGCCCTCATCTGCTCTGTGGCCCTAGGTGGCCCCGGGTAGTACCTCAGGCCCCAGTCGACTGAACAGCCGCAAGGAGGCGGGGCTGCTGGCAGCGGTGACTCTGACCCAGAAGATCATCGTGTACCTCTCAGACACCACCCTCATGGACATCCTGCCCCGTATCAGTCACGAGGTCTTGCTGCCCGTGCTCAGCTTCCTCACTTCCCTCGTCACGGGGTAGGGCCCTGCACCACCCCACAGGGGAGCAGCCCGGCTGGGGGGCGACCTGGGGCGTGGGGCGTCAGGAGTGCTGGTTTTCATCCCCACCGGGTGACCCTGAGCAAGCCACACCTGTCTGTGCCTTCGTTTCCTCACCTGGTCTGGACCAGTGGGTCTTATAGCTCCTTTCGTTTATGGCTTTGGATAGATCTGGGAAAGCCCTGCAGAGGCAGTGGGGGCTGGAGCTTATAAGCTCTATTTCCAGGTTCCCAAGTGGAGCCCAGGCCCGGACTGTCCTGTGTATGAAAACCATTAGCCTCATTGCCCTCATCTGCCTGCGCATCGGACAGGAGATGGTCCAGCAGCACCTGAGCGAGCCCGTGGCCACCTTCTTTCAAATCTTCTCTCAGCTGCACGAGCTTCGGCACCAGGTGGGCAGACCTACCTGGCTGGGGTGGGCTGGCCAGGGGCTGTGGCCTCCGCTGACTCCCCGGGCTTCCTGCCCACAGGATCTGAAGCTGGAGTCCGTGGGCCGCAGTGAGGGCCAGCTGCCAAAGGTGGCCTTCTCCGATGGGCAGCTGCGGCTGGTGGACCCCACCCTGCTGGACGAGCTGCAGAAGGTGTTCACCTTGGAGATGGCGTATACGATCTACGTGCCCTTCTCCTGCCTGTTGGGTACTGGCCCATCACGTCCCCTCCCAGCCTCTGTGGCTACAACTCTTCCCCTGGGAGGGCCCCATGCTCCCCCAGTCCCTAGAGGCAGGAGTGGGTGTTAAACACAGTTCTCTGGGTCAGAGCAAAGGGATTTGGCCTTAGGCCCCTGAGTCCCCGTGACGTATAAACAGGGATTGAGCTTTGGCCAGCAAGGAGGCGCAGGAGCAGCCTGGCCTGTGCCTGGGGCAGGCAGGGCAGTCAGGCTGCCGGACTGACGTCTTAGCAGCCATCTGAGAGGAATTAGCAGCCCACTGTTCACGTAACTTCCCGTATAGGCCGGGCCCTGTGCCAAGCGTCTATGTGTGTCATCGCCCTGAATAGGATGAACAGTGCTGGTCAGATATGTTGTCATCCCACCACTGAAATCTAGCCTTTGGGAGGGAGAGCATGACCTGTCTTGTTCACCGTTCTGTTTCTGATGCCCAGCATGGCACGCAGCACATGTGGAAGATGCTCACGTGTCCATACTGAAGGAATGAATCCACGTTTTCCTGGGGAGGAAACAGGCTCAGAGATGAAGAGTTACTTGCTTAGAGTTGCGCAGACAGTACCTGCCCTGCCTTCTGTGGTTCCCAAGCCCGTGGGTAGGTGGTGGCAGTCACTTGCCATCTCCCCTAATCTCAGGACCTCTCCCGCTCCCATCCAGGTGACATCATCCGGAAGATCGTCCCCAACCACGAGCTGGTGGGGGAGCTGGCGGGGCTGTATCTGGAGAGCATGAGCCCAAGCCATCGCAGCCCTGCCAGCGTGGAGCCCACCGCGCCCAGCACCGGCCCTGAGTGGGACCTCCAGGGTGGGGGCTGCCCCCAGGACGACGGCCACTCGGGGACCTTTGGGAGCGTCCTGGTCGGGAACCGCATCCAGATCCCCGATGACTCCCAGCCTGAGAGCCCCGGCCCGCTGGGCCCCATCCCCGGGGTGGGTGGCGGGGACCTCGGCAGCCAGAGCGAGGACAACGTGCTGAAGCGGAAGCTGCCGCGGAGCGTGCACGGCCTGAGTGGGAACTGGCTGGCGCACTGGCAGTACGAGATCGGCGTGAACCAGCAGGATGCCCACTTTCACTTCCACCAGATCCGCCTGCAGAGCTTCCCCGGCCACTCAGGGGCCGTCAAGTGTGTGGTGCCCCTGAGCAGCGAGGACTTCTTCCTGAGTGGCAGCAAGGACCGCACCGTGCGCCTCTGGCCCCTCTACAACTCTGGGGACGGCACCAGTGAGACAGCCTCACGCCTCGTCTATGCCCAGCACCGCAAGAGTGTCTTCTTTGTGGGCCAGCTTGAGGCCCCGCAGTGTGTGGTGAGCTGTGACGGGGCTGTGCACGTCTGGGACCCCTTCACAGGTGAGCGGGCCCAGGTGAGGCCTGTTCTGTTGCTGCTGTCCTGTACTCCACCAAGGGTGGTGGGTTGGGGTATAATGGTATGTGGTTGAGGGTGACCCGCTGAGGCCACAGAGAGGAGCATCTAAGACTCAGAATCCGTCATACCCAAGTTTGAATCGGCTCTGCCAACTTACTTGCCGAGTGACCTTGAGCAAGTCACTCTGCTGCTCGAAGTATCAGTTTTCCTATCTGCAAAATGGGAATCGGAACAGCTGCTTTAGAGGATAATGCATAGGGGTTTAGCTTAACGTGGAGCACGTAGTACCTGGTTGGTAAACAGTTGCTCACATATTTTTTGTCATCATTGTAGGCAGAAATAAGGTTAGAAAGCAGGGGTTAAGGAGGTAGAGTAGCATTGAGGTAGGTGGTGGGGAGGTAGCTTTCGGCGAGGGTGCTGTGTGAAGAGAGGGGCCTGGCTTGGCCACGGAAGTAGGAAGGTGGGAGGGTCAAGAAACATCTTTCGCAGCATTTATTGAGGTTTCCTGGGATGTGGGAGGCAGGTACGGGGTGGGTTGGGGGGATAGGAGGAGTCGGGGCTCTTCCGTCAGTGGCCGGGACCCAGATCCACCGTGCCTTTCCTTCCCAGGGAAGACCCTTCGCATGGTGGAACCGTCGGACAGCCGGGTGCCCCTGACCGCTGTGGCTGTCATGCCCGCCCCCCACACCAGCATCACCATGGCCAGCTCTGACTCGACCCTGCGCTTTGTAGACTGCCGGAAGCCTGGCCTGCAGGTCAGGGCATCCTGTTCCCTGAGCCCTGGCCTGGGTGCCTGGCAGGGAGGAGAGACCCCTGAAGAGAGGAGGCCAGGGCAGAGTTTCTCTTTGGTGACAGATCATCTGTGGCAGCAAACCCTGGGGGGTGGGGGGTGGGGCTCTGGCTCTGGGATTTGGGGAGCCCCCCCCTTGATCGGGGACGAGGCTCAGGCCTTCCAGCTGTGTGGGTTGGGGGATGAACTGGACCTCGGGGAGATGCGGGTTGGAGCAGGCTGTGGCGCCTCAGCTTGTCTTCCTCTGCCCACAGCATGAGTTCCGCCTGAGCAGCGGGCTGAACCCTGGGCTTGTCCGCTCCCTGGCTGTCAGCCCCAGCGGCCGGAGTGTGGTGGCCGGCTTCTCCTCGGGCTTCATGGTGCTCCTGGACACCCGTACGGGCCTGGTTCTGCGTGGCTGGCCTGCCCATGAAGGGGACATCCTGCAGATCAAGGTGACAGACCAGGTTCCCTTCCCCTCCTGGCTGACTGCTCCAGCCGTCACCTCTGCTTAGAGCCCACCCAGGACAGGCTCCAGCTGACCTCCCTTATACCTGCCCGAGGACTGGTGGGCAGGGAGGGTCAGGAGCCAGCTGCACCATGGGGGCCTCGGCAGGAGGCTGGCCGCTGGGTGGAACCGGGGGGCCGAGCTGACCCTGCTGCTTCCTGGTGATGTTCTAATGAGTAACCCTTGTCCATATTTGTCTTACTTGGAGGATCAGGGGTCGGGCCCTGTCCATGACCCAGTCAGGTTAAATAAAGCTCAGCTGGGAGGCTGTTTACTGCCCCCAGACCACTGAGCAGAGTCCATGCCCCCAGCTGGGCTGTCCCGGTGCGGGCAGGGGCGGATCGGGCATGGGAATCCTGCCCCCACCTCCACCCCCAGCCCATTTTCAATCACAGACCTCAGGGAACTGCTCAGGGAGGTGCAGGAGGGGAGGAACAGGGCTCTTTGTGGGAGGGTTTTTCCAGGCAACTGGGACTCCCTCCCCATCCTAAGCGGCAACGAGGGGACATGCACTGCCACTGCTGGGGGCAGGCAGCCCCCGGTTCCCTCCAGGGCCCCCAGGGGATCCTGGGTTCTGGGTGCCTCTAAATTCTGACTTTCCAAGAAAGCATCAGGAGGTCTCTGGGGTCAGCCTGGGTGTTAATCCTGGCTCTGCCACTTATTGGTTCTGTGACCTTGTATGATTACTTAACTTTCCTGAGCCTTAGTGTTTTCCTCTGTAAAATGGGAACAATGACAACACCTTCCTCATAAAGTTGTTATGAAGGTTAACCACGGTAAGACGTGTAATGTACCTAATACAATGCTTGACGTAGTAAGTGCCCAAATTATAATGATGACTAGGTTGATGACACTTAATATATTCCTGTTAACTAACGTTGATATAACGTGGGAGGGTGGCAGCCTGTCCCCGGCTCAGGACACCCTGTCCTCCTGGGAGATCCTGTGGGAGGAAACAGGAAGACCCTGGGCCCTGCTGAGGCTCTGCTCTCCCCGGGCAGGCAGTGGAGGGCAGCGTCCTGGTCAGCTCCTCCTCTGACCACTCCTTGACTGTCTGGAAGGAGCTGGAGCAGAAGCCCACGCATCACTACAAGTCCACCTCCGACCCTATCCACACCTTCGACTTGTACGGCAGCGAGGTGGTAACTGGCACCGTGGCCAACAAGATTGGTGTCTGCTCCCTGCTTGAGCCGCCTTCCCAGGCCACCACCAAGCTCAGCTCCGAGAACTTCCGTGGCACGCTCACCAGCCTGGCCTTGCTGCCCACCAAACGCCACCTCCTGCTGGGCTCAGACAACGGGGTCATCCGCCTCCTGGCATAGTCCGAGGCAAGAGCTGGCCAGGCGGAGGTGGGCACACGTCCTCCGGGAGTCCATCCCTCACCTTTGTTTCCCCAGCAGCATCCCTCCTGGCAAGCCTCAGGCCCCATGCCCTGGGTACCCACATGGCCTGCCAGCTAAGGTGGCCTGGAGGTCTGGGCTCCTGAACCCCCAGAGCCACTGAGGCTGCCAGAAGGGATCTCGTTCATGGCTTGGGGCGATGCTGCCCCACCGAGCCAGCAGGAAGCAAGAGCGAGAGCCTGGGGAAGGCATTGCTGCCCTCTCTTCTCCCCAGCTCCACCCTCTGCATCCACATGGGGACAGGAAGCTCTGGGAAGGGGAAGGGAGACTCTCCCTGCCTAGCCAGTCTCCAGCCACAGCACCCCTTGCTGGGCTCTCTCTGCCCCTGTCCTGCAAGGACCGGGACGCCACCACAGTCCAGGACACTGATGGTGCTTGGACTCCAGCCTCTAAGGGCTGGCCATGGTCCAGGAGTTAGGGGCCTTGGGCAGTGGTTTAAGTGTCCTCCCAGCCAGGCCCTGCCCAGTGTGGGACCAGTAGGGGAAGAAAGAGGGCAGGACCAAAGGAGAGAAGATGGACTGGGCCCGGTGGTGCCTGCCAGGAGCAACCCCATGCCTTGCCTGCCCACCTGTCACCACAGTGTTTGTGCCTTGAGTTGATGAGACCGCCCCTGGGTCCAGAGTCCCTGGGGGAGCAGGTCCAAGACCCTGAAAGAAGGGGCAAGAAGGGTCATCTCTGCATCTCAGGTCTCCCTCCCCCAGGGGACAGGAAGACCCAGGCATCCCCGGGCCCTCACGTTCTGGAGCAGAGATGAGGTCTGGGGCTGGGCCTCTGCTGCTTTCTCACTATTTGCAATAGATGTAAATATGATCAATAAATTCTTTGGAAGAGCCGTGGAACCGAGTGAGGCTTCTCTCTTTTTCGGCCGTGCAGTGGAAGCGCGGAGCCCCAACCCCTGGGCCACCAGGGAGGTCCCTGAGTGAGGCTTTTCCTGACGACGGTGCCAGGGTGGGGAAAAATTGAGACCCTGCAGCTTCCGGGACAGCGAGGAGAGGGTGAGGAGGTGCGGAGGCAGCCCGATCACTGTTCTTCAGGCGGTACTGGGTACAGGGCTTCTGGTTCGTGCAGCCCCAGGCCAGTTTGCAGAACCCTCACCCTTGAGGAGGGTAAGGAGGTATTGCTCCCGATGAAGTAGGGTGCTGGGAGAGGCTGTGTCCCTCCGCATCTTTCCTGTCCCCACCCCTGCCGTCTGGATCCAGGCTGGAGGCATCCAACCAGGAGCCTGGGCATGTGAGGGTTGAGGATGGGCATCCTATCCTGGGTTCCTGCATCATCTCTTGCAGCTTCCGCTTCCCTCCTCTTGGGAGGGGGAGGCAGTTATGGGGCAGAGGAAAGGACATTGGAACTAGGAACCTGGATGTAACTCTGAGCCCAGCTCTGTGTCCTTGGGCAGGTCACACAGCTTCTCTGTGCCTAAGACAGGGATAACCTCTCACTTCACGGGGTCACTGGAAGGCCCCTGTCCTTCCTGGATCTGCCCTCCGGCTGAGGACAACCTCATCGACCGTCTCCTGAACCTCCTTTCTCCGGGCTTAAGTGGGACCCACATCTACGGGGGTTCCAGGTAGCTGTCCCAGTATTAGATGCCTTGGCGGGAAAGGGGTTTTTGGTCCTAATATCAATGTTTAACCGGATGTGCAGGTCAATGTTTACCAGAAGAGAAAGCAATTGGAACAGGGGTTGGCTGAGAGCAAAGGTCCTGGTGGCAGGGGAGGGCTCAGCCGGGCTGGCTGGAACCCGGGCACAGCGTGGGGAGCACCCAAGTGGGGCCAGAGGGACATCGTGTGCAGCGGCGAGGAGCCTGCCGAGGTAAGATGGGTGGCTTGGCCTGGAGCTGCCCACCTTGCCGAGGGGGTCTGGGCTGAGTTTATTCAGGAGACCTGTCACTTCTCCGCCTCCTGGGGTGATGAGGAACCAAGGTGGAGGTTCTGGGGGGAGTCCCTCTGGGAAATGAAAGCCTGGAAGCCTTTTCTTGCCAGGAAGATTCAAAAGCCCAGGTGGGAGATCAGGGCCCTGGCCAAGGGTCCTTGTGTGGGATGGGGATGGGGCCAGGGGTGATAGAAGGATGCTTGAGATGGGGGCGGGATGGGTGTGTGTGAGACCTGCTCCGAGGCCGGACCAAGACCTGCCCATCCGCACCCGCCAGCCTGGCTTCCCGGAGCCAGCCTGGGGCAGAGAGAGGGCCAAGTCCTGTGTTTTCCGTAAGTCCAAAGGTGGCTCTGGCCAGAGTCATTCATTGGGCTCTGCTGTTGGGTCAACAAGGCCAGTCTCTGGCCCAGCCCACCACCCCTGCTGAGACCACAGTCCCGTCCACCCTTGTGGGCAAGAGCAGACCAGCCAGAAAAGGTGGGCTGATGGACAGCCAGTTGGATAGGAGCTCCGGGGTGGAAGCCTCAGTACGGAGGAGGCTTCAGGGCAGGCGCCTCCCACAAGAGGGCCCTTGGGCTAGACTGACAGCAGCCATTGCTGAGTGCCAGGCCGTGTAGTCAGGGCTCACGAAGACTGACTTAGGTTGGTCTCCGCGATACACATGGGTAGAGGTAGGGACTTTCGCCACCATTTTACAAGATGAGGCAAAGCCCAGAGGGGTTAAGGGGGATGTCCTACGGCCTCTGCCAAGAGGCACAGCCTGGATTCAAACCCAGGTCTGACTCACAACACCAGGCCTTGAAGAATGGGGACATGTTTTTGTTTGGGTAATATTTTCCCCCTATGAACAAAAACATTTTCAGTGCATGAAAAGTGAACAATCAGAAAACGCAAAGGGGAAAAAGCAACTCAGGGGGGAGTTCAAGCAATTCACCGCTCAGAGGGCTGTGCTTTGGGCGTGTGTGCTGCCGCTGTCGCTGTCCCCTCCTTGGTGACGGCTCAGGGCTTCGGCTGCCCGTGAGCGTGAGGGTGGGATTCCACGGCGGGTGTGGGCGCGAGGAAGGAACGGAGGCTTCCCATCCCGCACAGGAACATGGCGCTGCTCTGGCTGCCTGAGCTTGTCCTTGTGCTCAGCTTGTCCTGCCTGCAAAGCCCCTGCTCAGCGGTGAGCCTGGGCCGCGGTCTGGGTGGGGCGGGGAGGCGGCTACGGGAGACGCCAGGGGTCCCGGGGAAAGAGGAGGGGGGCAGGGTCGAGGGAGGTCTTGGCTTTAGGGGTTCCCTCGCCTCTCCTCGTTCCTTTCTCAACAGTTCTCTCCCGTGAGCACCATGGAGCCCTTGGGCCTGCAGGTACTGGGGAGAGAGAGGCACGGCAGGGAGGAAGGCCCCAGGGGGCCTCGCCTGTGGCTGGTGCAGGGTGGGGAGACCTGTGGGAAGGGTTGCTCTCCATCTGCTTCCTCCTTTCTTCAGCTGATGAGTGGGCAGACCCAGCAGAAGCTACCCCCACTTTCCCTCCTCAAGTTGGGCAACCAGGTACAACCAGGTGGGGCTGGGGAAGAGTGGGCGGGGCCTGAGGGAGGAGGGCCATCGGCAGGGGCAAGGAAGTGGGCAGGGCCTGAGGGTGGCAGTGAGGCTGAGGCCTGAAGGGAGAGGGTGGGATGAACCAGAGGAAGGGACCTAGTCCCCTGAATGCCATTGCCCATGTCTGGACTGGGACAAGGCCCTGCTGTCCCCAGCACAGGGGCTTTGAAGGAGATCTTCAACACAGAACCTGGAGCTGACCCCTTGACCCCACTGACCCCTAATCTGTCCCTGCAGGAGCCTGGTGGCCAGACTGCCCCAAAGAAGGCCCCAGGAGACTGCGAGGGGCCCCCAAACCCGGAGCAGACCCGCAGGCTGGCCCAGGCCATGATGGCCTTCACCAGAGACCTCTTCTCCCTGGTGGCCCAAAACTCCACCAGGCCCAACCTGATCCTGTCGCCTCTGAGTGTGGCCCTGGCACTGTCTCACCTGGCACTAGGTACTATGGGAGCACCTGTCCAGACCAGCAGAGCTGGGAGGCCAGTAGGAACTCATTACCTACCCCAGAGTTTACGAGCAGGTGCTTCCTCCATCAGGGTCACTTGGATGTTTGGTAAAAATGCAGACTCCAGTCTCTGTGAATGAGAATCCCAGGGATTGGGCCCAGGATGTGCTTCTGGTGATTTTTGTGCAAGAATATGATAGGTACAACGTCTCCGTTGGACTGGAGGGTCTCACTGTGGGACCTTCCCCAGAGAGGGAAGGCCATAGGGTGAGGTTGCCCAGATTGGCAGCAACAGAGCTGAAAGCAAACTTGGGAGTCCTGTCCCTCAGACCAGTTCAGGATATGGGAGGAGAAAGCGCGGTCTCGTGGGCATGCGCACTGTAGGTATTCAAGAGGGATGGGAGAGGGCAGTGGGGGCGGGAAGGACCACAGCTGCTGTGTCCCCTCCAGGTGCTCAGAACCAAACGCTGCAGAGGCTGCAGCAGGTGCTGCACGTGGACTCAGGGCCCTGCCTCCCCCACCTGCTCAGCCGCCTCTGCCAGGACCTGGGCCCTGGGGCTTTCCGATTGGCTGCCAGAATGTACCTGCAGAAAGGTAGGTGCTGGTGGCAGACACTCTCTAGGTTGTGCCCTGGGGTGGACAGGGGTGAGGGAGACGGGTGTGGACTCAGGCAGCCAGTCGGAGCACAGGTGGTTGTGGGGCCCAAGTGCTGGCAACAGCCTGTGGGCCCTTCTGTGCAGGATTTCCCATCAAAAAGGACTTCTTGGAACAATCAGAACAGCTCTTTGGTGCAAAGCCCATGAGCCTGACGGGAAGGAAGAGGGATGACCTGGCAAACATCAACCAATGGGTGAAGGAGGCCACAGAGGGGAAGATTGAGGATTTCCTCTCAGATCTGCCAGATGACACAGTGTTGCTTCTCCTCAATGCCATCCACTTCCAGGGTGTGCTTCTCCCCTTCTCGGCTCCCTGCCCGCAGACCCTACCCCTGCCCTATAGGCACGCTTTTTTCTGAGGGTCCCTCTTCCTCCCCAGGCCTGGGCCGGGAGGGTAGGAGACAGGTAATGGTGTGGCAGGACGGAGGCCCAGGAACTGGATGGGGCTGTCGTGGAGAGAGTTCCCTAGGAGGAAACCGAGTCTTAAAAGACCCAGGGGAGGTTCCTGGGAACGTGGCAGGGCAGGGGAGAACGCAAGCCCAGGTTCTACAATCACTCCAGGGAACAGACCTCAGATTACCTGTGTATCACCTGGCACAGCACCCCCTGGTGCTCCAGCCTCCACCTTTCATCCCTTAAATGGGTTCTGGGTGGGATGGGGAAGAGACTGGTGGGGTAGAATCTACCTTGGTCCCAGTCTATATGGCCCCTGCCCTCTGCTGGATTCAGGCTTCTGGAGGAGGAAGTTCGACCCGAATCTCACGCGGAGAGACACTTTCCACCTGGACGAGCAGTTCACGGTGCCGGTGGACATGATGCAAGCCCGCACGTACCCGCTGCGCTGGTTTCTGCTGGAGCAGCCTGAGATCCAGGTCACCCTTGACTCCTCAGCCTGGGCTTGGGTGCTGGGAGGTGGAGAAGAGAATGGGCCCCTGTGGGGCAGGCACAGGGGTCAGGGGTGTGCCGCACCTTCCTTGCAGTCACGCCGCTGGGGCGGGTGGCTCTGGAAGGTCTCGCTGTACCCCCATCCAGGGAAACTGAGGCTCCAGGCACTGCGGGTTTAGTGGAGCACAAGGAAACAAGATCCCTGCTCTGGGGAGGGAAGACACACAGTGCACGAGCAAACGTAAATCAACAGGCTAATTTCAGAGAGTGGGGGGAAGGTATTTTAGCTAGAGGGGTCAGGGAACCTTCTCTGACGAAGGGACACTGAGTTGAGTCCCAGGTGATCTTCGGTTATGGGGGTTTATTACAAGGACCCATGGGTCATGGGGCAGCACAGGGCCTCAGCACCCTGAAGCCTGGGAGATGCGACCTGAGCTCTCACACGGTGCTCCTTGGAAGGGAGGATCTGTCAGCATCCTGATGGAACATTCTGATTAGAGAGAGCGCTGTGTCAAGCTATCTCAGGTGCAGCCTCCCTCGCTTCCAGCCTAAACACGGTCCCCTTGGCCTAAGCGGCTGATCCCTGGGCCAGTCGGCCGTGGCTGAGACCGCAGTGTTGGTTAGTTTCACAAGGCCTCTTCTGAGAGGGGCTGTGGGTGAGGCAGGCCCTCGGAGCAGTGTCCCTGCTTCTCTCCGGTTCCCCCGACACGTGGCCCATCTGGTTCGCCTCCCCACCAGTTCTATTCCTGCTGCCCCTTCCCGCCAGGCTGTGTCCTGCCCACACTTCCTTCACCCTTCCGTCTCCATCCTTGGCCCTCCTTGGTCTTCCTCTTGTCTCGCCCGCCCTCTGCGGGCTGGCCCGGGTAGCCAGACACTGGCACTCCCCCTCCCGCCACAGGGGTCCTGCCCTCTGGGCGCTCTGCCTGGAGCCCGAGGAGTGACATCCACCAGGGCCCACGGAGCCCAGTGTTTTTCACACTTCTTTAGCTGCGGAAACTCTGTTCACATGAAATCTCACCCCAAATCACAGTATAGATACACAGCCAGGCAAAGTCACAGTTGGAGGAGAGAGGAGTGGATAGGGTACCACCCTTGACAGCGGCTCCTCTGCTAGGGCAACCTGGTCCATTGTACGCATGGAAGTGAGAGGCGGACACAGGGGGTTCCTCACCCTGAGTCACGGGCTAGCTGGTAGCAGAAGAGGAGAGAGAAAACTACCAGTTACTGAGTGAGCGCCGCCTACGTGCACACGCTCGGCCAGAAGCTTTAAAAGCTTCTCTCTTTCCGTCACGTGTCAGCCGGCAGTGTGTGCAGGTAGTGTTACTCCACGGGTGAGGAAGCGGAGGCTCAGAGAGACCCCGCACACACCTGTGAAGGATGGAGTGTCTCCTAAGCGATGCCGGCCCAGTCCCCATGTCGGCCTGGGTGCTCTCTGGTCCTCACGCCGTCTCCTTGCCTTGTCTGTAGGTGGCTCATTTCCCCTTTAAGAACAACATGAGCTTCGTGGTCGTTGTGCCCACCCGTTTCGAGTGGAACGCGTCCCAGGTGCTGGCTAGCCTGAGCTGGGGCGTGCTGCACCAGCCCTTGCTGCGGGAGAGGCCCACCACGGTCCAGCTGCCTAAGCTGCACCTGAAATACCAAATGGACCTGGTGGCCATCCTCAGCCAGCTGGGTAAGGAGGCCGGGCGTGGGACAGCTCCCGGCTCAGCCGGACAGGGTGGGTGAGGAGGAAGCCCCCCAGCCGGCAGGCCTGAGTCAGAGCTAGACGTGCGTCCTGGCCTTTTCTGGGGCTTAGGGAGGTGAGAGGGTTTGATGTGCACCCTCGGACTCTCTGTCCTGGGCAGGGGGTGGGGCAAGGGAATGAGGACCTGCTCTGCCCAAGACTGAGCACCGCAGAGAATCCTGGGTGGAGAGCCAGGGGTGGCATGTGAGCCTCGCTGGCTCTGCTGCGAGAGGCACGAGGAGCCCACCACGTACAAAGAGCTGAGTCTCACGGGGGTCGGCAGAGGAGGAATCAGGTACTTACAATTCAGCGTTAAGTGATAAGACAGAGGGCTTCTCTCTAGTCCACCCAGGGAACTATTGAAAAGGCATCTGTCTGGACTTCGGGGCAGGGGCTCAGGGAAGGCTTCCCGGAGGAAGGAACCTTTAAGCTGATACGTGCAGGTTAAATAGAAGTTAACCGGCAGTCTGTGGGTTCAAGGTGCTCCCTGGCCGGGACGCCAGACACCCTCCCAGGCAGGTCCATGCAGCGTGTGGGGCAGAAGGCAGCTCTGACCAGCCATCTCCTGGCCTGGGCAGGCCTGCAGGAACTGTTCCAGGCCCCGGACCTGCGCGGGATCTCAGACCAGAGCCTGGTGGTGTCCAGCGTGCAGCATCAGTCCACCCTGGAGCTCAGAGAGGCCGGCGTGGAGGCGGCCGCGACAACCAGCACGGCCATGTCCCGCATGTCCCTCTCCTCCTTCAGCGTGAACCGCCCCTTCCTCTTCTTCATCCTCGAGGACAGCACGAGCCTGCCTCTCTTTGTGGGCAGCGTGAGGAACCCCAATCCTGGCGCGCAGCCGGAGCTCAAGGAGCAGCAGGACTCCCCTGACAACAGGGACTTCTTCCAGCACCAGAAAGGCTTCCCCCGCGGAGACAAGCCGTTCGGCCCTGACTTAAAACTTGCGCCCCCCTCGGAGGAGGATTACCCCCAACCTAGCAGCCCCAAGTGAGGGGCTTGGCCGCCAGCAGCCCGAGTCCCTGCTTGGACCAGCCTCTCAACTCATGTCACTCTTTCCAAACAGCTTTGTGGGATTGCGGGCGGGGGCCTGGGGCGCGGTCTGGCAGAGGGGAGGAGGGGAGCCAGTCTCTCTTCTCCTCTTGGGGGGTTTGGGGAGGGGCGGCGCTGGGAGGAGGGCAGGCATCGGGGAACCGTGGGCCTTGATCCAAAGGGGTTCAGAGGGTGTCCTCGTCTGGGGCTTGGGCGGAAGGGCAGCTGTGGATTCATTTTTGTCAGGAAGGTAGGTAGGTTATTCCCTAAATTGGCTGGGTCGCCTCCACGCCTGTTTACCAGAGAGGGAGGGCCGGGGAGGAGTGGACACCTGGCTGGGGAGATGGGGTGGCCCGGGGGTGCCGAGCACTGTTGTGGGATTAAACATGTGGGTGGAGGTCGAGCCTCTGCCCTGAGCTGCCCAAGGCCCAGCAGCCTCCAGACCACCCCGTGGCCTCAGTCTCCCCGCTGGTCCTCGGAGGTACCAACACTGCCAGGACTCCCCTTTTTTCCTCTCCCCTCTGTCCCCCCTGCCCGGTGTCTCAGTGGCTGAGGGGTGGGGGGCGTTAGCTCCCAAAGGCTCTTTTGTAAAGTTTTTGTAGTGATTTTTATGCCACCTGAATAAAGAATGAATGGGCGTGTCTGCTGTGATGTCACTGTTTGGGGCGTGGGTGGGAGCAGGGGGGCTGGAGGAAGGCGGGAGGAGGCCACGGGCTGGGCCCCCAGGAGCAGCAGCCCTCTCTGTGCCACGTTTGGCCTCTGGTCACTTGCCAGCCCTTCTCCACCGTGCCGTCCCTCTGACTTCACCAGCCCTGCCCAGGGCCACCCCCTTGCCAGCCTGGCTCTGCTCTCAGCCTGTTCCTCTCTACGGACCTCAGGCATCCGGCAACAAAGGCGGCTCAGAATAGCACCAGCCTCCTGGTTTGGGAGAAGAACTGGCAATTAGGGAGCTTGAGGAGTTTCTAATTACACGCCAGCCCTTCTGCCTGGAGCTGGCGCCCGCCAGACGGGGGCGGGCAGGCTGCCGGGAGCACCGGCTCCAGATGGAGGCTGTCAGCGCCTGAGGATTTGGGGGAAGCAATTGGGGGCACCTTGGCACAGAGCTGGGGGCAGCCCTTGTCTGTGAGTATAGGGTGTCCATGTGGCAGCAGCCACCTGCGGCCCTGTAGTGCGGTGGTTAAGAGCAAGTCCCTAGGATGGGATCTTGCTTCTTACAGACCAGCGGTGTGTGGAGATGGGGAGTAAATCCACAGTGAAATACATGGCATGTCAGAGGGTGGTGAGAGCTCTGGTCAGAAGTAAAGCAAGGAGGGCCTCCCTGAGGAGGTGACTTTTGGAGCAGAGACTAGAAGGAGGCAAGGGTGGGTACTATGGGGACATCCTGGGGAAGAGTGTCCTGGGCAGAGGAGTGGGAGCTGCTCAAAAGGTTCAGGATGATCAGGAGATCCGTGGGGCTGGAGTGGAAGGGGGGAGGGGGGAGATGTAGGAAGGAATCAGAGAGGAACTGAGGGCAGACCACTGAGGGATTTAGGGCCCCTGTAAAGACAGTTGTTGTTATCTTAGGAGAGGTAAGCGATAACTGGAAAGTTAAGTCAGCAAGCCCACCAGCTTAATTTACCTCCTGAGTTTTTCTCAGCTCTCTCTTCCTCTCCATTTGGGCTCTAGCCACAGTTTGGATCTAGCCATCACTCCCGAGGGTCACGGCTGTCGCCTCCCGGGTTCTCCGTGCTGCCGGTCTGGCTGCCTTAACTGCATCCTCCGCCCCGTAAATACTAGTCAAGTGCTTTCTGTGTGCCCAGCAGCTCCCCAGGTTCTGGGGCTGCAGCGATGAAAAAGCCAACAAGACCTCTACCCCCCAGAGCCTACATCTGGTGGTAGAGTGGTCTAGACAATAAACAAGTTAAATTTGGGGGTTGAAGTATAATATGCCAAGTACACAAGTCATAAATGTATCTAAGCATAATGAATTTGTTTCACGAACCAAGTACCCCTGTGAAACCAGTACTCAGATCAACGAACAGTACTCACTCTCCTGGCTTCTGATAACAGACTCGTTTTTTCTGGTTTTGAACTTTATGTAAAGGAATCGTGCAGTCTGTCCTCCCTTGTGCCTGGCTTCTTTCATTCAACCTCCTGTTCGTGAGATTCATCCGTGTCGTTGGGGATGGAAATTATTCATTCACTGTGGAAGGCTTTTTTTTTTTTTTTTTAATTTATTTGTTTAGTTGCACGGGGTCTTAGTCGTGGCAGGCGGGCTCCTTAGTTGCAGCAGGTGAACTCTTAGTTGCGGCATGCGTGTGGGATCTAGTTCCCTGACCAGGGATCGAACCCTGGCCCCCTGCATTGGGAGCATGAAGTCTTAACCACTGTGCCACCAGGGAAGTCCCGGTGGAAGGCTTTAACTGAGGGGCACCATGGTCTGAGGTAAGCTCTGGCAGGCTCATTTGGCTTCTGTGAGGAGAACAGACTTAGAGGCACAAATGCAGGAGGAGGGAGGCTGGTTAGCAGACAAGAGACATGGGTGGCTCGGCCCAGGCTGCCGGCTCTGGAAATGCAGGAAAGTGGTCAGACTTCAGGTATATTTTGCAGGTAGACGTTATAGAATTTGTGCATAGACTGTACGGCAGATGAGGGAGACGAAAGGGTTAAGGATGGTGGGGCTTATCATTCAAATCCCTGGATTTTTGTGTTGAGAAAAACGGGTTTTACTGAGATGGGAATCAGAGTGAGGGACAGATTTGAGGACTGGAGATTTTAGGATGGCAGATTTTTTGATTGGAGATTTCCATTTTGAACATGACTGAAATGCCACACTAATATAGGGTGACCATATGTCCCAGTCTTCCCTGGGATGGTTCGAGTTATGTCTGTGGTTCCAGCTTAATTCACAGCACCCGCTTTTGTGCTTAGAAGTGTTTGGATGATGAATTGTATGTTCCTCTTACATGCTGGGCATCCATGTGGCTATGTCAAATTGGGCTGGAAGTGTATATTTGGGAGCTCACAGATGCACTGAAAGTTATGGAACTGGCAGAAATCACCTAAGAGGAGATGTAGACGGAGACAGAAAAAAAGGTGTCGCAGAAGCCAGCAAGGAAGATGGAAAAGATGGGGCTTTTGAGGTGCGAGAAAAATGAGAGGGTGTGGAGAGTCAGGGTTTCAAGGAGGGACAGTTTGCCGTCTGCTGGCGAGGGCAGAGATGTCCGTTTGGTGGTCAACGCAGACGTCACCCGTGAACTTGGCGACAGCAATTTCAAAGGAGAACTGGGCACAGAAGCAAGTTGGAGAGTGAGGACGGAAAGGCGCTAAGAGTAAATAGCTCTTCCCCGCATGTCTGGGAGGGAGGGTGGAGAAACGGACGGTAGCTTTAGGGGATGCGGCAATAAAGGAAGAGTCCTTAAAGAAGGGAGTAGCAGATGCTGTTTAAAAGCTGTGGAATGGTCCTTCAGAGAAGGATTACATTGATTAGGCAGGAGAGGAGCTACCTGCAGGAGCCTAGTCCTTGAAAAGCACCAGTGCAGGCCCTCTCCTTTGGCAGGCGTGGGACACACTGCTTTCACGCTACTCGGAAGAAAGAGAAATCTTCTTTCTTTATAAGTTATTGTAAATAATTAGGACATACAAAAGGGTATAATAAATCGTATAGGGCCACTGTCCAGCTTAAAAAATATTCTCAATATAGTGATAGTCCTACATTCCCTTCCTCAATCCTTCCCCTGCCCCCAAAACCATCATCCTGAATTTGTTTTTTTATTATTTTCATGCATTTCTTTTACTTTCACCGCATGAGTTTTAATCCCTGAGTGGTATATATTAATAGTATCATTCTGTGTGTTTTTAAACCTTCCACAAATGTATCATCCTGCAACTTGGCATCACTCTATATTGTGCGATGAATCTGTGTTAAGTGGCTTCCCTTTAGTATTTCTCATAGCTGTAGGCTTTTTTTTTTTTTTTTTTTTCACCCCTTATCTAATCTCCCATTGCTGGACATTGAGGGAGTTTTCTTTCTTTCTTTTTTTTTGCCACTACACAGTGCTGCTGTAACATTCTTGCTACATCCTTGTGCACGTGTGCAGAGTCTTTTCAGCTCACATGTTTAGGAGTGGAATTGCTGAGTTGTGGGTTTGGGTTTTCCATCTTTCACTGCCAGGGCTGCCACATAAGGTTATGCACAACCTTGCCATTTGTTGCCAGACTGTTCTTCAAAGGGGTTGCATCAATTTAGGTTCTCATAAGGAGGGCCTAAGGGATCCTGGCCGTCCACATGCTCACCAATACTTGGTATTGTCAGATGTTTCGATTTCACCCATCTGATGAGTGTGAAATACACTTATCAAAGTATTTAATCTGCATTCCCCTGATTACAGGTGAAAAACATCTTTTCATAAAGTTATTGGCCACTCAGGAGTCTTCATCTGTGAATTACCTGGGCCTCTTTTTCTGTTGCATTGTTTTCTTCTTTCTTTTTTTTTTAAAAAATTGATTTGTAGTTCTTTCTATATTATAGTTAGTAATCTTTTTTTGTCAGTTATCTATGTTACAAATATTTTCTCTTAGTGTGAGGCTTGTCTTTTCATTTTGTTTTATGGTATCTGTTCATGAAAACAAGTTTTTGATTTTAGTGCCAAATTTATCAATCTTTTATAATTTGTGCTTTTTTTTCGTGTCTTGTCTAAAAAAACTTTCCTACTGAGAGATCACAGATAAATCCATCTATACATTTTTCTAAAATATTTACATTTTTTCCTGTTGTGTATCTGTGTTTGCATTTGTTGTTTAAGCCATTAAAATGATCTCTGAAAGGATACATATGAAGGAGATTAACATCAGCCGTCTCCAGGGAGTGGGATCAGGTGACGGGGGATCAGAGTGAAAAGGAGTCATTCACTGTATACCTTTAGTTGCTTTTGAGTTTTGAACCATATTTAAGAAATACCTATTCAAAAATAAGTGAATAATTTAAATAAAAAGTCATTATAAAGGTTCTGCAGGGACCCCCTCCTGCACTGTTGGTGGGAATGTAAACTGGTACAGCTACTATGGAGAACAGTATGGAGGTTCCTTAAAAAACTAAAAATAGAGCTACTGTATGAGCCAGCAACCCCACTCCTGGGCATATATCCAGAGAAAACCATAACTTGAACATAAGAATAATAATAATTATATATAGAATAATTATTATTCCAATATTCATTGCAGCACTACTTACAATAGCCAGGACATGGAAGCAACCTAAATGTCTATCGACGGGGGAGTGGATAAAGAAGATGTGGTACATATATGCAATGGACTATTACTCAGCCATAAAAAAGAATGAAATAATGCCATTTGCAGCAACATGGATGGACCTAGAGATTGTCATACTGAGTGAAGTAAGTCAGACAAAGACAAATATCATATGATATCGCTTATATGTGGAATCTAAAAAAGTGGTACAAATGAACTTATTTACAAAACAGAAAAAGAGTCACAGATGTAGAAAACAATCTTATGGTTACCAGGGGGGAAAGGGGGCGAGGGATAAATTGGGAGATTGGGATTGATATATACACACTACCATATATAAAATAGATAACAAATAAGGACCTACTGTATAGCACAGGGAAGTCTATTCAGTGCTCTGTAATGACCTATATGGGGAAAGAATTTAAAAAAGAATTGGTGTATGTATATGTATAACTGATTTACTTTGCTGTACAGCAGAAACTAACACAACATTGTAAATCAACTATACTCAATAAAAAAAATTAAAAAATAAAAATGTTTAAAAAAAGGTTCTGCAAAAACAGGAATTGTTTTTCAGAAACATTTAAACCTCTAATGCACCTACAGTTAATCTTTGTGCATGGTGTGAGACAGGGATCCAGTTTTAAATTGTCCACAGGATAGTAACGCCTTCCCACCTTTCTATGCTTAGCTCATTCTTATTCAAGACTCAGCTTAGATTCATATATTCCAGCTGTGCTTCCATGATACCCTATAGAGCAGTGCTGTCCAGTAGAAATACAATGCAAACAGCATACGTAATTTAAGATTTCCTAGCAGCCACATTAAAAAAGAAATAGGTGAAATTAGTTTTAACAATATATTTATTTAACCTAATATATGTAATCAGGGTCAAAATTTTTGAGATAGTTCACATTCTTTTTCATACTAACTATTCAAAATCTAGCGTGTACTTTATACTTATAGCAGATCACAACTCAGACTGGCCACATTTCAATTGCTCCATGGCCACATGGGGTTAGTGGCTACCATATTGGATGGCATGGCTGTAGAGACGGCTATCACAGAATGTGCCGAAGTATACGATCTGTCCTCACGTCATCTTCTGTTATTAGCCAGTGAGCTTCTGAAGGGTGGGCACTGAGTCTCAGTCATCTATGTACTCCTTCTCTGTGTGCCTAGTGAGTACTTTGAGTGGAGGTCTTCAATTTTTGGTTGAATGGATTGAATCCTGGAGACTTCCCTGGTGGTCCAGTGGCTAAGACTCCGAGCTCCCAATGTAGGGGGCCTGGGTTTGATCCCTGGTCAGGGAACTAGATCCCACATACCGCAACTAAGAGCCTGCATGCTGGAACTAAAGATCCCGCAGGCAGAAACTAAGATCGCTCATGTCACAACTAAGACCTGGTACAGCCAAATAAATAAATAAATAAATAAATTAAAAAAAAAAGAAATGATTGAACTCTTTTTTTTTTTTTTGGCTGCAGCCTGTGGGATCCTAGTTTCCCGACCAGGAATCGAACCCAGACCCTGTGCAGTGGAAACGTAGAGTTCTAGTCGCTGGACCGCCAGGGATGAACTCTTTTTTTTTTTTTTTTTGTGGTACGTGGACCTCTCACTGTTGTGACCTCTCCCGTTGCAGAGCACAGGCTCCAGACGCGCAGGCTCAGCAGCCATGGCTCACGGGCCCAGCCGCTCCGCGGCATGTGGGATCTTCCCGGACCAGGGCACGAACCCGTGTCCCCTGCATCGGCAGGTGGACTCTCAACCACTGCGCCACCAGGGAAGTCCAGGGATGAACTCTTGACTGTTGATACACTCTTCCTTATATAAAGCTGAATCTGGTTCACTGGAAATTTCCAGGGGCCCTAGCTCTGCTCCCTGGAGCCTCACAGGAGGTGAAGTTCCCCTAAATTTTCTCTTCCTCTAAATATCCCAGAGGCTCTCCCTTCCTTTTCTGATCCCTCCTTGTCTGAATGACCACTGGGCTTCTGACCAGGATCCACACATGCCTAGAAAACGTTTTGGTACATTCTCCAATTATTTCCCATGTCAGTATTTTAGTTTCACAACTGCATTGCAAGTTCCTAAATGCCCCAAGGTGAGCAAGGCCTCGGTGGTCTCCTCCCAGGTGATTTCTGCGGTGCCCAGGTGGGTGGCAGGCACACACGCTCAGCCTCCTCTCAGGACTGATGTTTACAGCTCATCTCATTCTTCCTCTGGTCAGATATTTCCCCACTGCCTTTTCTGATCTTCAGAAATCAGAGCATTTCAGGGCTAAAAAAGCACACAGACATCCCAGTACCAACCCCTCGTTTTCCAGCTGAGGAAAGGTAGGAGCCATGAGTGATGTCTTGCCCCAAATCCGAGTACTAGAGCCAAGGACCAGGAAGAACCCAGAGTCCCAGTTCTGGGCCACTGTTTCCTCTATTCCGGCCTCCTCCTGGGCCTCCTCCTGCGAGACTCTTCCTCAGTCCTGGCTCCCACCCAGGCTGGCCAGGCTGCCCTGTTGGGTGGGAATGCCAGGACCCCAAAGAAGGTCTGGTGGAACAGTAGGGTGTGTGAATGTGTCTGTCTGGGGGTGTGTGGTGGAAGGGCAGCTGTGGGTTAAAGTTAACGTCGGACAATGATGCAATCACAGACTCCAAATTGAGTGCAGGTCGCTTTAAGAAAGGAGTAGCTGTAATCTGAAGCCTGCTGGACGCTGGATTAGGAGGCAGCAGAAAAAACCCTGGGCTTTACAGAAGCCCCCTCAGTGTGCAGACCTAGGCTGGGCGCGGAGCTGCAGCGCACTCCCAGGTAAAGAGCTCCCTGTCTGCTCTGCATGTGTGTCTGGGGAAGAAGGGAGGATCCTCTGGGCTGGGGGGACGGGGGTGAAGCAGGGGTACTTCAGGGAGCAGAAAAGAGGGGTGTAAGGGAGAGGAGGTGGGGAGACAGTAGTTCCTGCAGCTTGGGCACCAGGGTGAGTAGGTTAGAGAGGGTAGAGGGAGTTGGGGGTCAGAGCCCACTTATCACCCAACCCTACTGCACCACTAGGAGAAGAGGCTGGAAAGACTCCTGAATGAAATGGGTGGGAAACAATGGAGGGGGGTCGTGGCGGGGAAGAAGCAGAGAGCTTGGCTGCTGGGTCGGGTCTGAGCATCACTTCAGGGGGCTCTGCAGCCCTGGGGGAAGGAGGCTGTCGGGGAGCTGTACCTCCACTGGGGCAGTCAGGGAAGCAGCCCATCTCGCAGCCCGGCCATGGCTTGGGCTCAGCTCCCCGCTGCCTTTTCAAAAGCAACTGGTGCTGATTTCAAAGTTAACTTCCTGACACTGCCAAGCAGCTGGCCTGTGGGGAGGCTTCCGGGCAGGGCTGGGATGGAGGACAGCTGGGTCCTTCTATCCAGTACCCACCCTTTTTCTTTGGCCAAATCAGCTGCCAGTAAACGCTGGGCGGCCAGTGGGGGTTTGGCCTCTCACCAACAATGACCACTATTTAGCCCAGCTGGTGTATGGGATTTGGGGGCTCAGCTGCCAGAGCTGGAGAGAAGGGCTGCCCGCACCCTTGCTGCTCCCTGGGACAAGCCACAGCAAGGAGCGGGTCTGGGCCAAAGAAAAACTTCAGGCTTCCCAGAAACCCCATCATTGTCTGGCCCAGGCGGGTCCACCAAGAGTTCAGCCCTCAGCCTGAGGGGAGGGAGGGGAAGCGGGCCAGGCAATTCTGTCCCTAAGGCTGGTCCTTCTGGGGTGTGGGGAGGTGAAACTCGTGGGTGCCCTGGCCCCGCTCATTCAGGTTCCAAAACTTCAGAAAAAAAGTCGCCTGCGCACTGACGGGGTCACAACGGTGGGGTGGGCCTGGAGGGACCCCTCGGAATCTCCCTCCCAGAGCCAGGGCAGAGGGCGGTGCCCTTCCCTGCACTGCCCATGAGGCCCACTGCCATGTGGCTTGGAGGCTGTGCGGTCCTGGGAGGAGGAGGAGGGATAGTGTTCGTCTCACAACTGGGTTTAATCTGAAACACATGTACTGGCTCAAACTTATCCTCCCAGCTGGAAGGCAAGATCGCAAAATCAGTTCCTTGTGTTTCTTGATTTGGGCAAGAAACTTCCTGTGGCAGGAAGGCAGGCCTGAGTTTGGCCCGACGGGGAGGATATCTACCTCCTCTCCCTGCCCTCCCCCGCCTGGTAGGACAGGAATCTGGCTTGGACACTGCCCTTTGGACAGGGTGGCACCATTGTCCCTGTGCCCCTGGCCAGGCGAAGGAGGCCTGGACAAGCCCACGGAACAGTCATCTTGGACAGGGCACTGAGTGTGCTCAGAGGGGCCCCCGTGCAGACCCTTACTCTCTACCCTCTCACTGCCCTTGCAGGGGGTTTTCAATCATCTCTCCACTTCCCTCAACCCCAGGGCTGGAGGTGGGGGATTCAGACCTGGAGACTGGCTCTGGGCCAGCTGTGGACCCAGGTGCCTTTCCCTGCCTGGGTGGCTCACCTCATCTTTAGTCCTCAGTCCACTCACGTGGTGACAAGTGATCACATGACCCGAGGTGTGGGCTCAGACTCTGTAGGGACTCCTACAGAGAAGATCCATCTTCAAGTGCATTTGAACTTGGTTTCCTTAAACACCATGACATCTCCCACCTCCTCCCTCCTATCTCCGTTCCCTACCCTGGCCCAGGAACTAGAGATAACAGCTTTCCCTCTGGCCTGGCATCTCACTGAATTTCCAGTCTGCTAAGCCAGTCTGCTGAGGCTCAGGCAGGGAAGGCCCCTGCCAGCTCTGGGTGGGGCTGGCCGGGTGGAGAGAGCAGCTGTGAGCCTGGATGGCCTTAAGGGCTCTATCTTGCACTGCAGAAAGCTTTTTCCGTTGTCTCAATGGAAGATTTCTCCCTGAGTGGCAGGGGCAGCCGCGGGGAAGAGCAGCTGGCTGAGAACACAAGGGCCTGTGGAACTCACTGCGAGACACGTGCTCGAGATCAGGGTTTA
Organism: Globicephala melas; assembly: GCF_963455315.2. Classification (NCBI taxonomy): domain Eukaryota; kingdom Metazoa; phylum Chordata; class Mammalia; order Artiodactyla; family Delphinidae; genus Globicephala; species Globicephala melas. The sequence goes on from NC_083333.1 coordinate 7,589,420, forward strand.
GAGAGAAAGCCAGGCTGGGGCCCACAGGCCGTCCGGCCGTCAGCCGAGCAAACTCAGAGGCCATCTGTTCTTTTGCGGCCTTTCATGCTCTACAATGTTGTCCAGTGTCTTATTAGACTTAATTTTAAGGATTTTGACCAAAAATCACACACTGCACTCTTAATTTTCCTATTTGTTCTGAGAAGTCAGGAAAGCGTGTGTGCGTGTGTGTGTGTGTGTTTATGGGTCTATGAAAGGAAGAGCGAGCTTGAGACCCTTGGCCTGTGTGTGTTTGTGCACACAAGGGTGTATTTGTGCTGCAGGGGAGGGGAGGGGCAGGGAAGACAGATGATAAGTTCTTTTTTTTTTAATAAATTTGTTTATTTATTTTTGGCTGCATTGGGTCTTCGTTGCTGCGCACGCAGGCTTTCTCTAGTTGCGGCGAGCCGGGGCTACTCTTCGTTGCAGTGTGCGGGCTTCTCATTGTGGTGGCTTCTCTTGTTGCGGAGCACGGGCTCTAGGCACGCGGGCTTCAGTAGTTGTGGCTTGCGGGCTCTAGAGCGCAGGCTCAGTAGTTGTAGCGCACGGGCTTAGTTGCTCCGCGGCATGTGGGATCTTCCCGGACCAGGGCTCGAACCTGTGTCCCCTGCATTGGCAGATGGATTCTCAACCACTGTGCCACCAGGGAAGCCCAGATGATAAGTTCTTGACATGGCAGTATGGATGGAGGGAGAGCAGGGGTCCTGGTTGCTGAGACCTTGTCCCACGTTCTAACCAGAAGGCCTCTCAGAAGATCTTATTTATGAACACCCTCAGCTGCCTTCCTCCCCTCCCACCTCCACATCCTGATTCCAGGGGTGTGCTCATAGAGGCAATGAATGCAGGAAGGCAAGGAACGGGGGAGCCCTAGACCCAGAGTTCCCTTTTCCCTTGTGGTCCAGGGGTCAGACCAGAGTCCTGTCCAAAGAGGCTACTGCTCAGGAGGTAAAGGGACTTGGGTGGTCTTACTAAGAAGTGGGGTTACTTAACCTGAAGGAAGGAATTCGTGGAGGTTTCAGAGCTAGATCCGAGCTAGTGGGGGGAAGAGGACATGGCTACCCCCAGGGAGAAGGGGGGCCCTGGGGTTCCAGGAGTAGGGAGACACATTTTGATTCAGGGATCATTGGAGAACTCACCTGTCTCTGGTGTCACTCACTAAGTGCTATGAAGGCATCATCTAATTAATTCTCATCACAATAGGTAAGTACTATTTGACTTCCATTTTACAAGAGAAGACACTGGGATTTAGAGAGGTATTAAGACACAGAATTGAGGGGAATTCCCTGGCGGTCCAGTGGTTAGGACTCAGCACTTTCACTGCTGGGGCCCGGGTTCGATCCCTTGTCGGGGAACTAAGATCCCGCAAGCCGCACAAAGAAGACACAGAATTGAGATTTGAACCCAGGCTGTCTGACACTAGACCCAGCACTCCTAACCATGAGAGTAAGAGCTTTTGACACAGAACTGTCCAGGAAGGGAACGGGTTGCTTACGAGGCCACAGGTTCCAGGGCAGAGGAATTCAAGGAGAGAGTCTGAGAACTTGGGGGTAGCAGGGGCTGGACCAGATGCCCCCATTCTCTACATTCTGGGAGTCTACATCTGAGACCTAGGTTCTGCCCCCATGCTTTTACTAGACGTTGACCCAAATCCTATATCCAGAGCTGGTCAGCGTGCCCGCAGGGAAAAGCCCGTGTCCACACTGCTGGGTCTTCACTACCCTGGAGGTTTAGGCTCAAAGGTGGGTCTCCTGGCACACACAATGGATGAGAGCACAAGCTCGCCATAGGACTGTGGGCTGTGAGGCAGGGGGAGGGCTGGGGAGGTGCTGAGAGGGTGGGATCAGCAAGCTGAGGGGCCACTTCCAGCCCGGGGAGGCTGGAGGGAAGGTGCCTAGCCCTGCCAAGGCCCTGCTACCTGCCCAGGGTGGCCGGGTGTTGCAGGGTGGTAGGTGAGGGAAGCAGCCTGCTTTCTTTTGCTTTCTTGCAGGCCCCAGGATGCTGGCCTTTGTGCTACTCCTCTGGACTGGAGCCCTCCTCGGGTACGGCAGCTGCCAGAACACGGGCCTGGAGGAGGTCAGAGGCGGGGTGTGTGTGGTGGGAGCCTGGGGGGGCATAAGCAATTCCAGCCCCTCCTCAGTAGGCAGCACGGGAGACAGGACAACACCCAGGTTGCAGGCCAGGCTCTGGCCTTTCTGTCTAGACAGGGCCTTGGTTTTTCCATCAGCAAAACATTAAGTGTCTCACCCTGCCTTTCACAGAACAGAGTGGGGACAAACGTAAGATCAAACAAGGTGAAAGGCAAAAACGCTCTAACAAGTCCAGGGCTGTCCCTTCAGTGAAGACCTTTTCTCATTACCTTGCATTACTTGTGGGTCTCACTGAGTGGGTGGTGGCCTTGGATATTTGTTCCAGTCCTGACCAGGGTGCAGCAGAGGTGTGAGTGTGGAAAGGCCTCTTTCCTGTCCAGAGAGAGCACAGTCGGGTTGCAAAGGCAGGTGCTGAGAAGCCTATGCTATGTGACAGTGGCAGTGGGGGAGTGACTGTCACACAAGGGACCAGGGCACTTCTGGACCAGTCCCTTGTCTTTTTTTAAAAAATTAATTAATTAATTTTTGGTTGTGTTGGGTTTTCATTGCTGCGTGCGGGCTTTCTCTAGTTGCGGCGAGCGGGGGCTACTCTTCGCTGCGGTGCGTGGGCTTCTCATTTGGTGGCTTCTCTTGTTGTGGAGCACGGGCTCTAGGCACGCGGGCTTCAGTAGTTGTGGCATGTGGGCTCAGTAGTTGTGGCTCGTGGGCTCAGTAGTTGTGGCTCGTGGGCTCAGTAGATGTGGCTCGCGGGCTCTAGAGCGCAGGCTCAGTAGTTGTGGTGCACACGCTTAGTTGCTCTGCGGCACGTGGGATCTTCCCGGACCAGGGCTCGAAACTTCTCAACCACTGCACCACCAGGGAAGTCCCTGGACTTTGTCTTGAGTTCCAAGTTTGAATTCTGGTTCAACCTCTCACTAGCTTTATCATCTTAGACAAGTCACTGTTACTTGAGTCTGTTTTCTTATCTATAAAATGGGATTAAAAATATCCTTACAGGGCCATCACAGACAGTCACTTATTTTTTATCTACTGAACACCTACTCTGTAGGTGCTGGGGATGGGTGGAAATATGAAAGACTCAGTTCTGGCTTTCAAGGAACTCAGAGTTTTGAGATAGTAGTCTTTGGTGGTATCATCTACATTGACTAGTATGAAACGAAGTAAGTCAACTAAAAAGAACTAGCACAGAGGCTGGCACATGGTAGGCGGTTAATACAGAAGCGGTAGTTGACTCTGAAAAAATGGTCAGAAAACCAAAAGGTGCCTTCAGATTGGGGCCATCGGGGCCAAGTCTGTGGTGGAGGGGGTGATATCTCATCAGGGCCATGAAAGACAGGAAGGGTTTGATAGGAGGGTCCAGGTGGAGACCCGTGAGCAGTGCGCAAGGGTAAGCAGACAGGGAGCCTGTCTGGCCTGAGAACGGAATTTCTTGGGAAGGGGGACGCCTCTCCTTTTATTTATTTATTTATTTTTAATGTGTTACAGGCCTGAGGCTCGCAGGTCACTGGTGCTTAAACCTGGCCAGCTAACTTCTCCCCAGCAGAGGGCCCCTACGGGAGCAGGGGGCACAGACTCACTCCAACGTTAGGCTAAGCGTAGGACAGCCCTCAGGACCAGAAGGACAGTCCCACACAAAGCGATGAGACCAGTCATCCTGTGCTCATCTGCACTGGTCCTTGTGCTCAAATGCAGGGCTCCCTGGCCCCCGAGACCACAGGGCTGCCAGTGGAGGAGGAGGATCCCTTCTTCAAGGTCCCTGTGAACAAGCTGGCGGCCGCCGTCTCCAACTTTGGCTACGACTTGTACCGCGTGAGATCCAGGGAGAGCCCCGCTGCTAACGTGCTCCTGTCTCCGCTCAGCGTGGCCACGGCGCTCTCTGCCCTTTCGTTGGGTGAGTTCCTGGATGCAGAAAGCCCTGCATCCTAGAGCTGCCCTCCGGCCTCTGCACGTATCTGACTCTAAGCCCTGGAGACACTTCACTCAGGGAGGGTGAAGAGGGCCGAGAGGCTGGGCCTGGGGGTCCCGGCGTGTGCGGAGTGGGAGCTCCGGGGGGCAGAGCACTGCTGACCCAGGTGTGTGGCCTCGGGACCACTTATTGACATTCCTTAAGCGAGCTTCTCCTACGTGCCAGCCTCGTCGGTGTGGCTAGGTTCTGGGGACATAACTGCACACAAACAGGCACGGTCTGTGCCGTCGCTCGGGTCACACAGCTGAGCTCACGGGGGAAACGAATAAACAGGAAACTGCAGAACAGTCTGGTAAGTGTTGTGATGGGAGAAGCACAGGGACTTGAACCCTCACTCCCACCCTTCTATCTCTCTAGGCCTGATGCCTTTAGCCTACCTTCAGGAAAATCTATTTTTCCTCCATTGCCTTCAAATTCCTTTCCACCTAGAACATCCCCAGTACCAGCAGACAAGAAGACTTAGGGTGCGGTGTCCCTGCCCCGTCCCAGGAGCTGGCCTGACTTGGGCCCCAGTGGGCAGTTACAGAGGTTCACACGTCCATCCCTCTGGCAGGAGCGGAGCAGCGGACAGAATCCAGCATTCACCGGGCTCTCTACTATGACCTGATCAGCAAGCCAGACATTCACGATACCTACAAGGAACTCCTTGCCTCCGTCACCACCCCAGAGAAGAACCTCAAGAGTGCTTCACGTATCGTCTTTGAGAGGAGTGAGTCGCCCGGGCTGCCTGAGGCGCGTGGGGCTCTGTGCTGCACATGGGGGTTTCCTTCTAAACACCAGAGCACGTCTGCTCTGGCCAGGCCTGGCCCTGGGAGGGCAGGAAGGGGCCCTGTGAGCCCAGAGAGGATCGGAAAGAGGAAATGGGCCGAGGGAGGCAGTGGGAGGGTCGGGTGAGGGCAGTGGTGTGAAGAGAAACAGTAATGAGTGAGATCTGTTGTTCTCCGTCCAGTGCCTGCGGAAGCTGGCACAGAGCCCCGGCGCGTCCCGGGAAGATGCCAGGCAGGAAGTCAGGGCCTGCTGAGGGTCAACCAGAACCTCTCAAAGAGGATGCTGGGTTAGCTCAGAGCACACTAACCCGTGCCCCGTCTCTTTGCAGAGCTGCGGATAAAAGCCAGCTTTGTCGCACCCCTGGAAAAGTTGTATGGGACCAGGCCCAGGATCTTGACTGGCAACGCTCACCTGGACCTTCAGGAGATTAACAACTGGGTGCAGGCCCGGATGAAAGGGAAAATCGCTAGGTCCACGAGGGAGATGCCCAGTGGAATCAGCATTCTCCTTCTTTGTGTGGCTTACTTCAAGGGTGAGGGCTTCTCCACTCTGCTTTTGGCCAAGGGTAGACAATAAGTGTCAGATGGGGCCAGGAAAGAGGGGGAGTCAAAGAAGGCAGAGGAGGACCCAGGAGAGGCACCTGCCTGAGGGCTGCCCGCTTGCCATCAAACCCAAGGCAAACATGGGATAAGTGCCTACAAAGTGTAAGGGGCCGTAGAGAAAGACTCGCAGAGGTTGAGGGGGCACTCCCACTCTTGCACCTGTTTGGGGAAGGCACTGGTAGACTTCTGGCTGGAGCCAGGTGAGGGTCCAGGCCCAGCTCTGCCTGTACTGGCTGGAGAGCCCTGCACAAGCTTCATAGCCTTTTGGGGCCTGTTTTCTTGTCTCTCACTCAGGGACGATACACTGACTTCAGGGACACTCTGTGTCGTCTCCCATCTTTTTTTTTTTTTTTTTTAACATCTTTATTGGAGTATAACTGCTTCACAATGGTGTGCTAGTCTCTGCCTTACAACAAAATGAATCAGCCATACATATACATATATCCCAATATCTCCTCCCTCTTGCGTCTCCCTCCCACCCTCCCTATCCCACCTCTCTAGGTGGTCACAAAGCACCGAGCTGATGTCCCTGTGCCATGCGGCTGCTTCCCACTAGCTATTTTACATTTGGTAGTGTATATATGTCCATGCCACTCTCTCACTTCACCCCAGCTTCCCTTTCCCCTTCCCACATCTCCCATCTTCACATGGACCCTAGCATCATGCCCGGGGCACACAGCAGGTCGTTGATAAACCGTTGTTAGTTTTCTAACAACATTCTTCTAGGCTGTGTTGACGTGCCCAAGTCTATTCCACGGGCCCAGTGTGAGGCCAGCCCTATTCATGAGCCTTGGGTCGGATTTTGGGCAGCCTCCCCTTAAAATGTCTATCAGGCAGAGTGGACCCCTAAACTCCTAGAGAAAAGTCCTCCCTGAAGCACTGAGCTCCAGGACACGAAAGAAGCTGTTACAGGCCATGTGAAGCTATCGGCTAGCTGTGTGAGCACTGGCCATCACTTCACCTCTCTGGGGTTCCAGGCTTTTTCAGCTATGAGAGGGTTGATGACATGAAGTCGAGGTCCCTTCCAGCTCTGGCCTCCCTGGATTGTCTTCCGGACGCAACACTGTAGGAGTGTACACCAGTTTACCTTTCTCCTAGGCTATCACAGAACTTGAATAAACCCTTCAATCAACCTATTTCCTCCTGAGTTTACGTATGGAAGGTATTCAGGACCCTAGAAATTTTGTGGTCCAGACTGCACATTCTGAGATAGAGCTATTCCCTGCTGTATCAGGACCCTCTGACGACTAAGATTCCTGAAGCCAGGCAATTTTCAGCAATCACGGTCCCAACGCCTTTCTGGTCTCCCGGGGCTCAGGGCACTCCATTTGTTTCATTCCAGGGCAGTGGGTAACGAAGTTTGACTACAGAAAGACTTCCCTAGATGATTTCCACTTGGATGAGGAGAGGACCGTGAAAGTCCCCACGATGTCAGACCCTAAGGCCATCTTACGCTACGGCTTGGATTCTGATCTCAACTGCAAGGTCTGTAGGGGTAGAGTGAGTAGCGGGTGCGGGGACAGGCAGGATGGTGTAGTGGGAATAGAATGAATTTTGAGATCTGACAGCGGTCTAAACTTTACCTGCTGTGTGACTTTCAGTAATTAATCATTTCTCTGAGCCTTTTTTCCTCAAAATAAAGGGGCATAGTTATCTAAACTTATCCTCTCACGCAGGGTTTCCTGTAAGGGTTGATAAGGTAATGTGAAATGGGCCCTCAAGACTGGGCACTCAAGGGACTTCCCTGGTGGTCCAGCGGTTAAGACTGCACTTCCAATGCAGGGGATGTGGGTTTAAGGAACTAAGATCCCACATGCTGTGCGGCCCCCCCAAAAAAAAAGTATGCAGGGGAGTGTCATGATCAACGTATACTATACGTCTGAATAAATCTGAAAAAATGTTAATAAGCATGAAATTAAAAAATTTAAAAAGAAGATTGGGCACTCAAATGCTGGTGTTAATTCTTCTCTTTTCTTTCCTTCTTTTTCTCTTTTTTTGGGGGGAGAACTTGTATTTCTAGAAGTCAAAGTTAAACTTTCAAAAACCGTCACAACTCCAAACTGCTGGCATTCTAAGTCTTTCCTACCTGACTTTTGAAAATTCGAAGTCAGTAGTTCTTAGCTTTTTTCTTTGGAAATCGGACAAAACACCTGAAGCACTGGACAGAAATGCCACGTATGCATTTCTGTAGACGATTTCAGGGGCTCTTGGGACCTCTGATGCCATCCGTCCTGTGGACCTGAGGTTAAGGACCGCTGCTCAAAGGACCACTGTATTGCTCCTTCTGTGTGCTCTGCCCGGAGTCCCCATTTCTAGTCCAGGGCTCTGTACATAACAGATGATCAGTAACTGTTGGCAGACAAACCTTGGGAGAAAACACAGACCTGGAATTCAATTCTAGCTCTTTAGAACCACAGGAGAAAATTCTTTCAGCAGATAACTTCAGTTGGTATTAGGCCCAGGTTTAAGAAACGACAATGGCCTACTTTTTGAAGAAACATCAGTAGACATCTTGCTGCCGGAAAGCAATTAGCTCAGAGGGACAACTGTTACATAGATGAGGGGCTGGGAAAGCGTGGCAGGGCCTGGTTACAGGAGAGGAGAAGGCGGCTTGGGGGTGTGTGCCTATCTCTAGGCTCCTGGGCTCCAAAGGACTAACGCATGCGCTTCCTCCCTGTTGTGTCAGATTGCCCAGCTGCCCTTGACCGGCAGCATGAGTATCATCTTCTTCCTGCCTCTGAAAGTGACCCAGAACCTGACCATTATCGAAGAGAGCCTCACCTCTGAGTTCATTCATGACATAGACCGAGAACTGAAGACTGTTCAAGCGGTCCTGACCATCCCCAAGCTGAAGCTGAGTTACGAAGGCGAACTCACCAAGTCCGTGCAGGAGATGAGTATGTTTCTGCAAGACCTCTTTGCTCCTGGGGTGGGTGGGGTAGAGTCTTTGAGCCTTCCACCTTGCTAAGCGGAACGCAAAGGCTCCATGGCATTGTACCGAGGCCAGGGATGACTCCTTAATTCTAATAGTGCTGGAGGGGAAGACTGAACTGCCTTCCTTATCAGACTCATTCCTCAGCCCCAAGAGCATACGTCTTATAACAGCAACTCAGAACACTGCCTCTCAAGATAGGTCTGCTGACCTGGTTTCTAATCTTAACCTCACTTGCTGTGTGCTCCTGGGCAAGTCACTTAACCCTTAACCAGCCCAGAGCTCTACACACCTCACAGGTCAAAAGTGGTTGTTCCGCTCCCAGCTTGCTTGCCTTCTCGAGAATCAGAATTTAAGAATCAGGACTGTACTCTTCCTTGGGGTGTTGATGAGGCAAGGTTTTAACGGAAATCCCTCTCGATCTCTGCAGAATTGCAGTCCTTGTTTGATTCACCAGACTTTAGCAAGATCACGGGCAAACCTATCAAAGTTACTCAAGTGGAACATCGCACTGGCTTTGAGTGGAATGAAGATGGGGCGGGTACCACCCCCAGCCCAGGGCTCCAGCCTGCCCACCTCACCTTCTCTCTGGACTATCACCTTAACCAACCTTTCATCTTTGTACTGAGGGACACAGACACAGGGGCCCTTCTCTTCATAGGCAAAATTCTGGACCCCAGGGGCACTTAATTCTCCAATTTAGTGTTCAAATACCCCAGAAGAAAACGCTAGAGGGATGGCAGCTTATATATTCCATGAAGGCTGCCCCTATGTTTCAATGTATACTTTGCAATAAAAGTGCTTTATCCTTAACTTTTGTTACCCTGTTCCTCCTATTTTGAGCTATGTTAAATTTAATATGAAGATAAATAACCCTTTAGGAATTTGCTGGTCCTGTATTTATAGCCTGGGTCTAACTAAACTCTGCAGAGAAAGTCACCGGGTGAGATAAGAACCATAGTTGTTTGCATTGTATGATGTCGGGATGGATTCTCCGCTCTGTGGGGTTTACACTCTAGGTCACTAATCCCCCGGGAAGGAATTTCCTGTCTCCACAATCGGTGGACCATGCTCTTAAATACACCGGACTTTAGGTTTTAATGCAAGCACGGATATCCCCCCCGTCAAGCTAATGTCACCTGACAACACAGGATAACATGCAGACAGATAAGGGAGGAAGTCTGTAACTTCAGGAAAGAATTCTTTATTTTATAGAGCATTTAAAGAAAGCTCTCAGGTTCACATAAAATGAGGTCTGCTATGTAAAATTCTACACATATTCTTTTTAAGGAAGGGGGCCTATTTTACAAAGTACAACAGAACCTCCTTTTTCAGGAACATGAAACATGCCAAGTGTTTGGAAAAGAACTACAGAATTGGTCAAGACTAAATTTTTCTTCTTGAGTTAGCTCTACCAAAACATCTCATTGGCCACAGCCCTTGCCAAAGTGAGTTAGTAGAAAGGAAGATAAATGCGATTCTGCCTGCCCTTCATTCAAATATTTGACTGTGAACCATGTTCTGAACACTCAGCTTCCTGAAAAGCTACTCCCAGGCAGCTTCAGGGCTATTCAGTTCCTGATTATAATGCCGGGGCAACCACTGGGCACTTCTTGGGCATGGCTGGGGTGGGCAAACTCTCAAAGCAGTGTGTATTCTTTGCCACCAACTCATCTGAACCACATGGTCCCCAGTGGTGATAGAGCACCCAGGGTTCAGACCCAGAGTCTCCCGCCCTTCTGACTGGGATGGGGTTTAGACTATTGCTATACATCCAGGGAGACAACAGCTATCATCCCTACTTTTTGTCTCTTAAGTGTGAAACCGCTAGCAGCAATGCCCACACCCTCAGCATCTTCTGAAGTTGTTTTTTTTTTTTTCCCTTCTCAGTAATTATGCAGTCTGTATTTCATTTGCCTGCTTGGGGAGGTAGAAAAAAGCGGTCTCTTTTCAGGCTTGCTAATAAACAGAACTCAGAAACGATGTGTTGTAAAGTCATTGCTACAAGCTTGATTTTATTAGTGTTTGGTCAGTGAGTCTGCCCAGAGTACAGAATGAAAACCAGAGAATAAGGACTCGAAAACTGGTAGAAAACAAATTTAGAGTTGCCATCCTAGGAAGAAATTCCCCAACAATAAAATGGCCCCATATTTATTTCTCTATTCACAATTTATACTCCACTGGTTTTAACAAAGGATTCAAGGAAGCTAGGTACCATAAATGAAACTATACCTCCAGAGGTAAGGAGCCTCACTAATTTCTTGTTCATAATTATTTTTCAATTACAATACGACTATTAAGAGTTTAAGTTCCCACTGGAGTGGTACACAACGTTTCATTACTACTAGAAACCAAAGGAATGTTCCAGGGAAACAGACTATCATCATTTAGTGAGGAGGCGTCTAGCCAAAACCCCAGGCTAACATCCAGATGCCTGCAGATCAGCTAAAATCCTTTTAAAGGGCTTAGGTTCTCCAGATACCAGTTTTAAGTTTTTTTCTGGGAACCAGGAGTTTTTGTTGCAGAGCAGTTAACTACTTCAAGAAACATTCATCAAAATAGGTGAGCAATAGGGAGGGTGGGAGGGAGGGAGATGCAAGAGGGAAGAGATATGGGAACATATGTATATGTATAACTTTGTTATAAAGCAGAAACTAACACACCATTGTAAAGCAATTATACTCCAATAAAGATGTAGAAAAGAAAAAAACACAGGTGAGCACGTCTCTAACTGCAAAGCTTTCTAAGCCCTCCCCTCCCCTCATACACTAGGCTTGTGACTGTCGGGCAAGTCCTGTATTGTTTGGCGACAGCTCAGCAGCGACAGACCCTCTTTAACTCCTCCCACACGGGCTCCTTTCCTGTTGGTCAAGGTCCCCTTGGGACCCTATTGGTTGGGTCCCACAAGGATGGGCGGCAAGTCCAACAAACAGGATTTCATCTTTTGTAGCTCCTGGATCTCGTCATTCCAAGGGCCATAGTGTACCAGCAGAACCTTTTCTGCCTGTTGTATTGTGTTCAGAGCTTCGGGTATTGCAAACCTGAACCAAAGGAGGTAAGAGGAGTGAATCCACCCATTCAATCAGGCAAACATTAACTGAGGGCCTACTCACACCCTGTGGAGAATGTAAAGTAGATCATTTTTGTCTTCAAGGATCTTACAATCTAGAAGGGCAGATAAGACTCTCAGAAATACACTGAAAGGCAGAGTTTGAGATGAGAGTTATGAAAAAAAGGTATAAAGATTCCAGGATTCTGAGAAACAGGCAGATCTCAAAGCACTAATCTGATATTTACCCCAAGGTTTACTCAGCAGTCTCTGCCTTAGAGTCACGGAGTCCGCCTATGGCCTGACTCTGCAGCCCTTTCCCTCGCTCTGACGGGGTGGACTGCCTCTATGTCTTGGGTATCAGGTCCACCCACCTCATAATCCTGGGATCGAGCTTCAAACACTCTCCCACACAGCAGCTTTACCAAGCTTGGACATATTCCATCTAGAAATACTGACATCAGGGCCTCCTAGTGATCCCAGTTACAAAAGCGGATGAGGCATCAACTCATCAACCCTACTCTTCTTTCCTTTTAACCTTTAAGGCTGGGTTTCTCAACCTTGACACTGTTGACATTTGGGGCCGGATAATTCTTAGCTGTGTGTGTGCGGGGGCTATCTTGTGCACTGTCAGATGTTCAACAGCATCTCTGGCCTCCACCCTGAGTCATGACAATCAAAAAATGTCTCCAGACATTGCTAGATGTCCCCTGGGGAGCCAGATGACTCGTGCTTGATTACAGCTGCTTTCAAAGGAGTAGGACCAGGGGGAAGGAAGAGGCCCTGGGGCTGAGTGCGCTGAGAATGAGTGCTGAGGGGGGGAGGTGTGAATAACTGTGGGGGGTGGGGGGTGGGGGGTGGTGGTGGGGCGGGGTGGGGGAGGGGACTGAGAAGAACCTCTATGAGGTGGTGTGGCAGGTTGGGGGGCGGAGGCCTGGGCAAGTTCTTCCTGGGAAACTCCCTTCAGAGCTAAGAGCTTCCCCATATCTCCCAGGAGGAAATTCTAAAGTTTCAAGTTTGTCAGCAGAACAGAAGGAAGAATCTCTCCTAAACGGGAAATAAAGACGTGTCAACATGCTTAAAAGCACTGTAGAAAATAAAAGGGATACACAGAAGAGCCTAATAAAAGAACGGTATGTGGCCTGGTGAAGTGCTAGGAAACAAGAGAAAGACTTACCCATTGAAGAAGATTTGGGCCAGTTTGAAGAGTTCATGGCCCATCTCAACACTGGTTGGCCCGTGGCGAACCTCAACCACTCGGAGACTCTTCTGTAGATGGGCGGCTGACTTCTCCCAGTCCCCTGTAAAGAAAGGAAAATCTGGTTCCAGAAAAGAACCACAGTCAACTGTGGATGAACATTTTCAAGGTAAGGAAAGCTAAATGGAAGTGAGAGCAGCCTCAGTTGAAAGACTAAAAGAGAACCAACCAGACGAGGCTAAGATCATGACCAAACGCACAAGGCAGGGTCATTCCTTGGAGCGGAAGGTGAAGACACACATCTTACCTAAGGCAGCATAGGCCTGGGCCAGGTCATCCTCGATTTCTCCCACCACGCTGTGTTCCGCCAACAGGAAGCTCTCAGCAGCATGCCGGCATCCCAACAACAGCTGAATGGCTCGCTCTATCAATTCAAAGGACAGTGGGCTCATTACAGACACAAACCGCCCCCCCCCACCGTCTTAGAAATGAGAACCCAGCCCTTAAATTCTCTGTGGGCTGGGCTGAATGGGGAAACCTCACTTTGTCTCCTTGGGTTGTGATCAACCCACAATTTTTGTTCCAATAAAGCTGTTCTCTTATGTTTTCTCTTTCAATAGCAAAAGGTGCTGGGTGAGGCCTCCCCACATTTACTGTGGGTTTCCAACTTCAGTTTGAAGTGGAATGACTACATTCCATTTAAGATCATTATTTCTCTTGACTCAAAAATCTAAGCTAAAGGTCAACTTTCATAAAAATAGGGTAAATAAATTCCCACGATGTCAAACTCTAAGGCAGAGTTTTCCAAGGTAATGAGGGGTTCCATCACTCCCTTTCTGGAAAAAGCAGGATACTTACACCCATTGGGCACATGCCCCAATGCCCTTTATTTTTCTTATTTTTATTTTTTAAAACATTTATTTATTTATTTTATTTTTGGCTTCCTCAGGTCTTAGTTGCCACACATGGGATCTTTTGTTGTGGTGCGTGGGCTCCAGAGCATGGGCTCAGTAGTTGTGGCGCTCGGGCTCTCCAGTTGTGGTGCACGGGCTCCAGAGTGCTTGGGCTCTGTAGCTGTGGCACGTGGGCTCTCTAGTTGTGGTGCGTGGGCTCAGTAGTTGTGGTGCACAGGCTTAGTTGCCCCGCGGCACGTGGGATCTTAGTTCCCTGACCAGGGATCAAACTTGCCTCCCCTGTGTTGGAAGGCGGATTCTTAACCACTGGGCCACCAGGGAAGTCCCCCCACTGCTCTTTAGAAGAGAGATGATGCTCTGATGAGGGCAGAGCAATTTCTCTAGGAAATTAGGTCATGAGGCCCTCGAATTAAAATAAATGACACTGAACTTCTGGATATGCACAAAGATCACGGATGTCAGAGACAACCCGTTAGTCTTTAACTAACTCTCTGATGCCTACGAGAACAACAGCTTAAATCAGTTGGCCCTTTTTCAAGGACGCCAGGCAAACTGAGCTGGTAAGGGTTTGGTCTCATTGGCCTACAAAGCCATCTTGTGGCTGGCATGGGGATAATTAAATTCAATTCTTCAGTCTTCACCGAGTATCCCTGAATTCAAGGTGATCTCAAAATGAAGAAAAGGGAAGGGGCTGGAGGACCAAAGCAGGGAGCCAGCCTCACCTAGTTCGCCATTTCTGAGAAGCTTCCGGGCCATCCCCACCTGCTGCTGAAGGTCCTGTAGCTGAGAGACTAGGTGATCTCTGCTGACTGATTCCGTACAAGATGTGCTGCCACAGCTCAGAACATCATCTCCCTGTGGAAGTCAGTTTTGTCTTTATTCCTGTACCAGAGTCCGCTAGCGACACTGCATGCGCTTACATTACAGGACTGCTCCAGAGCTTCTGACCCTATGGGGGAGAGACGCCTGCAGCAACACACCATGGCCAAGGGCAGACTGAATCTGGTTTGATGGCGGCAACTGCAATGAGAGCAGGAGCCGATCCCTGCTGGAGATTTACTTTTTGCAAGCAAATTAAACTGGTACAGACCACAATGTCTTTCCATCTTGATAGCCCCTCTCTTTTTTCTCTTTGGGGCTGGGACTTTGGATGACAGACACATTTCTAGTGGTTATGAAAGAGCCATAAGGAAACCAACAGAAAAAAGGTGCTGGGTGAGGCCTCCCCACATTCGTCCTCGGGCTTGTGACTTCAGCTTTCCAACACAACCAGCTCCACGTTCTACTTACAGCTCTAAGACATTTGCTGTCTTTCAGACGCCAGAATCTGTGGCCCCATTTGGCTGTAGCAACCTGACTTCTCCGGAGGATCCTTTCCCACCCTCCTGAAGTCAGGGCCTGGGGGCTGAGTGGGGAGCACGTGGCTCCGATCTGGCCCAAATGGCTGGGGGGAAACTGTGACTCTGATTTTCCTCCAGATGCAGGTATCAGGTTGATAAAACACAGTACGATTTTTGCCCAGATCTCTGTTAGAGTACATATGTTTTTATCCTTCTGGACCGGGGGAATCTGACGCTGGAGCTGCTAGCAGCCATCTGGTCACCACAGGAGGGAAGTCTGTCTGAGGTTGGGCTAAATAATACAGAAAATGGAGCTGAGGGAGATGGAAAGAAAAATTAGGTCTTGGTGACATTATCTGAGCCCCTGGATCACGTTGTATTTGAAGTACCCCTACTCTGGGACTTCTGAGTGATCTACTTGAGCAAATAAATTCCCGGTCTCCCTGAACCCCAAATCAGTTTAGGTGGGATTTTCTGTTCTTTGCAAGAAAGAGATCACTAAATCCAAGCTTTGCCTGTGGTTCCTGCAGGGGGTAATCTATG
The DNA here is from genome assembly GCF_963455315.2 of Globicephala melas. Taxonomy (NCBI): domain Eukaryota; kingdom Metazoa; phylum Chordata; class Mammalia; order Artiodactyla; family Delphinidae; genus Globicephala; species Globicephala melas. Next base: position 7,604,837 of record NC_083333.1, read on the forward strand.
TGCGGGGAGGGTGGGCAAAAGGGAAGAGAGAGAACTGGTATCAGCACCTCTAAGTCCCAATGGCTTCCTCCTAAAGATTTAAAGCCTTTAGGCTGGATAACTGACCGCCAGGAAAAGCAAAGAGAAGGGAGGGGAGAAAGAGATTCACCTGCAGGAGTGCTCTGCAACGGTGACAACAGAAGGCTTCCCGCCCGGGCCCCTGCGAGGGTCTCTGCTTCTCACGTTCACAAGGGGGACAGTTGCAGTCAAAGAAATACTGAGACCTCAGCTTCTGGCGCCTCTCGGCAACACCCATCCTGCTCTCGTGGGGCCCTGCAGAGACACCACGCTTGGCCAATATTTAAAGCAAGAGAGCATCAAGCACTACTTAAAAAACTTCAGCTTAGCGGAGGGTCTGGTCAATCACTCATCATGCGACAGGGACCTTTCAGTCAAACATTTGTGGAACTAGATATAGAAACAGGCTTCCAAGTTGCGGGGACAGGAAGAAAAAGAAACCAAGAAGTTGTTCCTGGCCTATTTTCAGAATAGGACATTTACAGGGATCAAGCAGGGAGTGTCTACCCGATAGTGCAGATACAACAGGGCCTAGCGAGGAGGCTTTTCTTCCCCATAAGTATGCACTGCCTCTGCCAGGTTGCAGACTCTGCACAGGTGAGGCACCTGCCCTGTGGCTTGCTCAGGCGAATTCACCCTGTCCTTTTCTGCTGGAGAAAGGTGGACAGGAGGGAGGATGGATGGCTCACCATAGCAGTGGAGAATCTCTTGTCCTTTTTTAATCTGCTGAGATGCCCGAACGGTGGCGACGGTGCTAATGAAGGACACGCTGGTATTGGGGCTGCAGGAATGGTTCAGGAGGCTGACGACGGGGAACAGCCCCGTGGCAAGGCGCACCTGCCTGCTGTTCGTAATGAGGTTCTTTTCAGATCCTGAGAGTGCAAGAGGAAAAAGGGAAAAATGTGTCAGGACGCTCATCCTGGCCTCACCCTCCATTCCTCAGAAGACGAGCTGGGCAATCGGGCCTGAAGCGCGGCTGAGTCAGAGCTCCACAAGCTGGATCCGAGATAAATCAGACGGAGCGTGACTCAGAGCAAACTCTGGTTCCCGGGAAGCAAAGCGAATGAGCACGTGAAACGTCCACCAGAATCTTGGAACCTAACTACTGTGTCTCAACACCACAAAAAATCCAAAGATTAGAATTTATAGAGAGTAATAAAAAAAGAATTATCAGTAGGGAGCCTTCCAGATAGACAGTTTCATAATGTTCATGACAACACGGAAACCAGAGTACCAGATGAGGCTATTTCCTAAAGACTTTTATAGTCCAAGTGCTTTTGTTTAACTGGTCTTTGGTTGGTTAATAGAACAAGTAACCTAATTACTATCCTAAACTAAATAGGCCTGTCATACATTTAAAAAAATCAATATTTCTTATGCTCACCTCTTCATTCTGCCCTTTGTCCCAACTTGATGGGAAATCAGTCAAGCAGTAGTTCTCACTGAAAAAACTCTTTGGACCACTTCTATTCCGGACAGTCTCACGTCCCTAACCATCTCTTCTTTGAAGCACAATTAAACCAGCAATTTAACCACGTGATTGAAAATCAGGAAGGAAGGAAGAAAAAAGCCTCTAAGCAGTGAGGCTACTTCTGCACCAAGGCTCATGCACTTACATTCATATGTGAATTCTCTGTATTCTGCTGCAGGCCCACTTCCTCTTATTTTAGCCACAGTTCGAACTGGCGTGGTTATTCAGTTTCTCAGCCCACCACAGTCCAGAAACAGAGAACTACTAAGAGGCAGGTTTTCTGCCAATGGCAAAGGAGACGGGGACAGACTGGAGGAGGAGGCAGAAAACTTATACAAGAATAACAGCCTCAGGCAAACAAAAACACTAGCACCACTCCGAGCTTAACCAGAGGTTCTCAGACTGACCCCATACTTGCACGGGTTTTTGTCATAGCTATCTATGTCTCGGGAGGATGCATGTACAGATAACCTTGGGCATACAGAAAGGCTTAAACTGTGTTCAGCAGCCTTGGTGTAAGCATGAGGAGAGAGTGTTTCCGACAAAGCTGGTTGAAATATGAAAGATACTGGTACTTAGAGAGGAACTTTCAGTTTTCTGGAAAACTGATAAGCCATCAGATAATTGTGGTATCACCGTATATGCCAGGTATCTCAATGCACCAATCACCAAATAATGCGGTCCAGGTACATATGAAATGAATAAAGAAAATACAAACCATCATGTGAAAATGTTCTAGAAAGGAAAACATTAACTGTAAGGAATAATATCGTCTCTCTGCAGACGATTCTATTACCTGCTGCTGTGGAAGACAAGAATTAGAACAAGTAAATAAAATTCGCAGGGAACCTAAATGACTCAATTTTAGTCGACAATTCTACAAAGTGTATTGAAATCTTTCATTAGAGCTTCTCCTAAAAGCTTAACTGATTTTAGTGTCCCCTCCCCCTCCCCCTTGTCCAATGCCTACCTTCTGGTACATGTACCAATGAGCAGCAGAAATGCTAAAAGGTAAGGAGGCAGCAGGAAGGAGCAGTGCAGGGCACAAACAGTTTGTCGTCTGAATAATCAGCCTCTGCATAATTAGAAGTCGACTTGCATTCCCAACTACTGATACCTGGCAATCTATATTAGAAGAGCTGCTAAAATTTTCCCAGAGAAAATTATCACAATACACAGGAGTAACGTCAGCTTTGTGAATTATTTATGGGTTATCCTCTAACAGAAGTAGGCCCAAGAACAGAGTGGGGTGAGTATTTATGTCAGAGTTGAATTTCTCTCTAATTATCTCTACAAAATTAAGTACTGATTTTAAAAATTATTCAATATTTTGCATTAGTCATCTGTTAGCAGAGATCGTAGAAAGTGAGAATGTGTATGTACCTTTACCAAATTTAATATGTGACATTTTGTGCACAAAATAAACAAAAAACAAAAAAAGAGG